>NW_027509205.1:12905000-13407500 GCF_051911475.1 Siphateles boraxobius | reverse complement strand
TGTATGTGTGTGATCATCTGAGAGGAGTTGAGAGGCTCCTGTTGAGAAGACATATGTGTAAGAGCCTGACATTTGACCCTTGACCTTTGGATGGAATTTACACACACACACACACACACACACACACACACACACACACACACACACACACACACACACACACACACACACACACACACACACACACACACACACACACACACACACACACACACACACACACTCACTCATTCCAGCTGCTGAGGAGAGATCATTGCCACTGTTACGCTGCCTCAGTATTGATTGTTACTGAGTTTTAAAGTTTTATTTCTCTTATGCCAAAGACAATCTGAGGGAGAAGGGACATTATACTTGTTGAAAAATGAATGGGAGATCTTGTAATGCTCAATATGGTGGCTTAGAAATCCCATCCCTTTCATTTAGAAGAACCAATCACATTTTTGGTTATATTTATTTTAGACTGTCCATGAGAAATGGAAATATAAATGTAAGTGTAACCCATATTTTAAATCGGCAATAAAACCTGACAGTAATGCTATCAGGAATTTTAAAAAGTATATATTTTTTTAATTCTATTGGATGGATGGATGAATATTCTGTCATTTAAATATTAACCACACTTTTACAGTATATATTAATCTAGGTTAATGTTTATTTATAAATTTTCTAGTATTTGTTGTTAATTTGTTGTTAATCAGTAATAAAATCTGACAAATAATGGTATCAAATATACAATTATATATATATATATATATATATATATATATGTGTGTGTGTGTGTGTGTGTGTATATATATATATATGTGTGTATGTATATATATATATATATATATACATATCATATGCTTATCCTTTCATTTTTATTTATACAACTTGAAATAACAAATGTATTAATATACAGTATGTTTGAACTCTTAGGCTTTATTAATGCTGTAGAAATATTAATTTATTGTTATTTAATAATAACTAATGCAAAAACGAATGTTTGTAAAGTGGAACCAAAATGTTATTGAAACATAATCTTGGTCTTGGAGCTTTTTAGTCTTTCCTCATTCAAGTAGGCGCTGTCAATCCATTGTTGTCTTTATAGCAACTTCCTGTGTGTTTGATTTGAGTGTGTTTCTGTGAACTTCTGTGTGTTTATTTGCATCTTGATACCTGCCTGCCTGTTAAGCCATTTACACGCTTCAGAATTCCTCTTGCCTTAAATCCATTTACAATATACGAGACCTCATGTAACTTGTGCTGTTGTAATGGGTGATGTGACTTTGCATTCAAGGGTGGAGTGCTGAAAAGCTGTTGTTCCTGTGCCGTCGATCAGATCCTGTGATGTGCGGACCATTCTTTCACGCTCAAACACACACGCTTAACTGCTACAGTCAGTGACATTGACATGTATGGAGTCAAGATTTACCAGATCAGCTTTCCCCTCTGGGAGGAAACTTTATAGGATTGGTCACTTTTCCCTTTTCCCATCTCACTCCTGAAGAGGAACAATAAGAGAGACAGAAGGGATTTAAAATACATACATATGATGGAGATATCATGTGTGTGACCAAGCCCCGTGGAGCAGTAATCAGGGAGATCTGGTCAACTAACACACACCTGGAACTTGAAACGTGAATACACTCACTCACACACTTACAAAAGGTTCTGCTGCATCAGTTTTGATTGAATAATGTAGTTTGCAAGTGTATTGAATTGTATGGAACAAATCTTAATGGAACATAATTTATTTTAATTTTAATATGTGACTTATGTATTTGGCTTTTATAATTGCCTCCTGAAAGATATTATTTAGCTAAAAAATGATAATGATAATTCTGTCATAATTTGCTCACCCTCATGTCATTTTAAACCTGCATGACTTATTTTCATCATTGGAAATTTTCACATTAAATTACAGTCTTTCAAACTTCAAAAAGGATGCATAGCACCATAAATGTAGTCTTTTTTTAATGAATATTTTGTAATTTTGGTAAATTATTGTATGGCTTCATATAACTGGTATGTGAGTCATATGGACCACTTTTTTGATTTTGCATAATTTATGAAGCTGACTTAAAAACTTTTTTCATCATTTATTACAATTACACTGGAAAAAAGACCAGCACCATCTTATGAATTCCTCATTTTGTGCTCAAAACAGGCAAAAGAGTTCAGACAACATGATGGTGAGTAAAAATGTCAGGAATATGAATTCAGGTTGATTGGGACACTTTTCCCCAGTCATCTCAATGGCAAAAAGTGTCCCAACACTGTAAAATAAAAAAAAAGTACATTCAACTTGTATGTTTAAGTAATTTCAACTTAATTACACTAAACTGACTTTAAACTTGAAATTAGTTGATTCTTGTATAACCTAAAAGTTGAAAATTGCTTAACTTATTTTTATGAGTTAAAGCAATGTAAAAACACATGTTGTTGTCATAACTTATTGATCATAAATTATTTTACTGTGAATGAACCTGAATTGTCACAAATGTGACGTATGAACTCATTAAAACAAAAAATGCTGTAGTAAACAATGGTGTGTAGGTGTCCACAGTTTTGGCCTTGTATGAACACAGTACCTTAGGAGTGTTTTTAATATTTAATCTCTTAATAGTTTTGGGACCATACTTTGCCAGTTACCAACAACTTGTTCATCGGAACACTAGGGGGAGCCAGGCACCATTGTCTCTGTCTTTCTCTCAAATAGGCTCTTGGTACTATAATAAGATGCCCTGTGGATTGGCAGCATTACATTCATTTGCATGTATTAAACCTTACTGTGGACTATTTACCTGTTAACCTGTGCAGTGGTTTAACAATATGAATAATTAATTAAGTAGTTTTATATTTTGTATATTTGAGGGAATTTGGAAATTCAATCATCTTATTATTGTCTTAAATTACCACAGAGTAAGTAAACATCTGAGATTTACAGTTTGCTTTGGGATTTAATTAATATGAAGCATTTCCGCCGCCTGCTTCTTTTGAACCAGGAAACACGGTTGTACAATCCAACAAGCACAAAAGGGATCTCCTTCTTCTGAAACTTCATTAAATGTAGGCGGTTTAAAAAAGACTGAAAGGGACATGAGGTTGCGTTTGAAGAAAGACTGTTAAAATGTTTGGGATATTTTTCACTGCGTTGGATTCAAAAATACCCTAAACCAAAAGCCACATTCTATGGAAAGCTTTTTGACCCGTAGAGAAATCAAACATTTGTAAAAACATGGAAACATAATCACGCTAATCATAAAATCAGGACCAAAATGTCAATCAGTTCTTTTTAAAGCTCCGCTCTTAAAACAATTCATTTCATCTAGTAATTGGATGGACTGATTTTTTGTTGTTGCAATTAGCTGTTTTTGGATAATGAGTAATCACAGATTTGCCACATTTCCTTTAAAAATAAACAGACTGTTTGCAAAATGCCATTCACAGATTGAATGATCATCCGCACCATGTTTTTTCCCCGTTTTGTTATTATCTGTCCTTTTTCCCACTGTTATTTTGTTCATTCATCTTTAAGATTCAAATCTCAAATCAATTCTCCACACAGTCACTTTAATTTTGTTTTGGGCAGTCACATATGACATTTTTTGATAGTCATGTATGAAAATAGTTCAACATTGTAAATGATCCTGTCCAAAGGAATGTAACGTCCTGTTTGCCCCTCAGTCAGGCCTCTCTCTCTCTCCTTTATCTGGACAGAGCTGGGTATACACTGGCCCGCAAAGCCCCGCAGGGCTGTTTGGACATGCTGTGTGTGTGAGTGTGTGTGTGTGTGTGTGTGTGTGTGTGTGTGTGTGTGTGTGTGTGTGTGTGTGTGTGTGTGTGTGCGTGTGTGTGTGCAGCATGTCCAAGAGAGAGGAAGAGAGAGTGTATATGTGTGTGGTTTGCAGATTTGTCAAAGCCACAGACTAAATAACAAATATTGGACAGACAGGATTGGAGAGACAGGGTGAGAGCGCATACATACATAGTTACATACACACTCACACTGGTCTCTGGATGACTTAAAATAGCTATTCCTGGATGCTCAGTGTCTGACTAAATATACATGCATTTTGTTAGCCATGGCAGAGACCACATAAGAACACATAAGCATAAGATTAAAAGACTAATACACCCTGCAACTGTAAATTCTGTTTTAAAAACTGTAAAAACACAAAAGGAAACCTTTCACAATATCCATGCAATTGCAATTGCAATAAATGTTCAATTTAGCTTTCAACCTTTTAAAAGGATGCAAAAGTACAATATGACTATATTCTATACATTTTATGTGAGGATAAACAGATTGAAGTTAAATTCTGTGATAGCAATATTGAATCAGTGAGTCGAACAGATCATTCTGATTTGTAAAGGAATCATTCAGATTAATGTGAACCGTATCATTGATTGATTGATCGATAATCGATTCATTGAAAAGAATAATTTCACAAATTGGACATCTGTTCTTCTCTCATAAACATGCTAGGGCAAATTTTATGTGAATAACAACTATTTTTTTTTTCTTGTGTTCTTCAGTCAATAGAGAAAGAAAAAGATTGACTTACACATTCTGCAAAAAAAAAAGAATTTTTATTAAAGAAAGTCATACAGATTTTGAAATGACATGAATAAAAACTTTTTTAATTTTAATTTTGAAATTAATTATAATTTTTGGGTGAACTACTCTTTTCAGGACTAATGTTTGTCCAGATCACAGATTATCAAACATATTTTCCCCAACCCCCCCAGACACAATCTCTTCTCTTTATCTCTTTCTTTCTGTCTGTGATAGTATATATATATGACTCAGAGCCAGACTCACGCTGCAATGGGCCAGCAGGGTCTGGTTTATTGAGGGGATGGTTTTCCACACACAATGGAAAACATAAAAACCTTTCTGAGCTGTTGACTTTATGGGAAAGGTACTGATGTTATACCTGCAGACAGCACCAGACAGCCCAAAATGCAAGCCACCCAATCACCTGCTCTCTTTACTCTCACATTGTCCATCTCTGCTGAAGAATACATCACAAATGGAGAACCTAATAGTCTGCATTTGAGTTTAGGATCTGAACTGAATTCTGTTTTGTAGAATATTATAGCAGTCATTCCCAACTGGGTTTGCTTCAGGAACCGTTTTTTAAATGGTGATCATAGAAACAAAAATATCAATAAACTTGAACATCACAAATTATTAAAATGATCATCAAGTGCATAGGCCCAACATACACTCTAAGGTACAAAAGCTGTCACTAGTTCGGTACCCTTTCTAAAGGTACACCTTTGTCATTTATTTACACCTAAAGGTTGCATATTATTACCTTAAATATAGGCTACATATAATTTTCTGAGAGTCTAGGCTGAAAAGGAAAAAATACTGGTTTAATTTTGCTTAATCTGCCATGGTTTCAATAATTGCATTTATTTGATTTCAATAATAAGCAATAACTTGCAGTAATAAGTAGGCTATTTGTTTTATTTATTAATAGTATACATTTAATATAGATAGATAGATAGATAATTCAGAGAAAAAGATGATATGAAGATGATATGCTGTAGTGTTTGTTAACTGTTTCTATGAAATGTGCATGTAAGAGCAGCTAATATCATCAGCTCCCCCCTGTGCCCGATGAACTGGAGCAGACTGGATGTTAGAGGATTGTTTCTGTCTCCAGGCAGCAGAGGGGAAATGTTGTAATAGTGATAATGGTAATCTGGTTGGTGCATTGAGGGTAATTGTAGATGTTTTGCAGATGACAAAAAGAAAGAAGAAAAAATAAGGTTGAAACCAGTACAGTCCAAATGATGTCATTTTTTGGGCTTTAATCTGGTTTTGTTGTAGAATGGGTGAGTTGGAAGATTTGACTGCTTTTGAACTTTTAATCGGCACCTTCGGTCCAGGACCAAACACACTCTCCCTAATGCTCATTTCCTTTTACAATGGAAGTGATAAAGATTATGAAATTTTAGTTGTGAATGTGTCATTGTCTGTGTGCAGTTTTGTTTGAACGTGTGTGTGGTCTATCTGGCCTGACTGAGATGGTAAAGCCATCAGAGGCGAGTGACAGTGGGTGACACTCTACAGGGGGTGGAGGGGTGATACAACACAAGCCTTAATTATCCACTTAATGGGTTTCACACCCTTCTATATGCACACACATGCCATAGCACACAACCTACTACACTTAAATAAACCTACACCATTATTCATTTGAAGCAATTTTTATTCAGAAATTGCTTGTAAATTCCATGAATAATTACAAAGAAATGACAAGTAACACTGAATACTGAAATAGTATTTTCTTGTAAAATGTTCTCCAATAATCTTTAAAGTTGAATATAAAGTTTATTTAAAAAAAATACAGTTGTTTATTGTTGCTTATGTACACTATCTAATTATCTCATATGTGTGTATGCCCCCCCCAAATAAAACCTTATTTTTTCCTTAGATTATATTGTCATATTTGAATATTTTTTCTAATATTACATCATAATATTAGAAATATTATAATGTGATATTTCTTCATTTACATTAACTTTTTTTTTACCATCTTTAAAATGGGAAAAACTTATTTGTAGTCACAGACGATGTATGTTTATAAGTATGCATATACAGTATATGTATTAATTCATTCATTTGGCACATTTCTGTATTGTATTACCAGATCTAGCTTTGGCTAGACAATTGTGGCATTAATTATCATGGTAATAATCTACTTTTAAACTCCAAAACGTCATAGCAAATTTCTCAACATCTTCTCAGAAGATATTTAGAAACACTTTTGTTAAGGCCATCTGTGCATCACAAGGCATTTGAGAGTCTAATGTGTCACAACACATGCCCTTCTCTTTTTACTCTCTGTGTGTGTATGAGTAAGTGGCATGAGTTTTTTTTACTAATGAAATCCATAATAGGCCTCTCTTTACTGCACATTTCTGGTGTCTTTATGTGGTCACTGTTCCACTTTATAATCTGCTTGGTTATTTTGATGTATAAATATGGTAACGCAGGCATTGTGCCATTAACAAATGCCACCTCTCTCCCTCTGGTTTAGAATAGAAACGCTAACGTGTCAAAAGAAGTCTTTTCCCTGTGGATGCAATTACAATCTTAAAAAGGGAAATGCAGGCTTGCACTGTTTCAAAACAGGAATGTGTGCGTCTGCCTCTCTCTCTCTCTCTCTCTCTCTCTCTCTCTGTGTGTGTGTGTGTGTGTTGATGGAGAACGTTTGCATTTTAAAAATCCTTTCCACTGTTTTATAATTAATCCAGTCAGATATGTTTCCATTGTAATACCTCAAAACAAACTGTCTTGAAATGAGTAGTTTGCAAAGAACAAAGATTCAAAGAAACATCTGCACAAGTCAAATTTCCATCCACTTTTATTCAAGCTAATGAGATTTGTTTTTAGGTATGAAGTTAGTTATCTTTTTTCAGTAGCTATATATAGGCAGAGCATGTGTAAGGCTGGGGAAGGCTTAGCCTTGTTCATGGCCACAAGTTGGAAATTAACGGAAATTGCACAATTAAACCAAATCTAGTAATAAAGTGAAGATGGAATGAAAAGTGTCGATTGTGGTTTTAAATTTAGATCTGATCATGTTGCATCACACTTATTTTTACACGTTTTACAGCGTTGCGCATTATAACCAATCACACATGATTCTGTTGAGCTTATGAATGCAATGGCCAATCAGAGGCGTTCAGATTAGTCATCGCTGAAACGCTGGAGTTTTGTTCAGTGTGTGTGCTCGCTGACTGAAATCTGCATTCTCGTGAATTCTCTCATCATAAAGTACAGATTAATGTATGATACAAAAGATTAATTATACAGTGTAGACAGCTTCATTGATTATAACAGGAGTTTTTATGGAGAGTGCTTAAACTTGCGCTAGACTTAAATCAGTGATAATGTTCTTTGCTCGCTTTATATATTTTATTCGCTGAAATAAAAAAGTTCATTAAAGCGTTATAATTAGTAACTTACAATGTTTTTATTAAATTGCGATCACATTAAATACAACATGTTCAGTCATGCTAAAAATATTCTATGACATGACACCTATATCTACTTTAGTTGCCTAAAAAGATGGATTTATGGCGTACATAGTTCTACTATGTAGAACTACTTTTAGAGGCTACTTTTAGCCTTACCCTGGAGTTGGTTCACTCTCTACCTATGACTGTTGCTCTCAAATCTTATTTACACTTCCAAGTAATCAAATTTAGCATTTTGTGATTGGCTGCAACATGTGCACGTATCAATAGAGTTTGTTTAGTATCGGCTTCAAATTTGTAATTTGGATGCATCTTAATGCAAAAAATGTAAACAACCTGCTCACGGGAAAAACAAGTGTCTACCTATATTTCTGCTACACTTCAGAAACATACCTATACATAAAATTCAAAAGACCAACAACATTTATTCCTTTTCACACAAACAGCCTAATGATTACGAGGGCAGATTATCAATTAATAAAGTATTTTTTTCCTACGTTTTTTTGACAATATTATGTTATTAACTCAACACACTTTTAACAGTGCAAGATTTGTAAAATTTGTAACATTTTGGTGTTTGTATAACATAACTAGGTCCAAATGTTTGTGTTATCTGTCATAGTAAACTTGCTTGGTAGCTCACTTGGTACACTATTGCACTTACGATGCAGAACGTACAAGTCCTTGCACTGTACAAGTCCTGTGATACACAAGTCAAGATAAAACAGCTGAAAGACTTTTAGAAGCACGCTAAATTACATGGTTTGTTTAGTAAATTCTTTTTTATCTAAGTAACAGTCAACAGAATGTGTTGAAGGGATCATCAAAATAAAGTGAAACCATTTTTAGCACCACTTACTGGACATTTCACTTGGAAAGTGTTTTTAAATGTTCAAGAAGCAACAGGCACATTTTTCCAATGAGCCTGGATTGAATTCAAATGTTTTAAGCATAAATGAGATTTGAGAGCTACTGTGGAGGTCACGACTTTCAGTGAATATTACTGCCTGTTCTTCAAGCCAAACTTTTGTATGGCTTCAGAAGACACACTCAAGAGTCATTTTGACTACATTTATGGGTTTATTTGTTGGTGTGAAAAAGAACATTGACATTGTTTAAGCCTTCCTTAAAAAAAAGAAAGTCATAAGGGTTCAAAGTGAGGCTCAGTAAATGATGACATAACTTTCATTTTTAGGTGAACTACTGTATCCCTTTATTTATCCCTTAAATTTAATACACATCAAGTCAAAAGGGCATCGAGGCTCAGATGATTGTTATAGATTTCTCCTTTATGGAGGAACAAAAGTTCTACAAAATATCAAGCGTTGGTTCTAGATAATTTGGTATCCTATATACTGTACTCTAGAACATCAATAAAAGTATGAAAGATTACTCAGAAGCTGTTCATGACCTTCAGAGGAGTTTCAGGCCACTTGACACATTCCACCTGGTTACTTATCTTCAAAGAAATACTGTCAGCCAGAGTAGATAGACCTTCATGTGTATTACTTTGTGTTTAGAGCATGAGGGATACAGTTTTCCACAGTAATGATAAGGATAACTTATGCTGCACAAAAATATACAGTTTTGAGTTTCTCAGGCGCCCCATTTAATCTCTAATTCATTTCCCTCTGTCTCCATTTCGAAGAAATCTCTCTGCTTGTCTATAGGAGACTGAAAGAACCATGTCAGATATGAAGAAAGGGAAGGAGATAGAGAATACACTTATGCAAACAGTGTGGCTTTCCACTAAAATATTGTGTGGTAACAATATGGAGCAACTGACCTACAAATAACCCACTAATACCTTAAGAAGAACACACAACCAAGAAAACTGTATTAGCTACTGTATGTAGCCTCCCTAAGCATGTATCAGTGACCTAAACAAGGAGAATCAGGTAACAATAACATATAGAAAGTGATTATGTAGCATGTTATTTGTGTTCTTCTGAGCATGTGTTTGTGACAGAAACCAGAAACCAAAATGTAACGATATGGATGCAGTCTCATTTTGTGTGTTTGTGATAATGGGGGACATCTCCTGGCATCCCATCACATAAAGATAGATAAAAAAGGGGTGACATGTATGTTTCGAGGCTGTCTGGAGACGTTCAAGTGTAGAGTTATCGCACATAGACGAGTCAGAGTCACAGGGCTGATAGCACAGAGTGAGTGCTGCTTTCATAGAGCAAAGATGATACTGTATGAGGCTCTTTCTGTCTGATGTCACTGAGACACTTGCATCGGTGTGTGTTAATGTGGTTGTTGACCTCACTGGCAGACTCACGAGTGTGTTTGAGTGTGTGTGTGACATGAGATTCCTGCTGAAAGACTCAAGAGGGTTCAGAGTGAATGAGGAATTGTCTGTGTCTCATAAAGGGAGAGAGAAGACAATAGTTCACCCAAACATGAACATTTTGTCTTTATTTACTGTATTATTACCCTCATGTTGATGAAGAATGACTTCAATTATGTTCATTTTTAATCTGGATATGGGCTTTACAAGAGGTGAAGAGGTTAAAAAAACACCTGTATTATTTTTTTAAGAAAAATTAATGCATAGCGTTTGTGAAGATGGCAAAAATTGTGACAAATGCTCAAACCAAAAGTGTTATTATTTAAAACGATCATTAGTATTATATAATTTACTACATTTTACATAGTTATTCTTTTATTCTGCTTTCTAGAGACTAATTAATTAGTCATTTTAATTTTATAATAAAAACTAGTTTTGAATAGATAACCCACAGTTTTTTAAATAATATTGAATGCCTGAAATTTATGTTTCTTTTTAGGGTCATCGAATAGAACTGTTCAGGTTAAATTTCATAACAACTGATATATTTATAATATTTAATTTTTTACAGTATAAATTGTTCTGCATGAAATATTCAACCTTATTTTCAAAAGTTGGATAATTGGACCATTTTTAATATAACTTGCAAGGGGATGGTCATATTTAGGAGTCATTGGCATCAAAAAGTGTGAAAACCCCTGTACTAGACCTTATATGATGGAGACATGAAAATGTACTTCATAACAGCAATGATCTCACTGAGTGGTTTGCAGAGTTCATTTCATTTTTCTTGCTTTTTGCTCATTTTCTTCAGGCTTTTCATAGTCTGTAAATGCTTTGGCAAGTGAGAAGCCAGTATGAGCCGAAAAATTAAATAAAACAGAGCGAGAGAGTGAGCGAAAGTCAAAGACCACCTCTTTGTTTCTTGATAGCTTTCACAGATGTTAAACACCAACCGCTCGCTCTGAGCTCTTTATTAGCGCCTGATGCCTTTTAGAACATGAGCATGAAAACAGCTCACACACACTTTCCGCCTCTCTCTTTCTCTGTCACTGTCTCTTCATTCATCCTTTGGTTTTTTCTTTACACACAAACCCACAAATGGCCATATTTACTCTGCCTGAAGTAGATTCAGAGACAGTGGCTGTGTGTGTGAATAATATGGTCAATACTGTGGCATGTTTCCCCTTCCAGAGATTCAGATTAAAACATGCTGTGTCATTAAAGTTCATGAGAAAGATTTCAAGATTTGCTTCACTCTAGAGTGTGTGTGTGTGTGTGTGTGTGTGTGTGTGTGTGTGTGTGTGTGTGTGTGTGTGTGTGTGTGTGTGTGTGTGTGTGTGTGTGTGTGTGTGTGTGTGTGTGTGTGTGTGTGTGTGTGTGTGTGTGACATATTCATGCTTAATTTATTTAGCCTTAAAATGGTAAAATAATGAATTCCGTCATGTTGGACTTACAGTGGTAAAGATTTTTTTCATGTAGTAATTGTCTCTCTCTCTCTCTCTGTGTGTGTGTGTGTGTGTGTGTGTGTGTGTGTGTGTTTGTGGGTTTGTAGGTTGGGGCTCTTATGAAGCTGAACTAATGCGGCTCTGTTGTAAATCACACTAATAAGGCCGCAGCCGATCACACACTCACTCATTTCTCTCTTTCCCCCATCCCTCACTCCCCCTCTCCCCCTTTCCTCTCCTCCGCCGGCCAATAAATAACCTCCGGCCTGGCTGCGGACATAACGCTCACACTACAAAGTTTCGCCATCCCATATTTTCCGCATAACGATGTCTGAAAAGGTAGGAGGGACCGCTGCTATCAGCAAATGAAATGCCATAAATGTGATTCATGGGGGAATGAAGGCGTCAGCTTATTCCTCAATCTTATTACTCTATCACCGGCTCACGCTATTTTTTCCTGCACTTTGTACTTTTGCATGTGTTTTGCTCAGAGTTCCTGTACTATTCCCTGAGGCCCCGCCCACATTTGGCACGTTACCAAGGGGACAGCTGTCTGAGAGAATGTTCATGTGTCTCATGATGTCATAAATTATCGCCACCGCTTCCCTCTCCACTTATCAGAGGAAGATAGAGATGCAGACAGATTGGGAGGGGAGGAGAAAGGGAAGATGATGTTTATGAGAGAAAGTTAGAAAGAGACGGATAGAAAGGATGGGAGTACATGATCTGGTGTGTGTATGATCTTTGATAGTGAGCTGTTGATTTTGTGTGTGTAATAAATGAGTTAAAAACTCTTCTGATGAAGTCGTGGTGTTTGAGGTGACTGATTCCCTTTGGCCTCCAGCACACTTCCCTCTCAAATGTGAAAACAGTAATATTGTGAATATTATTATCATTTAAAATAATTGTTTTCTAGTAATGCATTTTAAAATATAATGTATTCCTGTGACTGAATTTTCAGCATCATTACTCCAGGCTTCAGTGTAACGTGATCCTTCAGAAATCTTTCTAATATGCTGATTTGATACTTAAGAAAAATGTCTTATTATCATCAATGTTGAAATCAGTTGTGCTGCTTAATATTTTTGTGGAAACTGATATGTTTTTTTTCCTCAGATTTTTTTAAAGAGCAGAAAGTTCAAAAGAACAGCATTTATTTAAAATAGAAATCTTTTGTCACAATTAAAAATTCCGTACTGTCACTTTTGGTCAATTTAATGTTTCTATGTTGAATTAAAATATGTATTTCTTTAAAGAAAATCTTTGAACAGTAGTGTAGATGGGAAAAGGTACAGTAATTTGCAGCTTCTGTTTGGCAGAATTGTGATATCTTACATTATAATCGGTATATATTTATTTCTATGCAAATTAAAGCAAGTTTAAATTGATCAGTCTACTTAGGACTCAATTAATATATAATTAAAGTTATTTTATTCTATTCACAGCTATGTTTGTGTGAGACAGTTTTTTGTTTTCATGAACAACTTAGCTTTCGCTCACCGTCAAATCCAAAAGGAACAATTCTTGTTTTTTAATGAGATATTGCAGTATTTGTTATAAATGTTTTAACTTTTTTTTTTTATCTTTAAAATTAAAAATAACTTCCCCTCCCACTGGCGACATCTCTTCTCTTCTTACCCGCCACTCACATGAGATCGCAGCAATAGCAATACAATGATCCAATCAATTCCAGATCAACAAAATCAAGTCACACACTATACATTTTTTCCTTGTTCGAAAAGCCGTTCCATTCAGATACAAATTGAGAGCTAATAAGTTTGACATTTGCTTGTGTTTATGTAAGTTCAGTGGAAGTTGTGCATAATGTAAATGTTTATGTGTTTATTGTTGGTTGCATGTGTTTTATATACATGTGCGCTGCTGAATAATAAATATGCTTCAGCTAATAAATCTCAGGATATTATTGTAGTGTTAATCCAGGTGCTTCCAAACAAGCAGCCATTACATTTCTCTCCTTTCATGACCTCCCTATCTCAGCCTCATTAAATCTGGAGAAAAACCTCCTACCACAATCACAGACAAAATACTGACCTCACTCTCTCTCTCTCTCTCTCTCTCTCTCTCTCTCTCTCTCTCTCTCTCTCTCTCTCTCTCTCTCTCTCTCTCTCTCTCTCTCTCTCTCTCTCTCTCTCTCTCTCTCTCTCTCTCTCTCTCTCTCTCTCTCTCTCTCTCTCTCTCTCTCTCTCTCTCTCTCTCTCTCTGTCTCTCTAGGATATCATGAGTGTTTTTGTAAGCCCAGCTAATTAGTTTCTCTCTCTCTCTCTTGCTCCCTGTATGTTTAACTGGTCATCAGTGGTCATGAATGTGCTGTTGATTTGGTTACTTCCTGAGACAATGGCAAAATTGTTTTATGTGCCATTCAATTAGCAGCTGCTGCTGGGCTGCTCCATCTGGACCTCTTTATGCTGAGAGAGTGATGAGGAGAGAGAGAGAAGTGCAAAGCCACAACCTCCGCTGATGGAGGACCAAATGACAGGGAGAACCATGCTGTCTCCAAAATCTGACCCTAAACAAAGGGGAGGAGAGGGAAACTGCGAGTCTCTCTTTGCATTTCAAGACTTCAGCAGTCTGAATGTCCTATATGGATGTAGAATGAAGTCACAATGAACACTAAATTGAATAGGTATCCATAAATGTAACTATAAGCAACACATTTTAGGTTGAAACATGAATTTTGAAATTGAAAACCGGAAATAGCATTTTCTTGTAAAACACTCTAATAACCTTTGTTTTGCAACCGAATTTTTTTTTTTTTGTTTGCGGTGTATTTTATTGCGTAGTATTTTTATTTCTTCAAAATATGGGTTTCCAGAACTATTGGCGCTCTGGAAGAATATTTAAAGCCAAACAAAGTGGCGGCTGTTATGAAATCCTATGCTTTACAGTTGGTCTCCGTTTCCAAGAACTGTATTGCTGCCTTTCTCCAATACTCGTTTCCCTGGGGTATAAATATGAGTTTGCACGCATGTAAAATACCTTTGTCCATCACCATGGGTTAAACCACAGAGCTTTCAGCAGAAAAGTGACAGATGATTGTTGAACCCCTCAGATCAAGTAACAGATATAAAAGAATACATAAACAGTTGAAAATACCGCTAAGCACAAAGGCTAAAATCAAAACCTTTCAGAAGTCTGAAACAACTGCAGATTTTCCAGAGAATTATGTATGGGGATTTGGCCCCCACACTGAGTGAGGAAGACGATGAGAAGAATCCAGGGGTCATAGTTTTAGAATTCCAAACTTCAAAATCAGCTGTTACATGACAAATCAATGTCAACAAGTGCTTAGGAAAGGATGCACAAATGAAGCCATTACTGAGCACAAACTGCAGCGTCTGGAGTATTTAACTTTGCCAGGAGTTATATTTCAACTGGAATTTTGTCTTGTGGTCAGATGAGACCAAAACTGACCTTTTTTCCCCATGTATATCATCATAATTTTTTTGTTGTCAAAGAAAATTCATGCAAGGAAAAGCACCTGACACACAATAAAGTATTGTGGTGGATCTTGGTAATTAGTTGACTGTCATTTACCTGACCATAAGGTGAAAATACTATTATATTTAACACACACACACACACACACACACACACACACACACACACACACACACACACACACACACACACACACACACACACACACACACACACACACACATTTAGTAAATATCGTTAAATGTTTTTTTTCAGTTAATAAAGTATGAGTCCTCAGAATATTTTACAGTCTGGAACTTGATTCTGGAAATCACATTTGAATTATCTTTTAAAAGTAACGTTTTCTTATTTTGTTGTTATTTGTGCACATTATAGTGTTTTATGTTACTTTTTTTGTTATAGCATTATTTTAACCTTGTGTGTTACCCTGATGGTATTTTACCCTTTTATGGGTAACACTGTGCTCCTCTATGCATTTGTATTAGCATCTGTTCATTCATATTTATATTTATATTTATATTTATATTATCGTGACTTTCTGCTGGTTATCACTATCAGCATATTTAACACTACAAAGCATTATTAAAGGAGCATTGTACTACAGGGCTGTTGAATGCTTGATTCTGATTGGTTGAGAACGTTCTAAGGTGTGCAATTATTTTAATGGAAATGCACGGCTAAAGTAGTTTCAGGCAGGTTTGACCGCATTACAGTTCCTTATCAATGGGCGTAGTTAACTGTAATAACGAGAAATAGGATCCAATTCATAACAAGAAAAAACATGCAGCCCCATGCACTTGATCTGCAATTTTCGATGTCTAACTTCACAATTTTCGATGTCTAACTTCACAATCAAAAGACACATGCAGTTTAATTTTAATAAATAAAGTATATAGAAAATTAAACTGAATATATAAAATAAATTGATAGTCCTGCTGCATGGGTTTTCGTAATTACCTATTCCAGATAATATAACAAACAAATAATTATTGATTGGCCTACTTATTAAAGGGCGTTGTGTGTTTAATTTATTAGGTTATCTACTGTCAATTATAGAAAACAATAACTAAATTGTTAAATTTGTAAAACAAATTTAATTATTTAATTAATAAATAGCCTATAATAATATTGACGCGCATGCTTTTGTCTCATTATTGCAACCTCTCTCTCTCTCTCTCTCTCTCTCTCTCTCTCTCTCTCTCTCTCTCTCTCTCTCTCTCTCTCTCTCTCTCTCTCTCTCTCATAACTGAATTGATAACTGCATAAAGCCGGGAGACACTTACTAAGGCCAGTTATGAATGTAGTTTGATACTTATGTTATGACTGATCATGCCCAAACGCGTGTTGATCGCGTTCAGTCTGTGTTCACAGTCGGGGTTTAAGACCTGCTACATGGAAACAGTCAGTCTTCGAATGTTTCAGCGAGTCATAAGTGTGTGTCACCATCATTGGTCTGCTGTCAGTGGCTCAAACCTCCGTTACTAACTCTAAAATGACGTTTTGGAATTAGCAACGGAGGCATGGGATTAGATGCGTAAGAAATTAGTCCTAAATACAAGAGCGTTTTAATGGCAAAAGCTTGACAAACGTCTTGGAATGCATCATCTGAACAATGTTTTGAGGTGTGTTAACTGTAGTACAAGCGGAATAATTGACTTCAGGCCGTTGAATTACTAGAAAAATAATGCTTCGCGTCGTGACCGCATTACCACCTCGGGTGTGCATTTTTTTCTAATAATTCAATGGCCTGTCGTCAATTATTCCTTACATTTGTGATCTGGGAAATGCTAACTTTAGCCTGCTAACATTAAAAGCATATGATCTCACCCTCCCTGCAATTCGTTGTCCAAATTTCTGCGTGAACAGGCTGCGCAGTGGTATGCAAACACACGTTGACTGACAGGGAAACATGCTATCATTTTATTTGGACCGAATAAAACGACTGAATGAAAATTTTCTGCCCTACGCTTTCCACAGATGATATATTTATAAAAATATAATTTTAGACTGCTTAACATAATTGCTATCAGGATATATGTTTCTGTAGAGAATCACCTATTGCACCCTTAACATTAAATATTATATGGTCATGTCCTATAAAACATACAGTGTTTAAAATGACATCCCATAATGCCTTAAACATTGGCACATTTTTTAGTAAGTTTTACCACAACTGCACAAAACCTGCTTGCCTTTGCCAGAAGTACAGACTTGGCTACAGTTGGACATTTCATCAAGATTATATCACTGAAATGGTTTCTAGGAACATAAAATAAGTGCTTTATTAAGGCTACCCCAGTCATAGGATTTGAATCCTACTTATAACAAGATTATTATTTTTTTTACTTTCAGTATTGTTATACTTGAAGAGGACAAGTTTTGTAGTTCCTCCATGCTGAAGAGCAACCCCAGAGCATCATGTCTGGCAGAAGCGATGCTGTTTCCTGGGTATCTGAATTTTGTGTATGTCAAACATGCTTTGCTTTCACGATATAGAGTTGAACTTTAGACTCATCAGACCGCAAAGTTTTCTTCTAAAGCTTTTCAGGTTTTGTCAATTAGCTTCTAACAAACTCCAGGCGTTACTTAATATTGGCCGTTCTTTGAAGTGGTTTTCTTTCAGACGTTCTCCAAAAGAGGCCGAAAATGCTAGGAAGATTTTCAATGTCAGTACAAAGAGTTTGAGTTGAGAGATCTCATAAATGTCAGTGATATTTATTGTGCAATCAAGCATTTGAACACGAGTGCATGTTAAATGAACAACAATAATAATGCTTTAATGTGTTTGTGATAAAGATAGATTTTTCACCCAGTTTATACTGTACTAATAAATTAAGCATTTTCAGATATGTTTCATTTTTAATATATTTTGTAAAGGGCATCTTCGGTCACAGTGGAATTTGTTGTTGTTTTAATTTGAGATTTATTTTTTTGCCCAATGAAATGAAAGATGATTAAAGGGTGCCAATAACTTAATTTTTGATCCCTCTGTCAATAATGATAAATACAGTAAATGTATCCTAATTCTTCTAGCTAGATGTCATGCTTATCTTTTAGTTTTGTCTTTTGTGCACTTATCAGTGCAGGTCAGAAACGGTCTCATTGTATGGTTGATTGTTTTTTGCACAGTACAAAGCAATGGTTGATTTGTAGTTGCTTGACAAACCATAAAATGTCTTAGTTAATGAAGTATTAGACATTTTATTATTTTGCTTGTGTTAAGGTGATGATACACAGGGCAACTTTTTGAGCAATGTTGCTGGGCAATCTTGCCGAGCAATTGTTGCTTGGACACTTTCCAATTGAAAATGGGCAATAAATTTCCATTTGGAGAATTTAGATCGGTCGTGGGCCCTGTGTCTCATCTGGTTGCCCGTTGACGGCAACATTGCCCAGCAACATTGCTCAAAAAGTTGCCCTGTGTATCATCACTTTTATATGTGATAGTAGGATGAAACCTCAACCTGTTTTGCTGAGCGAGCTCAGGTTATGTTTGTTTTTGAGGTTTTTAGTGTGTTTGAATGCTTTTAGAGTATGGAGAGATAGCAATCCTGTTTACTATCAACTGTTATAGTTTTTCAATTTTCAGATGGCAACATTCATGATCTCTGATCTTCCCTACACACTGATAAACAATGCAAACACAGTTTGCCTTTCAGACATATAGTTTTTTTGTGATGTTAATATTTCTTTCTGAAGTAATATGTCATTTGATTGGATTTTTGCCTCAGAAGGGAATTACTGGAGTGGTACTGTTTGCGTACTTCAGTGTTTGTGTGTGTGTGTGTGTGTGTGTGTGTGTGTGTGTGTGTGTGTGTGTGTGTGTGTGTGTGTGTGTGTGTGTGTGTGTGTGTGAAGATGCTCCCCTTTGATAGTTCCCGGGTGGAATGTGCGAGCAGACACTGTCATCGCCCATAGCCGCGGCGGCACCTCATGGCAGTGTTTTCCTTAGCGATAGCATTATTTTGACTAGTCCAGAGTTTCCGAGATGGATGAAGGAATGGCAGGAGAGACATATGAAGGGATGGAGGGAGACTCTGTTTTCCTTTCTGTGAACGTGTGATAGGAGGTGGGCCTGATGACAGATAGTTTATGGAGATCAAGAAAGAAAGTGACAGTGTATAGAGATTTGGATTTTAGCGTTTAATATCATTTGAATATGTTCAATGTTGAAAACAGTTATGCTGCTTAATATTTTTGTGGAAAACATGATAAATTTTTTCATGATTATAAAATGGATAAAAAAGTTCAAAAGTAAAGCCTTTATTTATAACATAAATCTTTTGTAACATTATACATATGCTAGATGTTATCAGACCAATGAGTTACGTTTACTACTTAGGGTTAAAAATAATAAGATGAGAATAAGGATGAGATCATCAGTCCTTTTTAGAAATTGTAAAAGGTCAAAATCAGTCTTAGTATTGTGTAATTGTAAATCATTTTTAAGGAGAGAAGAATATAGACCGACCTTGACCGTTGTTGTCATTTTTTTTTAACCTGAGGAAAGTCTGGCAGGTTACTCCTTGATGTAAATACATGTTCCTAACTGAGCAACCCACTGCTCATGCCCTGACATTTAACCTTTGACCTCAGAGCTCACCATGTGGTGTCAGCACTGTCTCGCTTATTTCTTCACTTGAACATAGTGGGCTGTGTTGAACACCCACCCACATGAACACACAAACACACACTTACTCCTAAAGAGCTATGTTCCATGTTTTTAGCAGATTTGTTCATGAGTTTTCAGGTAACATTGCTGACACTGCCTTTTTAACCAGCTTGAGGAACTGAAGTGTGTAATGTTTCTCTGATGTGTTTTGTACGTATGTATTTTAAGAATTCCTCTCCTCTCTAGATGAAATTAGCTACTCTAACCATGCAGGGTCTGGGTAGTTAAAGCTCTAAGTTTGGTTGAGGGCATCTAAAAACGGCCTGATTGTAAATATCTTCCACCACAGTGCTCAGATCTGCTGTAATGACATGATGTATGTGGTAACAATGCAGCGCAAGCCTCCCAATCTGTCATTACACTTTATGAAGGACCCAAACATGTGGCTCTTTATGGACAAACCTCAGAGTCCATCAAACGTCCCCTTCTGTTGGCACTGGACAAATAGACAAACATATGTATGAATAGATACGATATATACTATAGCAAATGTCAACTGCATAACTTTTATTTTGTCACAAAATGTAACTATATTATCGCTTAGCTCTTTATATAAAGTTGTATATAGAAGTATGTCCAACTTTATCTGCATACATAATGTAAAAAAATATTTTCATGATTTGTACTCATAACTTTTTTTTGTCAAATCAACTTAATTCATTTGGTTCAGTTAACTTAATACTTTGAGTGGAAAACAATATCCATTTTATTAACTCAATTTTTTTATTTCAAAGAACTCAAAATTTTAAGGCAAACAGGTAACTTACTTTAAGTTAAACCAACATTGTGTAGGGCTATTATATAGCATATCTCAATGGTTTGATTGTGTCACGTTTGTGTCTGTTTAGATCTTCAGTTTGTTTTCATTCTCAGTCACATGTCTTGTTTTTCCGCCATACTTCAGTTACCATGTTAACCATTCATTACTTCATCTTATCACCTGTGTCTTGTTAATTATCATCATCTGTGTCACCTGTTTTGGTTCATCAGTGTTTGTATTTAGTTCCTTCAGTTCAGTCAGTCTTAGTTAGTCTTATTTTGAGTGTGTGTTCGTCCTGCCTGCCTGTCAGTACCTGAGTGAATTATATATAGTAAATCGTGTGAATTGGAACTCTGAGCCTTGTCCTTCTTCTTCTGTCCGCACCACACCCGTGACAGATTGCTTGTACTGTCACAAAATTTAAACTATATTGCCCCCCAGCTCTAATCTTCTAAATTTGACTATAAAACATAAAGATATTAAAGTGCCCCATAATGCTTTTTTATGCTTATAATTACCTTTCATGTAGTGTGTAATATAGCAGTTTGTGAATGTAAAAGGTCTGCAAAGTTTTAAAAATCAAAGTTCATGACAAATAAAATTATGGTCTCCTAGAAGAAAGAATCAATTCTGATCTGTTGAAACGAGTCGTCTGCAATTTCAGTCTCACTTCCTTTCATAAACCTTTGAAGGATTGTAACACATTTGCATAATGGCAGCCAATGATCTTCATTGGCTGCCCACGAACGACGTCTACTTTGATCCGCCCATAAACACTGTTGGTGTAGCTGAGGCCTGGAAGAGTTTGATTTGTGTTGTCAACATGTCAAGAAGATGTCGCGAAAGCAAATCCACTTTGCATGCACTTCCATGATGAGGATTCAGGCTCAGATTGATACGGTAAAACCGGCGGCATCGTTACTGTTTGTATCACTGTGTATACAAGCGCTGAGAGAGCCTCCGGAGCTGAGATTCAGATATGCTGATGGGCTTTTCGTTTCTGACACATGCTGTAAGCTGTAGACCAATCACAACAGACTAAGCCAATTGACCAATCAGAGCAGAGTAGGCTCTTGGAAAGAAGGGGTTTGGAGAGGTTTTGGAGAGTGTTTTTTGACCTTGGATGCATGTAAACCTATAGTAGGAGTCCTCCGAAACAAAATTAGGAACCTTTAATATAGCATAATAGGGGCACTTTAAGATATTAAAAACATCAACATCATGATTTTTTTTAAAGTGCTACAGAAAAAAATTACTTTAGTTAAATATAAATATAGAGATATATAGAACATTCCGAGTTCTCTAGCAAAAGACAGAGAAAAGGAAACCAGTTCATCTTTGGGATGAAGCAATTTGTTGTCTTAGTAATTTGTCGGCTACTCAACAAAGCCCCCAAAGGGCTCTGGGTTATTATCTTGGGAACGTTATGGATGAAAATTCTGGGTTGTTAGATATCACCAGGTTTCTAGAGAACTGTGAAAGAGTGGGAGAGCGAGTGAGACATGACGATAAGAAGGGGCAAAGGGGCAAGGCGAGTGAGAGAGTGGGCTGTGTGATTTGTGGCTAGTAATAAAGGTGGTGTATGTGGTCTGTTGTTTTAGTGTGATAGAGCAGAGCTGGTCAAACTCCCACTGCAGGAATGCACGACTCACACTTTATCTTTAATGCACTGAATCAATTTCACATAGACAATGCAGATGTCTATTTAAAAAAAGAGCGGAATGGCAACAGGTAATGTGGAAGCCATTGAATCAGGTGTCATTTAAATGTGAGTCATGTACAGGCAGATACACACACTGACAGAGGTCACACACAGGCCACACACGACGTACAAGCTTCTTGTTAACGCGTCTGTGGTGATGTGGTGTCAAAGGCATGCAAATAAACACTGACAGCAAACTTTCACTCCAACAGATGAAAACTATACCTCTCAAAACTAATTTATGTGCAATATATGCTTTTTAACCTATTTTCAAAACCAACTATGTAAAGTTTTTATCCCCAGTAATATAACTATATCCTTAAAACAAGATACATTTACATGAGAAGCTAAATGGCATAAGATATTAAGACATATTATCAGATCAAATATCTTGAGTAAAGTTTATTTTTGTTTCTTTCTCATTGAAAATATTTTTCTCCTATTGTTTTCAGCTAAAATCCAATAGAATCTAGTGGGGTTTATCCATAAAACCAGAAAAAAAATCAATTTGCAAATTTTTTATTCAAGATATAGCAGTTTTATTGAACTATTATTATTATTAATTATTATTATTATTTATTTAACTATTATTTAATGCAATGAAAATAATAATAACACATCATATATGTGGTTTATTGTTTATTGGCAAAATTTACAGACTTTCAGCTTTTTGCAATGAACAAATCAAACAAATGTGATTGAAATAGCTCAACACAACAAATGTTTCAAGTGGTTTCCCCAATTTGACCCTTCGCTAAGCCCCGCCCTCCCTAGTTACTGTTGCTACGCCTGTCAAGCTTTCGCGCCTGGCACGTCTTTTACAGTGTGTATGCACCGGTGTCAGATGAGACATTCTCAATGAGATAATTAGTAATTTTGGCGAACATGTGAAATATCTGAGAGAGCAAGACAAAAGGGACTGCAGTATGCATTCGAGGGATATATCCACGACATAATATGCAACCGATTAGAGAATAATTTCATAAAAATGTCAGCTAAAGCCTATAGTCCCAGCGCAGCAGCAAAGAACAAATGATGAACAACAAATGATGAACAAAGAACCGTCATTATTTCCAACTTCCAAGCAATATGTGTTTTTGTTAATCCTGTCGACATTTAGTTGTGAATGGGGTCTCCCACACTGCTTGATACACGCACATCATTTCTCCCCTTGGCTTTTAGATTTTTGGGAAGGAAAAAAATTCCACTCCCCCGTCCAAACTTTTAGGATACCGGGTATCAGATTTGCACAATCCATACGCACAACGCTTCGGCATGTTTCCCTCGCTAGAAAGCTTGCCAGACCTCCCGCGCCTAGTTACGGTTGCTAAGACACGATTGGCCAGTGGGGGTTTTCGGGCTTGGCTTAGCGAAGGGTCAATTCAACTGAAAATGCAACTTTTAATGTCTTCTTCACTCTCAAAATTATTCAACCCCCTGAATAGGATCCATCACGACAGCACAAATCTGCAAAACAGATGTTGTCTCAAGCACACCTGATACAGCTAATCAAGGGCATTATTAGTTGCACCAGGTTTGTTTGAGCTAAGTTGAAATAACACACGAAATACCTGAACTGACTAGGTTTGTTCAGTTTCACAATTGAATGAATGTTAGAAATATGGCTAAGTCAAAAGAATGGTCCAAAACGTTAAGAGAAGATATCATCGGCCTTCACAAAAAAGGAACAGGATACAAAAAGATAGCGAAGATACTAAATATTCCTAGAGACACCATTGGATAGTTTGCAAGTTCAAAGTTGAAGGAACAGTGGGACACTACCTGGAGGAACACTACCTGGACGGGGCAGAAAAAGGAAGCTATCAACGACTCCAAACAGATTTCTAAGAAGGCAGGTTCAGAAAAACCCTCGAGTGACTGCAAAAGACCTGCAGCAAAACTTGGTGGCAAAAGCCACTGAGGTTTCAGCTCCACTGTAACGCGCATAGTAAACGCATGCCAGAACTCCTAGATGTACACTGTACTACTGACCCAAAAGCACAAGAAAAGTCGGCTCCAATTTGCTCAAAATTAAATAAATAAGCCACAGAGGTTTTGAGATTCTGTTCTGTGAGGCGATGAAACAAAACTGGAACTTTTCGGCCCTATGAATCAGCGCTATTTCTGGAGGAAGAAGAAGAAGAAGCATATGCTGAAAAGAACACTGCCTACAGTTCAGCATGATGGTGACCCAGTGATGCTCTGGGTCTGTATTTGCATCCTCTGGCACTGGAAACCTGCAGCGTGTGAAAGGCAAGATAAGTATCAGGAAATCCTAGGAGAAAACGTTATGTCGTCAGTGAGGAAGCTGAAGCTTGGGCATCATTGGACCATCCAACAAGACAATGATCCCAAGCATACCTCAAATTCCACCAAGGCTTGGTTGCAGAAGAAGTCCTGGAAGATTCTACAGTGGCATCACAGTCACCTGACTTGAACCCCAAAGACAATCTGTGGTGGAATTTGAAGAAGGCGGTTGCAGCACCTAAACCCAAGAAAATTACTGAACTGGAGGCTATTGCTCATGAGGAATGGTGTAAGATTCCTCAGAAACACTGCCAGAAGATGGTGTCTGGTTATACGTCTCGTTTGCAGCAGGTCATAACAGCAAAGGGTGTTCTACTATGTACAAAAGATGTTTGCGATGAAAGGGTTGAATAATTTTGAGACTGCAGAAGTCATTAAAAGTTGCATTTTCAGTTGAATTTGGGGAAACCACTTGAAACATTTGTTGTGTTGAGCTATTTCAATTACTTTTGTGGGATTTGTTCTTTGCAAACAGCTGAAAGTCTGTATATTTTGCCAATACACTTGATTTGCAATGGAGGTTGAATCATTTAGATTAGAATTGTATATATATTTGAACTAGAAAACAAGACAGAAATACATATTAAGAAACTGCAGTTCAAACTAATGTGACTCCAAATTCAGAGCGTCTATAACAGTGTAGGATGGTGCATGTGTGTTGTCCCTGAGGTGAAATGGTGTAAGAAGTATGTATTTTGTGTGTGTGTAAGATGTGTGATGAAGCGGTCTCTTGTGGAGACTTGCGTTGTGGATCATTGAGTGTGTGATGGAAGGTGTTCATGAGGAATTTACATTAGCACCAAGAGAAAATAAACTTAGCACATAGTACACACACACACACACACACACACACACACACACACACACACACACACACACACACACACACACACACACACACACACACATACATACACACATACACACACACACACACACACACACACACACACACACACACACACACACACACACACACACACACACACACACACACACACACACACACACACACACACACAAAATAAAAGAAAAAGGAGAGAGAAAGACAGAAATGGAGAGCAAGAAAAGGAAACAGAGCAGAAGAGAAAAAGGGCAGTATTATAAAAAAACGCATGAGTGAAATTGAGAAAAAAAGATGAGGTATTTGCAATTTCTCGCTCAGTGACAGTTTTTTTACATGCTTAACAATGTATTTTGCAGATTAGATGTTATGCTGTTTTTCACTGCTTTTTCTTTCTTTAATGTTTTCTACATACTGTAAATGCATTTTCCTTTTGAAGTCAAGGGAGACCACAAAGACATCTGTATATTTATGGAAATGGAATGGAAAATATCTTTGATGCAAATGTGCATGTAGGCTATATGTATGTGTGGTTGTTCATAGGTGCATGTGTATGCGCTTGTGTGCGAGTGTGTTAACTCAGAGTTTTGTGGTCGAGTCTGTAATTGTGTGTCCTTGTACAAACAGCCTCAGTGTTAACTCTCTCTACCATATTTCCACTCCACTTGCACCAGCAGGTCTCAACCTTTAAGACACATGTTCCATTTTATTTCAATTACACTCTCAGAATTCCCCTACAGTATTCCCTCCAATTCCCCTAATGCAGTCCTGCTTCTCTAGGCATCACTAGTTACCCATGGCAATGGGATATTGGCCGTTGCCCCCGGTGATGGGTTATTGGGCGTTGCAGAGCTCCATGCTACATTTGCAATGCTTGGAGCCAGTGAGAGGGGAAGGAGGTCGTCATGGGAACCAAGTACGCTCAGTTGGACCAGACTGCTGACTGAGATTTCCTCACTGGTCTCTATAACCCAGTAAATGTATAAACCCGTAGGCAGCTACCTGCTAATGCTAACACCCACCAGCTTTGGCACAAACATAAACTGATAACCATTCTGTTTTTGTAGACCCAGTTTTGAATTTTCAACATCTAACATGTTTTGCAATCCCATAATGGTATTTTGATGAGATTCTGTGGTTGTTGTTGAGTTCAGCTACTGCCCTTAAAAGTATGCGTTTATTTGGGAAAATATGCAAGCGTTAAGGTCCAACGCTAACATAAGTGTCAGCTGTGGATATTTTGTTTGTGTTTGATGAATTAACAGGAAAGTTTGAGGTTTGCCCAATTCTGTGCAGCTCTAATATTTTTGTTTCCAGCGGAACATTTGAAGCTACTGCTAATTCAGAATATAGAGTAAAAGTAGCAAAATGGTGGTGCATTCTGCATTAGAGGACATGTTAAAGGGATAGTTCACCCAAAAATGAAAATAATGTCAAATGTATATGACATTGTTCTTTCAGATGAATACAATCGGAGTTATATTAAAAAATGTCCTAGCTCTTCCTAGCTTTATTATGGCAGTGAATGGCCGTTTCTGTTTTGAAGTCCATAAAAGTGCATCCATCCATGATAAAAGTAATCCACATGGCTCCAAGGGGTTAATAAAGGCCTTCTGAAGAGAAGCGATGCGTTCATATAAGAAAAATATCTATATTTAAAATGTATCGACTAAAATAACTAGCTTCCAGCAGACGGCCGTACGCATCGATTTACGGCGAAAGAGTAACACTTGACCTGACGCACGACGCATTGACGAATGCGTATACGCAGAGGAACGCGTATACAGTCGAGAATTACAAAGTCTAAAACGAGAATTTTTAAAGAGAAATGTCAGAGGAGCTTGAGTTTGTTGCCCAGCCCTGTTTGTTTGAAGCGCGAGAGGCGTCAAAGCCATGTCCTACATCATACATCGTCAAGTGTTACTCTTTTGGCGTAGGTCGACATGCGTAGGGCGTCTGCTGGAAGCTAGTTATTTTAGTCGATAAAGTTTTAATTAGGGATATTTTTTTTACACAAACGCATCACTTCTCTTCAGAAGGCCTCTATTAACCCCCAGAGCCGTGTGGAAAACTTTTATCATGGATGGATGCACTTTTATGGACTTCAAAACAGAAACCAGCCATTCACTGCCATTATAAAGCTTGGAAGAGCCCGGACATTTTTTTTTATATAACTCCGATTGTATTAGTCTGAAAGAAGAATGTCATATACACCTAGGATGACTTGAGGGTGAGTAAATCATGGGCTATTTTTAATTTTTGGGTGAACTATCCCTTTAAGGGGTCAATATGCCTATGAGGGTATTTACACTCTGTCATTTGCATTTTGATTGGACATCCAATCACTAATTCTATCTTGAATTGTAAATACTCTCTAAATGTTTTGGGTAACCAACTGCCTGTAATAATCAGTGGTGCATAGTAGAGCGGCATGATTAATCGTTAAAAGATCTCGCAATCTCGATTCAAACACCCACGTGACCTCATTCCTACTTGACAAAGATTCATCTAGGCCTATGTCTATTAAACCTTTGACAAAATCACACAGGAACATTCTAATCTGAGCCAGAGAGAGCTGTTGTAAGGTATGAAACACCTTCACAAACAGTTTTTTCAACCACATTGAAGTCAACTATGAGTCATTGAATCATTCATTCAAACCGATAAAAAAAAAATTTAATTGAAATTAATTAAACATTTTTAAATAGACTGCAGCAATTAACAAATTGTCAGAACCTCCAGTAAACTACATGTTATTCTGTTTAGTTGTCTGTTCAGAATCGTGGGAGAATCATGATCTCTTTCAAGCAAAAAAATCGTGAATCGCAATTTATCCAGAATCATGTGGATAGTAACTAAGTATATTTACTTTTTCACCTAATAGACCTTTAGTCAGGATAGACGACATATTAAAATGGATGAAAACAGGCTGTGAGAGACAGACTTAATTTTTACAAGGGCGAGCACTGAATAAAGCTAGATGATGTAATTTTTTATAACTCACAACTTTCAAAACTATTTTATGGAGTTTTTGTCTACTGAATCCCCAGACACGGGAATACCTTTCATCGGCTGGACAATCGGTATGTTGTTAAACAACTGTACAATCCATTGAACGGACTTTACTTCTATCCATTACAGCTCGTTTTCATTCCTGTAAAAACAATTTTATGGTTTGTGGCATCTTGAATTAAATCTTAAATTAATCATTCTTTTTGATGGTTCACAGATCTCACTGAATGATTCATTCATGAATTGAACTGACCCTATTTCCGTTGTTCTCAAGTCAACAAAAATTTTTCAGTGATTCATTCGGAGTCTGTATGACTGAAAATGCACCACGAACTGGAGTAATATGATCTTCAGAGCTTGAGTATAAGAATGGATTTGACAGATGGGATGTTGTTTATCGTAAATTAAATTCATATTACATGACTGGAAGTTGTTTGTTAACTAAATATGCTGTAAAAGGATGAATTGTTTTAAGCTCATTTTATTAAATGCTTGAATTTGGGCATGTGTCAGCTTCTATGGAGTAGAACATTTTAGGTAATAAATGTAAATACCCAATAAAATAAAGCAAAGTTATTTCATTACATTAAACAGAGAGGATAAAGCATTTTAACATAAGCAAATTAAGATTAATCCTCAAATAACTAAGCAGGTTTTATAAATTTGTATATTCTTCCAAATTTGTTGAACTTATTGGTGCTTGCAGCTTGCCAGTCTTGAATTCGAAGCCCTGGTGTATTGATTTCCCATCCCGCAGTGTCTGATGTCACAGTCATGGCAGTGAACTCTGAGTCTCTCATCTACCAGCATGACCACTAACTGTAATGGTGAGGACATGCATTCCAGCACCAGAGGGACAAACTTTATGGTAGTTCTGTGAGTCAGCTCTGTGAGGAGGCCCACTTTATCATGGTTGGTGAGTGCCATCAGAGTCATTTATCATGCTGTTCCTTACACAGCAGAAGCCTGTAGGAAGCTGTCAATCAACCTTTTCAAACACATCCAGGTTGACAAACACAAACTCAGATGAAAACACAAACACACATGTCAGCTTTAAAGTTTCAGCTAATAAAATGGAAATGTTAAATGTTCTGTGTTTTGATCATATAGAAAAAGCTTAGTCCATGACACTTTTTCTGCTACAAAAAATTAATAATAATAACAATTTAAAAAACTATATTTTGAATTGGAATTTTAAATATAATCATTAAAAAAGTGAAAAATATGACACCAAACTGAACATGTAAAAAATAATGAAAATTATGATTTATTATTAATATTAATAAAGCAACTTTTTCATTTTTTTTGAATATTTAATAATCACATATTTGAAAATAATTGTATAATTTTTTTTCAAAGATTAATGAAGTACATAAGAAAATGCTATTTCAGTCTTCAGTCTACTTCAAAATTTCACATTTAATTCAGCGTGTTACTTGTATTTTGGAGTTTACTTGCAGTTCTTGTGAAAACTGTTTCTAAGTAAATCCTATGAAATATTTTCAGTGTACTGCACAGACTACAAAAACTGTATAAAGCTCTTTAAAAACTGTTTTTGTTTACATGATAAATTGCTTTTTTCTGAAGTTGATAAGCCTTCTCAGGAAAAGTAGGGATTCTGTTCTAGCCCCTCCCCTGACATTTAGAGTAATCCAATCAGAGCACAGATTCTCTTCTGATTGTTATGCCCCACTGCTCACATCAGTAAGTGTAGAAATGCTGGATGACAACAGAACGAGATCTGGATAAGGGTGAGAAGTGAGTGAGTGTGTGTGTAAATGAGGGTTTCTAGGGGTGTGAATGAGATATATCTTCTGATTAGGATTGGATGAAGGCGCCACTGTTTGTCATTCCGGATCCCTTCAGTTCAAAGCCAGGATAAGGGGTGATGACAAGCAAGAGAAGGATGTGTTTGTCTGTGCAAGTGCCTGCGTGTGTCCGTTTGTATGTGTTCGCTTCACGCGGTCTAACTTTGTTACCTTAATATTAAAATAAAACAAATATACACGCCTTTCTCTTTGTCCTCTTTGTACTCTCTTTCAATTTCTCTCTGTTCACTTACTCACACATGGTTTTGTGGTGTCTCTTTAATAGTTTCTCAACATCTGTCTGATTCTCAAGGTGCCAGTAATGATCAAACCAGTAAAATCTTCCAGTAAAACCACTAACCTGCTCTCTATAACCCCAGTCTGCTCCCACTGGCCTTTAACATTTACACAAATCATCTGTCAATTCAGAACACTCCAGATTGAATAACCTGCTCACCCAGATTAAAGTCCAGAGCAGTTGAAGGAATGGTGAAGCACTTTGTCTGTCCATCCATCCATCCATCCATCCATCCGTCCATCCGTCCATCCATCCATCCATCCATCCATCCATCCATCCATCCATCCATCCGTCCATCCATCCATCCATCCATCCATCCATCCATCCATCCATCCTATTATAATTAAAATGAATGTATTTTATTTATTTATTAATCAACATTTTATAATTATTAAATTTTTTATTAATTATCATTCTCACTTAATTATAATTTTAATCCAATCAATATGCATAATATGTTGTGCTGAAAGTAATTAGTTTAGTTGTATATAATGATATATTTATTGATGATTAAGATAATTATAAAATAAAATATGTAATGTAATGTGTGTGTGTTTGTGTGTATATATATATATATATATATATATATATATAATTATATATATATATATATAATTATATATATAATTAAATATTTAGTAACAATTAATGATTAAATCAGTTAATAAAATATATAAATTAATAATAGATATAATGCATAAACAAACACTTATTTCTGTTGTGATGGTTAAAATCATTTAAATTTATAAGCTAAGTAGATTTGCACGTTTATGTTCATTTTACACGAGTTAAGAGTAGCACAGTAACTACTAACAGATGACAAATGAGCAGTTTGTGTAGGCTTTAGTGTGTATGCGTGTATGATGGTGTATTACAGAGAGCTATCACAAATGTGATACACTCCGGAAAACCTTACAGCTGCAACGGATACTCCCTGCTATTCAGATATGCCTGTGTACAGATAAGAAGAACTTCTGAATGTCTGTGTGGTGTTTTAGAACATGTATGTGAGTATCTCTGTGCACGTGTGTGTTTGTGAATTATATTTTGATCAGATCGATTCTCTAACAGCTTGAATTTGGGAAGCAGAGTCTCCTTTGCTCAGTTTGGCTGAAAGTTGCATAATGCCCTTGATGAAGCTGCATGTAAACAAAATAACAACACAAAATATTTGGATCATTTACTACATGCAATAAAAACACAATTATAGCACAGTTGCTGAGCAACCACCAAAACATTTTTGTCATGGTGTCACGATGTTCTCTTTCTTGATTTGGTACTCAGGTGTGTTTTGCAACATTACGCAGAGAGGAGTGAGTGCGTGTTTTGCTTCATAGTAGGCTAATATGAACAGTTTAGTTTTAATTAACAAGGTCATGTGTCAATGTGTTTGTGTCTGTCTCTGATCCCAGTCGTTATCGTAGGCCTGTTGGAGCCTGCAGGGCTGATAAGCTGTGAGCACTGGAGGCTGTGTGCGGGTGAAGCTGTCATCCGTTACACCCATGCGGTTTGCTCTCCTCACAGATCTTATGATCCACAAAGTTGATACATTCCTTAAATGCTGGTGTCTCTTTTACACATTGAAATATCTTGATTCATGTGATTGAGTGTGTTTGTAGTGCTCTTCATGAGCTTCAAATACGAAACAGAAATAACTAAACAAAAAAATACATACATTTTAGACAACAAATGATACTCTCTCTGTGTGTGTGTGTGTGTGTGTGTGTGTGTGTGTGTGTGTGCGTGCGTGTATATGTATATATATATATACTTTTCTGTAAGTTAATCAATATTGAATAAATATTAAAATGCATAAATAACATACAAAGTATTATATTGTTATTGTTATATTTGGGGGATTTTTATTTCAAATCTCAAAAGATTGTGTAAAGCATTATAAAATATATATAATTAAATATCCCTTGTCTAGCATTGCTGGGATTAGATATTCCTTTTGGACGATGTATTTTATTGACTTTTGAATGTCTGGCTGGTCTGCATATGTCAGTTTTCCTTCTAGTCAGATATAAACACAATGTGGAACTTAAAACCCAGTTTCCTCTACCTGCAGTCACAATATACTCCAGTATGTTTTAACAACGGCAATCACACACACACAGGGATTAGGGAATAATCCGTGCTTGTGTCTGACCTCTGGGGTCACCAACACATCCGGCTACCAGCAATAACGATGTGATTGCATATTTCTCTCTCTCTCTCTCTCTCTCTCTCTCTCTCTCTCTCTCTCTCTCTCTCTCTCTCTCTCTCTCTCTCTCTCTCAAAAACTAACCTCAGTCCTCCACATATACACAGCAAAATTTTGATGTCCAAACCCCTTTATGTAGTCAAAATAAGGAAATGTTTAATAAAAAGCAAATTTATTGAATCTATTGATCTCTGTTTATCAAATGATATTGAGGGTATTACAAAGTATAAGAATTGTTAGACATTATAGTCACATAATGTCATACCGGATAACTGTCCGGACCTTAGAGTGACATACAGAAAAGCCAAACAAACTGTAATAAATCTAATAAACCCTAACATCTCTGCCACAGGCATTATTGTATTAGTCTTGACAACAATATATTTAAATATTACAAAGAATATGACATCCAGTTGATGTCCAAAGCATCAACTGGATGTCATAATCTTTGTATATTTTGCATTCTGTCCCAAAACTGGCTGTCAGACAATGTCATCCGGGATAACAAGCAAACTGGAGCAATTTTATTGTGAATTTTATTTTGACACGATGTGAGACAGCATGTTACACAATCAGGAAGACCCTGAAGGACCCCCAAACAATCGTGAAAGGTAAGTATGTCTTTCATAAAATTTGTTTAACTTACCCATTTTCCTCACTAGCACACTATGTAGTAAAATCCTGTGTCATATGGGATAACGCTAAAATTACATATATAATGTGGATTTTATATAAATATGTTTATTTAGCATGAATTTACATATTTGGAAGTTGAAGGTAAAGGTTGCAGATTTCTATAGGTAGCCAAAAATACTGCCTGATTAAGATTTAAACTGAGTTTTGTCGTACCGGATAACAATTTTGTCATATAGGATAACAGTTATTTTCTGTTAGCCCATAATGTCATCCGTTATGGATAACATGTGTTTGACAATATATTCTTACATAGTTTTCAGCTTTAATTTGTATAATTTCCATTCAAATTGTGATATTAACGTATCATTAACATTGTTTAGTTGAATATTAGCAAATTATAATTCATAATAATATTCAATTACAATTGGATTTAATTATTGTATAATTTTAGTGATTCAAGGTACTTCAACCCATTAATAAGATTTTTCTTTTCAAATAAATACATGTTAAGTAAAATGAGTGAAGTTCGCCGACTTTTACCCTTTACATTATTTATGAATATTGATGTAGAGTGACTATGATCATCAATAAAATGGTTCAATACTTTTCAGTACTATATTAAACCTAATGTTGAAAAGTTGTGCTGTTTTGATATTCATAAGCATGATTTTTTTTTTAATGTATTTGTATACTTGCCAAATCTGGGAAGAAACCACACTGAGTTTACACACTGAATACCACATCTGTGTTTCTTCACAGTGGAGCCTAATTAATTTCCTTGGAAAAACATTGCATAACATAAACATTAATTATTTATGAACATTATTATGTTTAAGTGTTGTAAAAATGACAATTCATGTGTTAACTCATATGGTGTCATACCGAGTAACAATTCAAGTCAGGCGGGATAACGTTGTTTCCCTTTCGTTGTCACTCCGAGTTACGTCGGATGACGACGAATGGTGTTTCGCTCAGAAAGCCTATCAACTTCGAGTATTACAAAACGAGCCAATGGCAAAGAAATGCCATGGGTCTGCGGAATTTGCATAGCGTATCTCCGCCCTACCTCGTGGGTATAAAACGAACATGCAGCTGGCAACATGCAGATATGTTTTCGCTTCGGAGCCAAGTTAATTCTTCACTCCACAAGCCATCTCTGAACTGTCAGCTTCTTACAGACGAGCTAGATTCTCTGGTGTTGGTGTGACGGCGATCTCCCGGCGAGTGCGCCCTTCCTGCTTATCTGTGCAGTGGTTTGCCAGTGAGTATGTTTCTCCCCGGGCGCTTCAACACTTTTTCTTTTCAGTTTCTTTTCTCTCACAAAAGAGCACGCACGCTCTTTTTTTACAGACGGCTCGCCTGTGCATTTCTGGTGGCGGTTGACTCATTTCCGATTTTGATGGGCACATTCTCTGCTCTGTGTGCTTGGGCTTGATCACGCTAGAGCAGCATTTGTGGATGACTCATGTTCTCCCCGCGGGAACGTGACCATCGCGTCATTACGGTTGAGACTCAATGATCTCATTTGAGAGAGAGTCCCCTCATCCACACCCCGATCTAACACTCTCCACATGAGGTGCTACTTCGGCTGGTGGCCAGGGTGACCTGAGGGTGTTGGTGTGGAACAAGGCGCCGACTATCCGTCCATGCCCCACGCCCCCCTCTTCATTGACGCAACCCGTGAACGATCACGTTTCCGTTGACGTTCCAAAATCGGATCTGTTGTCCATCGCAGCATCACAGGGCGGGCAAGAATCTTCAGGAAGTGAAGATTTAACAGTGCTGCCACTTTCGGGTGTGCATATGGCATTTGTCGAGTCAGATCCTGAGATGACGGCCATGCTTTCCCGGGCCGCTGCGAGACTAGGGTTGGACTAGGGTGGAACCCTCCATCCTGTCCTGAGCGCTCGCTGCTGTACGATTGGTTTTGGGGTGGCCGCTGACTCTCGTCGCCGTCAAACCCCAATATCTTTCTTCCCGGATGTGCATTAGGAGATCTTGAAATCCTCAAAACCCCAATGTCTTCCAGCGATCCCTCTTGATCTCCTCCGCCCTTCCTTCCCATGGCCGCTGCCCATGGGTAAACTGGGGTCCCCCGGTTGAACGCTCTGTTGCGATACTAAAATATACCTCGTGGGTATATTTTGCCAGCCGCAGCTGGAACCAGCTTCCAGAAGAGATCAGATGTGCTCCTACAGTAGTCACATTCAAATCCAGACTCAAAACACATCTGTTTAACTGTGCATTTACTGAATGAGCACTGTGCCACTGTTCGTCCGACTGTTTGCACTGTATTTTATTTTATGTTTTAATTATTCTGATTTCTGTATTTTATCTTTTATTCTAAACTGTTTTAATTATTCTGATTTCTTTTGATTATTTTAATTTCTTCTATGTAAAGCACTTTGAATTACCATTGTGTATGAAATGTGCTATATAAATAAACTTGCCTTGCCTTGCCTAAAATAACTGTGTCCTCAGAGTGCTTCTTCTCCGCGCGATCCTAAGCACCCATCCGAAGCCTGTAGTTTTTCGTCTACACTTGTGGCGAATTCCTATAGCGCCCAGGACAGGCAGCCGCCTCACTGCATGCCATGGCCATTCTGCTGGTCTTCCTGGCCCAGGTGTTCATGGACATGCAGAAGGGCAGGACTGACCCAGGGCTCTTCATTGAGCTGCGCACCGCCACTGACCTTGCTCCCCGAGCGAGGAATGTGGCCGCACGCTCCCTGGGTCAGGTGATGTACACCATTTAAGCCTGTGGCTTAACCTGTCTGATGTGTAGGATGTCCGGCGGTCCCGTCTGCCCAACACCCTCATATCCCAGGTCAGCCCTTCGGCGGTGCGGTTCAGGGCTGTACAACAGTTCTCAACCGCCCATGAGCAGACTGAGGCATATTCTGCCCCGACGGCCCGCCGTCCGCTCAGATCCCTCAGTCTGCCCACCGCCGAAGGCGCCCTCCCGCGGCTTCCACCCCGCCCGTTCACCCAGCCTGGCTAGAGCTTCCCAACCTGTCCCGCTGGGTCGCGCGGACGATCAGGCTCGGCTACGCGATTCAGTTCGCGCGGTCTCCTCCCCGCTTCAGGGGAGTCCACTCCACTATGGTCAGTGGCAATGCCCCTATCATGAGAGCGGAGGTTGCAACCCTCCTGGTGAAGGGTGCTATCGAGACTGTCCCTCCAGCCGAAATGAGGACTGGCTTCTACAGCCCGTACTTCATTGTCCCGAAGAAAACCGGTGGTTTACGGCCAATCCTGGACTTGCGCGTTCTGAACCGCTCCCTTCACAGGCTGCCGTTCAAGATGCTCACGGCCAAACGCATTTTCGAATGTGTGCGGCCCCAGGATTGGTTTGCAGCGATCGACCCGAAGAACGCCTACTTTCATGTCTCCATTCTCCCTCGACACAGACCGTTCCTACGGTTTGCTTTCGAGGGGCAGGCATATCAGTACGCGGTTCTCCCATTTGGGCTAGCCCTGTCTCCTCGCGTCTTCACGAAGGTCGTCGAGGCAGCCCTTGTTCCCCTACGGGAACACGGGGTTCGCATCCTGAACTATCTCGACGACTGGCTGATCCTAGCTCACTCTCGAGACCAGGTTTGCGAACACAGGGACCTAGTGCTCCGGCACCTAGCCCGTCTGGGCCTTCGGGTCAACTGGGAAAAGAGCAAACTTTGCCCCGTGCAGAGGATCTCTTTTTCTCGGTATGGAAATCGACTCGGTCGTGCTTTCCTTCCTTCAAAGAAGGGCTGGAGCGAAGGCTGTCTCCCTCCACCCTGAAAGTCTATGTTGCCGCTATTGCCGCACACCATGACCCGGTTGAAGGTAAGTCTGTTGGAAGGCACGACCTGATCGTCAGATTCCTGAGAGGAGCGAGGAGACTGAATCCTCCTCGCCCTCCTCTCGTTCCCTCTTGGTACCTCTCAGTGGTTTTAACTGCCCTGCAGAGTGCTCCCTTTGAGCCTTTGCAATCAGTGGAGCTTAAGTTCCTGTCAATGAAGACAGCGCTCCTGGTTGCATTGGCCTCCATCAAGAGGGACCTGCAAGCATTCTCCGTTGACGAAGCGTGCCTGGAATTCGGGCCGGCCTATTCTCACGTGATCCTGAGACCCTGGCACGTATATGTGTCCAAGGTTCCTACCACTCCCTTCCGGGACCAGGTGGTGAACCTGCAAGTGCTGCCCCTGGAGGAGGCAGACCCAGCCTTGGCACTGCTCTGTCCAGTACGCGCTCTCCGCGCCTATGTAGACAGGACGCAGTGTTTCAGGACCTCTGACCAGCTCTTTGTCTGTTATGGTGGGAAGTTGATGGGAAAGGCTCTCTCCAAGCAAAGGTTGTCTCACTGGTTAGTGGACGCCATTGCTTTGGCATACCAGAAGCAAGGTCGACCGTGCCCCCTTGGTGTGACTGCCCACTCCACCCGGAGTGTGGCGTCCTCTTGGGCTCTAGCGCATGGCGCCTCGCTAGCAGACATCTGCAGAGCTGCAGGCTGGGCGAAACCGAACACATTCGCCAGATTCTACAATCTCCGAGTGGAGCCAGTGTCATCTCATGTACTCGCTTCAACCAACTAGTACTGGACCCGCTCAGGTGTCTTCGCTTGCTCACCATTCCACTCCATGGACTGGATACGTGCGATATCTCCTCAGGTGAGCTTCTCCGAAAGCCCTGAGTTCCTCCAGCACTCCTGACGTCGGCGCCAGTGTCTATTGCCTGCGCGTCGGCTAGGTGCCTCCCATGTGCATGGTCCCTCCTCTGAGCGACCCCCACATGTGAATTTCCACTGTAAGCCTCTCTGAGCATGTGTCTTTCCCTTAACGAGCCTCCCTCATGTGACCCTCGTTCCCTGAGTAGGGAACGGAGACATTATGTCTGCCTGCCACTTTCCGCTGTACCGCGGGGATCGCCTGAGCTCAGTCTTGGCTCCTCAGCGAAGAAACATATCTGCATGTTGCCAGCGTCTTCGTTTTATACCCACGAGGTAGGGCGGAGATACGCTACGCAAATTCCGCAGACCCATGGCATTTCTTTGTCATTGGCTCTTTTTGTAATACTCGAAGTTGATAGGCTTTCTAAGCGAAAGCCCATTCGTCGTCATCCGACGTAACGTCTCCGTTCCCTACTCAGGGAACGAGGGTAACATATGTAACCGAGATGTTTTTTCCATTGAAATGCATAATTTCACTTCATGGAGTTGAGGAAACAATAATAACATGATACCAAGTCCTGTAAAACATTTTCAGACATTTTGTATTTTAAATCACATTGCAGAGTTAAAATGTGGACAAAGAACTTGAACAAGTAGGGTCACGTTTAAAGAAATAACAATATAATGAGAAAAAATAGTTGTGCAAACATTTTTTTCTGAGCTCTAAATATTGTTTACTGCATGACTTTATATATTCATTAAGTATTATTGATTTGAAAAGTTTTAATATCATAATATTTAGAAAATGCATTAACGTTATCCCGTATGACATTTTGACTGGTCTCGTCACATGATTCTCAGTTAAACCACTTAAAATACATTGTTTAAAATTGAAATTTTAGTAATAAGTACAAAATATCCCCATAAAGATAATACCTACTTTGAAGTGCAGTTTTAACCTGTTTACATTTTTTATCAGTTGAAAACCTTATTTGTCACTGGCCCAAAAACAACTTCTTCATCGGAATCTTTTTTGTTGTTTTCCAGTAAAAATAGACCAACATCCCTCAAACATGAGTTACCTGCAGAATTGCACAATATATCTTAAATATAAGTGATTTAATAAATAAAATTCCAGCATAAATTTAGCTAAATTTGTTTATACTAAAACAAGAAATATAAGATACATATATATAAATCCTGGTCCGAAAACCAGTCAGTATCTTGTGTGACCACCATTTGCACGCAGTGCAACACATCTCCTTTGCATAGAGTTGATCAGGTTGTTGATTGTAGCCCGTGGAATGTTTGTCCACTCCTCTTCAATGGCTGTGCAAAGTTTCTGGATATTGGCAGGACCTGGAGCACGCTGTCGTATATGCCGATCCAGAGCATCCCAAACATGCTCAATGGGTGAATATGCTGGCCATGCAAGAACTGGGATGTTTTCAGCTTCCAGGAATTGTGTACAGATCTTTTTTAACATTAGGCCGTGCATTATCATGCTGCAACATGAGGTGATGGTCGTGGATGAATGGCACAACAATGGGCCTCAGGATCTCGTCACGGTATCTCTGTGCATTCAAAATGCCATCAATAAAATGCACCTGCGTTGGTTGTCCATAACATACGCCTACCCATACCATAACCTCATTGCCACCATGGGCCAGTCGATCCACAACGTTGATATCAGCAAACTGCTCACCCACACAACGCCATACATGCTGTCTGCCATCTGCCTTGTACAGTGAAAACCGGGATTCATCCGTGATGAGAACACCTCTTCAAAGTGCCAGTCGCCATCAAATATGAGCATTTGCCCACTCAAGTCGGTTACGACGACGAACTGCAGTCAAGTCGAGACCCCGATGAAGACGACGAGCAAGCAAATGAGCTTCCCTGAGACGGTTTCTGACATTTTGTGCAGAAATTCTTTGGTTATGCAAACCGATTGTTGCAGCAGCTGTCCGGGTGGCTGGTCTCGGATGATCTTGGAGGTGAAGATGCTGGATGTGGAGTTCCTGGGCTGGTGTGGTTACACGTGGTCTGCGGTTATGAGGCCGGTTGGATGTACTGCCAAATTCTCTGAAACGCTTTTGGAGACGGCTTATGGTAGAGAAATGAACATTCAATTCATGGGCAACAGCTCTGGTGGACATTCCTGCAGTCAGCATGCCAATTGCACGCTCCCTCAAAACTTACGACATCTGTGGCATTGTGCTGTGTAAGAAAACTGCATATTTTAGAGTGGCCTTTTATTGTGGCCAGCCTAATGCACACCTGTGCAATAACCCTGCTGTCTAATCAGCATCTTGATATTCCACATCTGTGAGGTGGATGGATTATCTCTGCAAAGGAGAAGTGCTCACTAACACAGATTTAGACAGATTTGTGAACAAAATTGGAGAGAAAAAGGCTTTTTGTGTACACTGGAAAAGTTCAGTACATGAAAAATGGGGGCAAAAACAAAAGTGTTGTGTTTATAATTTTGTTCAGTGTGTGTGTGTGTGTGTGTGTGTGTGTGTGTGTGTGTGTGTGTGTGCGTGTGTGTGTGTGTGTGTGTGTGGTTGTGTGTGTGTGTGTGTGTGTGTGTGTGTGTGTGTGTGTGTGTGTGTGTGTGTGTGTGTGTGTGTGTGTGTGTGTGTGTGTGTGTGTGTGTGTGTGTGTGTGTGTGTAAATGTAATTTATTCCTGTGATGGTAAAGCTAATTTTTTAGCATCATTACTCCAGTCCTCAGTGTCACATGAATCTTCTGAGATTCTTCTTTGCTGATTTGATGCCCAAGAAACATTTCCTATTATTATCAATATTGAAAACAATATTGAAATTGTGCTGCTTAATATTGTTATGGGAGCTGTGATACCTTTTTTCGGTTAAAAAAAATATTTTTTTATATTCTGTATACATCTTTCATTCATTTCACACCCTATACACAATCACAGATGGATTAGAATGTGTTAAGCTCTTATACAATATCTAACACTGTTTGTGCTTATATTCACCTCACTGTAACTGTGGTTTGTTTAACTAGATTTAACAGAAACAGATGGGACAAGAGAATCTGATTGATTTTCTAATCCTATTATTGATTATGTTACAGGGGTTTGAGTAGGTACTGTACACACTCTGTACTGTGTGTGTGTGTGTGTGTGGAAGAGAGTGTGTGCATATCAGGAGTGGTTACTGTAGTCCTGTGGGACATTTCTTATGCTCTTTTACTCCTCCTGAGCGTGTGCCTCCTTGGTACTTCTCGGATTATGGCTGATTTAAATGTAAACTGCTCAACACAAAAACATGCACATGCACAACACAGATTTATACACTTTAAAACAATCCTTTAGCCTCTGTATGTAGTTTGAAACGTATCTTCTACTTCTCTGAACGTGTATGTCTGTCTGTATGTTGTCATTACAGACTCTGTGTGTCTTTCAGTACAATCGGTTCCTCTCAGCAGTCATCTCTTCAATAATAAACACATGTGCATGTTGGCCTATACATATCCAGTCAGTCACCATACTTTTTTAGTGTTGTGGGTTTTACCAACAGTTGAATCTCTGATATCTTTGGCATGATCCCTAGTTAAAGGGAAAGTTCACTCAAAAATGAAAATTCTGTGTATTTGTTCACCCTCATCTCGTTCCAAGTGGTATGCTGTAAGGGTTGCACAGACTAGTCAACTTGTCGACTTGAACGCTCTGCCATGATGCCTTAAGCTTGACATCATAATCGCTGATCATGTGATTTTGACACTAACATGGTTGCCTTGCAGAAGACAACGGGCTGAAGAACATCAGACTTCTCTAACTGATTACACTTACGGTTTTCATATAAATTACGATAAAAAATTATTTGGATTTATATTGGCTGTAATACTGATGTTGTCCTACAGAAGGGGCAACATGATACGAAAATGTCTCGGTTACGTATGTAACCCTCGTTCCCTGAGGAGGGAATGGAGACGTTACGCCAGTGACTGACGATGAGGTTTCGCTTAGAAAGCCTATCACCTTCCAATATTACAAAACGATCCAATGGCAAAGAAATGCCATGAGTCTTTGGAATTTGCATAGCAAAACTTCGCCCTACCTCGTGGGTATATAAGGAAGTACGCTGGCATTATGCAGTTATGTTACCTGCTGAGGAGCCGAGACTGAACTCAGCAGAAGTGGCAGAGAGACGTTATGTCTCCATTCCCTCCTCAGGCAACAATGGTTAAATACGGAACCGAGACGTTCCCTTTCATTCAGTCACTCCGAGTTACGTCAGTGACATACGAATGGGGCTCCCAGTCTTATCACGTCACCTCGGCTGTCTTCCAGTGCCCTGCGTAAGTCTGAGCTCCCTGTGGTGAGACCAGCACGGACAAAGGAGTCGTACTTAACACAGGAATACCAAGGTACACTGGGAAGCATATCTCAGTGGAAATATGCAACACAATGCCTGCCCAAATGACAGAATACACAGAATACTTACAGAATACACACATGCACATGGAGGCACCTAGCCAACACAAAAGCTGCCGCAGGCATATCTCTGGCATTGACATCAACAGTGCTGCAGGAACTCAGGGCTTCTTGGAGAAGCCCACCTGAGGAGAATATCGTACGTAACAGTCCGAGGAGTGGAATGGTGAGCAAGCAATGACACAGAGCGGGTCTTATTACCGGCTACTGGGGGCGAGTACATGAGAGGACACTGGATCCACTCGGAAATTGTAGAATCTCGCGAATGTGTTGGGTGTCGCCCAGCTTGCAGCTCTGCAGATGTCTGTCAGCGAGGCGCCATGCGTTAAGCCCCGTTCACACCGCCAGCGACTTTGTCGCTCGGCTCTGTACTGTGAAGTCGCTTGTGGGCGTTCCTAGTGCTGTCGCTCTAATGTTATTGGTAGACCGCACGTCTGCCCATATCTATACAAAATATCATCACAAGTTATATACAACTATATCATTTTAATTTGACTAGGAATTAGGCTCAAAAGAAACAGTATGCTGTTGGGAGAGTGTTTTATATTACCACAGCAGTGTTCAGTGGATTAAATAATTTACTAGATTAACGATCGATCAATCAACAAATTAAACTCACTCATACTGTCATAAATTACTAAAACATCATTCTAATTTGACAAATAATCAATTTTCTTGTCCCTAATAGTCAACATAATGCAGGGGAAACTGTTAAATGAACTGCAGCAGTACTAAACTTGCATCATAAAATTACACCACTCAAACTATAAATGTATAAATTAAACTCACTGAGACTGTCGACAGTTTCTTTTCCATGCATCATTTTATTATATCCATATACAGTCAAATGAAATTGCCCTCGAACTCTTCTGTCTTGCTTGCACTCGAGACGGTGATGTGAGCTCCACTGAAAGGCTTCTTTCCTATTGGTTGGCGCTCGCAAAAATCGCTTCTCATTTGCATAAAGTTGAAATTTCTCAACTTTTGGCGCTTGTCTCTTGTCGCATGACACGCCCACATTCTGTCGCCAACGGTCAATGTCGCTCGTGTCGCCGGAAGTCGCCAACGCTCCATTGAAATTAATGGGATCATGTCGCTTTGTCGCTGCGTGTCGCTGGCGGTGTGAACGGGGCTTTAGAGTGGAGTGTGCCTTCACACCAAGGGGGCATGGCTGACCTTGCTGCTGGTATGCCAAAGCAATGGCGTCCACTATCCAGTGAGACAACCTTTGCTTGGAGAGAGCCTTTCCCTTCAGCTTCCCACCATAACAGACAAAGAGCTGGTCTGAGGTCCTGAAACACTGCGTTCTGTCTATGTAAGCACAGAGGGTGTGATCTGGACTGAGCAGTGGCCAGGCTGGGTCTGCCTCCTCCGAGGGCAGCGCTTGCAGGTTCACCACTGAACGGAGTGGTGGGAACCTTGGGCACGTATCAAGGCATCAGGATCACGTGAGAGTTAGCCGGTCCGAATTCCAGGCACGCTTTGTCAACCGAAAATGCCTGCAGGTCCCCTACCCTCTTGATGGAGGCCAAAGCGACCAGGAGTGCTGTCTTCATAGACAGGAGCTTAAGCTCTACTGATCGCAATGGCTCAAAGGGAGCTCTCTGCTGGGCAGATAACACCACAGTGAGGTCCCAAGAGGGTACAAGAGGAGAGCGAGGAGGATTTAGTCTTCTCGCTCCTCTAAGGAACCTGATGACCAGGTCATGCTTCCCCAAAGACTTACCTTCAACTGCATCGTGATGTGCGGCGATAGCGGCAACATACACTTTGAGGGTGGATGGAGACACGCTCTCTCTCTCTCTCTCTCTCTCTCTCTGGTGGGCAGTAAGGAAATCTTGGTTTATTTAGGTTTTTAAGAAGAGCTCTGATTCCCCCCGCCTCCATCCGGAGGGTCCCCCTTCGCTCCAACCCATCTAGCAGGAAGGAAAGCACGACCTTGATAGGGCATTTTCTGGGGTCTTCTCGGCAAGAAGAGCACCAGGTGATGAAGAGGTTCCACTTCAGAGCATAGGCGTGTCTCGTGGACAAGGCTCTAGCTGAAGTGGTGGTAGCCGGTAGCCGGAGGTGGGTGCCAGAACGTATCCTGTCTCTGAGAAAGGAGGTCTTTCCTCAAAGGAATTGGCCAGGGAGGGGCTGTCGCGAGGAGAAGTCCCGGTGGGCCAATGAAGCGCAACCAAAAGGAGCTGCTCCTCGTCCTCTCTGATCTTGCACAGTGTCTGTGCAAGAAGGCTCACTGAGGAAAACACATACTTGCAGAGGCCCCGTGGCCAGCTGTGCTCTAGTGCATCCGTGCCTCGGTCAGGGAGTAAAACAGGCGGCAATGGGAAAAGTCATGGGAGGCAAACAGATCTACCTGTGCGTCGCCGAACTGTTCCCAAATTAGCTGAACCGACTGGGGATGGAGTCTCCATTCCCCTGGAAGTGTCTGAAGCCGTGAGAGCTCATAGGCTGCATGGTTTAGTTCTCCCGCAATGTGAACGGCACGAAGCAACCTCAGACGCTTCTGACTCCATAAGAGTAGATGGCGGACGAGTTGCGACAGCTGTGCGCCAGAGCATCTGTGCCGAGTGTGCCCTCGGACAGGGAATAAAACTGGGCGCAATGGGTCGAGTCGTGGGAGGCAAACAGATCTATCTGTGCGTCCCCGAACTGGTCCCAAATCAGCTGGACCGACTGGGGATGGAGTCGCCATTCTCCAGGGAGTGGCTGAAGCCCTGAGAGCTCGTCGGCTGCACAGTTCAGCGCTACGGGAATGAAAATGGCTCGAAGCGACCTCAGATGCTTCTGACTCCATAGAAGGAGGTGGCGGGCAAGTTGTAACATACGGCGGGAGCGTAGACCACCTTGATGGTTGATGCACGCTACAGTGGCGGTATTTTATGAACGGACTAGTACGTGTTGACCCCTGAGCAACGCCCGGAAGCGGTGCAGGGCAAGGCGTACTGCCAACAACTCGAGGCATTTGACATGCCATAGCCGCTGGGGTCCTGTCCAGGAGCCCGCAGCAGCATGTCCATTGCACATGGCGCCCCAGCCCGTGGTGGAGGCATCTGTTGAGACGACAACATGCCGGGAAGCTCGTTCCAGGGGGACATCCGCCCTGAGGAAACTGAGGTTCGACCACGGGGTGAAGAACTGAAGGCAGGTCGGAGTAACTGGTACTCGGTGCGTGCCGTGTTGCCATGCCCACCTCGGGACTCGGTCGCGAAGCCAAAGCTGAAGCGGTCTCATATGAAGCCATCCGAGCGGCGTGACCGCGGCTGCAGATGCCATATGCCCCAGGAGCCTTTGAAAGAGTTTCAGTGGAACCGCACTCCTGCCCTCGAATTGTCTCAGGCAAGTCAGCAGTGACTGTGCGCGCTCGCTCGTAAGCTGCAAGGACATGGCAACCGAGTCGATGTCCATACCGAGAAAAGAGATCCTCTGCACGGGGCAAAGTTTGCTCTTCTCCCAGTTGACCCGAAGGCCCAGACGAGCTAGGTGCCGAAGCACTAGGTCCCTGTGTGCGCAAACCTGATCTCGAGAGTGAGCTAGGATCAGCCAGTCGTCGATATAACTCAGGATGCGAACCCCGTGTTCCCACAGGGGAACAAGGGCAGCCTCGACGACCTTCATGAAGATGCGAGGAGACAGGGCTAGCCCGAAAGGGAGAACCGCGTACTGGTATGCCTGCCCTTCGAAAGTAAACCGAAGGAACGGTCTGTGTCGAGGAAGAATGGAGACATGAAAGTAGGCGTCCTTCAGGTCGATCGCTGCAAACCAATCCTGGGGCCGTATGCATTCGAAAACACGTTTGGCGGTGAGCATCTTGAATGGCATCCTGTGAAGGGAGTGGTTCAGCACGCGCAAGTCCAGGATTGGCCGTAACCCACCGGTTTTCTTCGGGACAATGAAGTACGGGCTGTAGAAGCCGGACCTCATCTCGGCTGGAGGGACATTCTCGATTGCACCCTTCGCTAGCAGGGTGGCAATCTCTGCTCTCATGATGGGGGCATTGCCACCGACCAAAGTGGAGCGGACTCCCCTGAAGCAGGGAGGAGACTGTGCGAACTGAATCGCATAGCCGAGCCTGACGGTCCGCGCGATCCAGCGGGACAGACGGGGAAGCTCTAGCCAGGCTCCCAGGAACTGAAGCAGCGGGATCATGCGAACCACAGGCGTACCCCCGGAGGGGCAGCGAAGCGGAGTAACTGGCCCAGACGTGGACGGCATAGCGGCCCGATGTGGGGGCACAGTTACCAACCGCGCCCTGGCAGAGGGGGCCAGGGGAGGACCAGGCTGGTCGTCCCGCGGGGGCCTGCTCTGCCAGGGGTCTGGCGACGGAGGGGGACTGGGGCGAAGCGGTCCGTGGACGGCACGCCGTGTCAACCGCCTCTGGGACAGAGGGGGGCGAGGAGAGCACGGCTTGTGGGCGGCGCTCTGTGTCGCCCAAGAACTCTGTGAGCTCAGGGAAGAGGGAATTGTTTCTGTTTTTAACCACATTAGGGTGCTGCCCACCCATGGGTGAGTAGCGGGGAGTGGTGAACAAAAGATTCTCCCCCGGTCCTCCACCGGGGGAAGGAGTGGTCCTGCTACCGCCTCTTGAGAAACAATCATCATCCCTGAGCAGCCCGTCTCAGGAGCGCCGCTTGGCCCGGTGTTTAGCGGGGGGTCGGGGCAGGAGAGGGCTGTGGCGCCTTCTTGCGGCTTCCTCCGCGACCGGCCCTGGGTTGAGGCTTCTGCGTGGTCCGGGGCGGGAGGGGCGGGAGCCGCAGGAGGGCGCCCTCGGCGGGAAACAGGTCGAGGCGTCTGCCCGGCCGGCTGGGAGGAGTCAGCAGCGGGCCGGCGGGGCAGAATGTGTCTGATGGCCTCGGTCTGTTTCTGGGCAGTTGAAAACTGTTGGGCAAAATCTTCAACCGCACCGCCGAAGAGGCCGGCTTGGGACAAGGGGGCGTTAAGCAGCAAGTCCGCTCCGCGTCCCGCATGTCGGCTAGGTTCAGCCACAGATGTCTCTCCTGGACCACAGCTGTGGACATCACCAAACCCAGGGACCGCGCGGTAACCTTCGTCGCCCGGAGAGCAAGGTCGGTCGCGGCGCGCAGCTCATCAAAGAGCCCTGGGTCTGTCCTACCCTCGTGCATGTCTTTGAGCATCTGGGCCTGGTAGACCTGCAGAGTGGCCATAGCATGCACTGAAGCAGCTGCCTGTCCCGCCGCTCTGTAAGACTTCGCCACCAGGGTCGACGAAAATCTACAGGCCTTGGATGGGTGCTTAGGCTCGCCCCGAGAAGAAGCACTCTGAGGACATAGTTGCATGGCAACAGAGCGTTCATCCGGGGGAAGCCCAATGTACCCACGGGCAGCTGCCTCATCGAGGGGAGGAAAGGCGGATGAGACCAGCAAGCGGTCCCGAGAAGACATGGGGGTCTTCCAGGACTTAGAGATCTCATCATGCACATCCGGGAAGAAAGGTATTGGGGTTTGCCGAGGACGAGGGTCGGCGGCCTTACCCAAAAACCAAGCGTCCAGCCGCGAGCGCTCGGGACAGGGTGGAGGCCTCCACTCAAGTCCGATGCTCGCGGCTGCCCGGGAAAGCATGGCCGTCATCTCCGGATCAGACTCGAGCACAGCCGTATGCACACCGGAAGGTGGCAGCTGTGACGAGCCCTCACTTCCAGAAGACTCAAACCCACCTATTGATGCTGCAACAGACATGGCATCTTCCTCTTCAACTGAAACACGCGGGCCACCAGAGGGTAGACCCGCGGGAATCAGCAGTTCGCTAGCGGGCACCGTCATTGAAGAGGGAGGCTGGGGTCGCGGACACATAGTCGGCGCCTTGTTCCAGACCGTAACCCTCAGGTCACCCTGGCCACCAGCCGCAGAGCGGGGGGTGAATGAGGGGACTCTCAATCTTGCGAGTTCACGGAGTCTCGACCGTAATGACGCGATGGTCATGTTCCCACAGAGAGAACATGAGTCATCCACGAGCGCTGCTCTAGCATGATCAATGCCCAAACATACTATGCAACGCTCGTGCCCATCAGAGTCCGATACAAATCTGCCGCAACCAGAAGTACACGGACGAGACATCTTTAAAAAGACGTGCCACTTGTAAGCTCTTTTAGTGAGAGAAAACTCAAGTGTTGAAGCACCCGGGGAGAAACGCCCCGACTGGCAGACCACTGAAACAGATCAGCAGGAAGCACGCTCTAGCCATAGATCGCCGTCACACCAACACTCGAGGTACTCGTTTGTGAAGCTGACAATTCAGAGATGGCTTGTGGAGAGAAGAATACACTTGGCTCCGAAGCGAAAACATATCTCCATGTTGCCGGCTTCCTCCTTTTATACCCACGAGGTGGGGCGGAGTTACGCCATGCAAATTCCGCAGACCCATGGCATTTCTTTGCCATTGGCTCTTTTTGTAATACTCGAAGTTGATAGGCTTTCTAAGCGAAACCCCATTCGTCGTCATCCGACGTAACTCGGAGTGACAACGAAAGGGAACCCCATTCGCCAGTTACTGACGAAACTCGGAGTGACTAAACGAAAGGGAACATTTACGCTCAGTTTTCATTAGTTAAAGTGACAAATAAATGCATACTCTTAGAGCGCTCCTCAAGTTATGTTTGTTTATACCATCTGTAATCTTCCTGTGCTACATTATCTGTATCTGATTTAGAACAGGCAGAAATCTGTAAGAAATATAACGACTCATAGACAAAATAACTGATAAAAAATAAGCTGTTATGTAGGAGCAATAGCCTTGTGACAAATACCACAGCTGTGCACGACCCGAGTTCGTGTCTCGACTCGAGGTTTAGGCTTAATTTTAACCTCTAGTTGCAAATTTTGGCATGTTGCAAAGCATTCCCTTCTCTTGTGTTCTTACTAATGACGTCATCATCGTGATTAGTAGATGACAACTCATGTCAACTAATCACATAACTATCAACTTAAAAAAATCTGAGGTCGTTCAACCCCTATGCTGTTATTATTTTATGTAGAAATCTTTTTTATACAGCAACAGGTTTACCATATATTGGGTGTCGTATTTGATCTATGAGCTGCAGCTGAGATTATCAGTAAGTAATTGCTGATTGCTTTGTCACAGTTATTGCATGGCTTCACAAAAGAGCACAAAATACAGCTAAAATAAAGATAACAAGTCATATACACTGTACTTTAATGGTGTCTTCTTTACTTTGCTTTGTGGTTCTTTGTGGAGTTTGACAAATTATAGTCACTGTGTGAACTGCTGATAAATGGATCTTCAGAATTCTCCTTTTATGGTCCACAGTAAGAAAAAAAAACAGCAGTAATTATCAACAGAATTTACATTTTTGGTTGCACATCTCTTTAAAGTTGTTTATTAAAGTTGTTTATTTTGCGACATTTTTTTTAGATTGAATGTCAGTCTTAGCACTGGAAGCTGAGTGCCAGTTGGTTACTGGATCTCTGCTTTGTGATTGGCTGTTGCATTTACAAAGTTGTCAGTAGTGGTGCTGATTGATTGACAGCTCAGAGCTCCTCTGGCCGCCTGGGTGGTCATTTTGATCCTTCCTTTTCAGATGTAAACAGATCTATAGCCATCCAGAAGACACTCCAGGGACTCTGGGTAACGCAAAGCAAGACCTCTGAGATCCAACAAATCTCCCTGGCATATAAAACACACTATTTATCATTTATAATACTTTGGAGATATGTAAAAATATATAATCTTGTATTAATTGTATTTAATTCACAAATAATTACAAACAGCAGGTAACATTGAATTGGACAATTTTGAAGTAGAAATACTGAAAGTCTGAGTGTGTGTGTTGTGTGTTTAAGAGAGAGAGAGAGAGAGAGAGAGAGAGAGAGAGTGTGTGTGTGTGTGTGTGTGTGTGTGTGTGTGTGTGTGAGTGTGTGTGTGTGTGTGTGTGTGTGTGTGTGTGTGTGTGTGTGTGTGTGTGTGTGTGTGTGTGTGTGTGTGTGTGTGTGTGTGTGTGTGTGTGTATTATATGCATATGAGAGCATGTGTTTGGGGCTGCGGCTCGTTGATGTAGCTGTCATGGGAGAGTGGATTCTAGTCCAGGAACCCTCCGGATGTAGGCGGGGGGAATCGGAGCTCTTCTCAAAAACCTAAATAAACCAAAATTTCCTCACTGCCCACCAGAGAGAGAGAGAGAGAAGCATACATTTTTGTGGGCCTTTATATACCCATAATCTGCCAAAATGCTACTACTAAAGTTTCTTTGTCCTGTGTATCGATTGCATATCCATACTTGGCAAATTTGATAACTGACAAGTGTTCAGACAATGTCAGACAATACATGATAAGCATATGTTAAAGAGATGGAGTTGTATTTCTTCAACTGTTGTCCTTTATTTTGGGCATGTATACACATGCATGTGTGTGGGTGCATACATGTGGTGCAGATTTAATGAGGTTGTCATTTTTCACAGCTGAAAATGACATGCTTCTCTTGTTAGTGTGTGTGTGTGTGTGTGTGTGTGTGTGTGTGTGTGTGTGTGTGTGTGTGTGTGTGTGTGTGTGTGTGTGTGTGTGTGTGTGTGTGTGTGTGTGTGTGTGTGTGTGTGTGTGTGTGTGTGTGTGTGTGTGTGTGTGTGTGTGTGTGTGTGTGTGTGTGTGTGTGTGTGTGTGTGTGTGTGTGTGTGTGTGTGTGTGTGTGTGTGTGTGTGTGTGTGTGTGTGTGTGTGTGTGTGTGTGTGTGTGTGTGTGTGTGACTATGGAGCACTATAGATGGCATGAGTGACCTTGAGCTTTTTTTAACCATGAAGGTTTAACATAATTGGTCACCCATATCTGTGTGTGTGTGTGTGTGTGTGTGTGTGAGAGAGAGAGAGAGAGAGAGAGAGAGAGAGAGAGAGAGAGAGGGTCTGTATTCATATCGCTTTGTCCTTGGCCTGTTGAGGAATGCAGGACCCAAAGGTCAGGGTCCATATATCCAGAATGCTTTGCATCATGACACACTCATTTAGCTGTGGGGAGTTTAAAATTGTTGCAGCTTGTAGAGATACAATTTCTTCTATTCCACTCATGTCAATATGTGTGGTGTCTATTTCTGATTTTCATGAACTGTGTCTTTTTATAATGTAAATTTAAAGCAAGAAATTTAAGGCATTTTGAAAATCTAACTTCATCTGCCCTTTTTGCTTCCTTGCAAGGGCTTTCTTCTATTTCCCTCTGGAAATGTCAGTTCATTTAATTCTGTTCATTCATACACATCCCATGTTACAGACATATACATTTATGGATTTGGCAGATACATTTATCCTTTTTTTACAGTGAATTTACAGAATACAACATTGTTTTTCGTGTGTTTCTGTGGGAATCAAATCGATGACCTTGCTGTTGCTAATCCCATCAGTTTCGCTACAGCATAATTAAAAGTCATGTGTCAAATATAAATTTAGGACCCTCAGATCTGGCACACAAAAATACATTCATAAATGGGAATACCCTTTGTGCCAAAAGACATTCTTATCATCAGATTAATCATGTAAACACCTAATGATCCGATTTTCATTTCTTTTTCTCCTGGAACATGAAAACCTCTCGCAGGGCTCACAAGCCTTTCACTGCTTCACCCTTCTCTCTTTTACTGGCTTGGACACCCATCTCTCTCTCCTGTCCTATTCCTCCCTTCCTCTCCCAGGCTGAAATAGTGATCATGGCTGCTGTTTCATCAGCTCTTTGCACTTCACACTTCTATTAAGATTGATGGTGTGCTGTGCTATAAATGACAGTGCTAAGTCTGGCCATAGCATTAAGGAGGGGGACTGAACCGGGGATATGAGGGGAGGGGGGGGGGGGGGGGGGGGGGGGGGGGGGGTGGATGTTGGTGCCGGCCCTCCGCATTCTACTGCTAATGGGACGAGAGAAGTTGGATGTGTGTGTTTTGGTGTCACTATTTATGCTGCATAAAAAAGACAAATGGCCTTTGCTGTTAACTAATCGGAATTTACACACAAACTTGCTTTCTCCATCCCTTATTGGATTTAACTGTGATTTAAACTAAGATAATTTTGTTATTAACTGAGGTAAACGACAGCAATTACATCACCATAATATTTGCATACTGAATTTGTAGTTGGTGTTCTGTTACATATATTTGCATATCGAATTGTTACTGGTCTCTTCTATCTTGTATCTTGTATTTTTAGACATGCACTAATACTATAATCATGGCCAAAGTTTAATTTCCTTTTATGTATTAAAAGGAATGTAAAATTCTTCTATTAGCATATGTGATACGACAATAATTGTACGTCGAAAACTCAAGCAAATGATTGCAAATTAGCGTCTATCTACAATTGGCTGTACAGAAAACATCAGATGTGTGTAAACTTTCTAATCAAAATTTCTGTCCACCAAGGGGAATTCAAAATGTCTATATATCTAGTTTAATAAAAAAATGATATGATCAATAAATCATGACAATATTGTTTTACATTGCTTTAAGAATTTTTTTTTAATCATTCATGATTAAACTCATTTTTTAAGTCTGTTTAATGTAATTTAAGTTGAAATTACATGAACATCAAAGTTGATTGTACTTAAAAAAAATTAAGGCAGCAACTTTTTTTTACAGTGTTGCTGCCTCAAACAAAACAGAATGTCTTTCAAAAATGTTATGACTCTGGCCCTATAAAACCTAAAAAGAATTGTGATTAGTTCTTCTATTTTATTCTCCCAGTAACTTGCAATACTACTGTTTCCAGGTGAAACTCTTTGCAGTGTATTTATATAGTTAAATAGATTATGGGATTCACAATATACCAGGACCATATTGGTTATTGGCTGAAATTAGTGTTTTATTTTGTGTGTGTGTGTGTTTTTTTTACACGTCTGCAGATTTGGGATATTTATTGATGAAATTGGATATTAATGGACTTTCGATTGCAACAAAATAAAATGAAAACTAGTCTGCGCAGGTATGAAAAATAACAAAATTAAGAAATGTTACATGTAGCACAAAGAATTTTGTGACACACATTGTTATCAGGCTATGAATAAAACAGCCTAAACCATCCAAAATTTCGAGTCATAATATTACAATACAACCTCATATCTGTCTTAAAAGTGTAAAATAATAAACACATATCACTTTCATACCTTGTGTTTGCTTGTCGTTTGAGTGTGTGATGGAAGGTGCTAGTGTGTGATGAGAGCTGACTGGAGCTTCACTCCGGTGAGGGCTGAGCTGACCTTAATTATTAGTGATTTGCATTTCAGTTTTGATTTATCCAAGTCACAGATCGTTTAGACGCCTGGCAAGATACAGAGAAGACGTATATAGAAGAGATCAGTTTCTCAGACACACACACACACACACACACACACACACACACAAACACATGCACATAAACAGAGTTTCAAAGAATGAGGAAGTATTTCATAATATATTTTCATGGTTATATCAGAGGAGAATATGGCCATAGATTGACATTCATCATTGCAATATATAAGGCTCTGAAAACAGGGTTGAACCTTAGACATTAATCAGATGGATAGTAGGATTTGATGACAAAGATTAAACGAGTGTAAGAGACCCCAGTCAGCTTCAGATTACTGCAACTGTCATCAAATACCTCCCAGGCCATTAACGGGTCACGCAGATATCCCCCCCCCCAGCCCCCCCACACACACACACACTCACACACACACATATCAGCACCACCAGCACAGCTCGACCCTTCACACCACAGGTGCTCTTCCTGGAACACCCAGTGGACATAAACACACACACACACATACACACACACACACGCACTGTCCACTTGTCCTCCTTTTACACTTGCTGGAATTTTTTTTTTCGTGCTCCCTTTGACTGCCCTTTATCTAAAGGCTTCTGACAAAGGAGAGTGTAATTTATGTTTGTGGACCATGAGGACAGTGAAAATACAGGTCAAATTATTGTTTATTATTTAGATTCCTTGAAATGTAAATGATAAATCCCTAAATTATGCATTCACAAAATTAGGATTTACTTTAAATAGGCTTATATTTTGCAATATGGGACTTGGTAATATGGTAGTATTTACCATAAACAATAATAAATGCAATAGCGATGATGTTACATGACCACTGGTGTTGAGACTAACAAACTTCATTATAATTGTCTACAATGTGAATCCTACAAAACGTACAATTACTAGAAAAAATTAATCATGAAGGTCTATCCCTAAACATACCAGTCACAGGGCCATAAGCAGATCACATTCAAATGAGATTGTATGAATTCATAGCCACTGATTCACTAAAATGTAAAACAGTTATGAATTGCCATGAGGTTGTGTTGGGTTTATGATTAGTCACGAGTGCTTGACCACAACATAGAGCAAATGGCATGGATTTCTAAAATATCATCTATCCAGCGTTTGTATTAGTCATATGCAATGCAGAACACGAGGCTCATCGCAAAAGTGAACTGCTATTAGTGGGTATTGAAGTTGAATGTCAGACCATTTGGTAATGTACCAGGAGACACACAGATGAATATATGCAACAGTGCATGGTTATGTAATGTGGCCCGGGTTGCACTGGTGGAAATAAGGCTTGCCTTTTTCCCAAACCATAATGGACGTATGAGGAGCTGTTAAACAAGAATGAATTATGCATGATTTGCGCGAACGGTCGAACATAATGTTCTGCCCTTTCTAGGTTGTTTTAGGGTCTTAATGACTTATGGACTGACGTAATTTTCTGTGACTTTCTGTAGTTATAATGTTGAAGAAATGTAAATGTGCAAAGATTGCACAATCAATATAAATGGAGTGTGAAAATGTAACACTGTGTTGGCCGTGTGGAGAGAAGATGATGCCAGGCACTGAGAGATAGAAAGATGATCCCGTATGCCAACACACTGACATGAAAAGGGAGCCCTGGCAGAGTAATGGTGATGACCAGTACCACAAGGCATGTTAGCCAGTGAATCTAAAAAGCATATGTAGTTGAGTTATATTACACTTTATTGCTGGATATGAAAAATCATTATGGGCAAATACAGGTTTTTTAATTTATTTCTCATTTGCTTATTTAAATTATTACTGCCATTTAAGTCGAATGATCATGGATTAAAGGAATTTATATGTGTATATAAATGTTTTTGTGTAATATATATACATATATGTGTGTGTGTGTGTGTGTGTGTGTGTGTGTGTGTGTGTGTGTGTGTGTGTGTGTGTGTGTGTGTGTGTGTGTGTGTGTGTGTGTTTATGTACAACATGAAAACACATATATAAATGTACAAATATTTAAGTCTATTTTTATTTGTTATTAAAGAACATTTATATATACCATACTGTTTGAGTCCTATTTAGTCCATTATGGAATCAATTTTATACATTATCTAGTACATTAAGTATATATTTTACACACACAGGCCTTTACTGGCCTCAGAGTGTTTATGTCCTCAGGTCTACTGATAATGAGTCAGTAATGTGAGGTGTGTGCGTAAGGATATTGGTGTATGTAAGGTTTGCCAACCAACAAGGGGGGGGGGGGGGGCTGTCACCTGTTAGTGAGATACAGCAAGCCAACCATTCCTCTGTTCTAAAATAAAAAAGCACCCAACAACCTCCTCTCTCTCTGCATGTGCTGTTTGTCTGTCATCTTCAGTCCAAAACAGGTGTCTCACTGGTTCTGGTTCTAAAGACCCAATGTTAGACTGCTAGTACAAATTCCTAGTGCTGTTTGAGTATTTTCAGTTTCTAAGTTTAGTCCCCTAAATTGTTTTTTAATTTTTGCAGTTCACTAAAAGTGTTAAAAGTTAGAAGCAGTCAGAAAGTCTTGCATAACCTCCTTTACACACACACACACACACACACACACACACACACACACACACACACACACACACACACACACACACACACACACACACACACACTCTTAAGCTGACACATTGCAAGTACATGAAGATAATATATAATGTCACGCTCATTTAGCAACAGAAAAACTTGTTGATGTATGATTTCTCAGGGACAAAAGCACAAACTTTTTACTCGTATAACATTTAATTGTTTAAAATGTAAGGTTGCAAGTTCAAACTTTATGTCTTTCGTGTCCATGAATGCATTCTGTTTGTGTGTGTCAGTGTACCTCTAGGAGCCCCTGGTGGTATTTTTCATTTGTTAAGCATTCAGAACCTTTGCTTGACCCCAAGAGAAGCATCTAATGCTGAAACACATGCAAAAACTCTTCGATTATTCTTTGCCATATGGATATATTTTATTTGGCTCAAAGGGTTTCTAATTATCAAACATGGAGGAAGTGTCAAAAGAGTGGCCTTTGGCAAAAAAGCCTTATTATTAAAATGCAAGTATTTAAAATTGCCGTAAGTGCAAGTGAAATCTTTACACAGTATCAATAATATTCATATTCTCCATATTTGTGAAAAATACATTTAATAAGAAAATTAGCAAAAGCTAACATGTCTGCAAAGGAAAAGCGTTCTTTTCGGTCTTGGATTCAGAGTGAGACAGCTGACCTGGAATCAGCATGTATCTCGTGGCAGGATAATCCTTCTGAAGAATGCCAATGGTTGTATTTATAAAGTGTGAGAATTATCATCTTGGATCAGATTCCATTCAGCCCTGTCTGTTCCAAGACTCAGACAGCAGCGCAGTTCCAAACAAAAACACTTCGAATTGGAGAGAATTTGTAAACCCTAGCCCATATTTAGTTTTTCCTTGTCCAGTTTCAGATTAATTCACATTATCTGCCATTAATGCTGATTGGATGTGCTCAAAACCTCAGCACAAATAAGTGACGTAGTTACCTGATGATTGTCACCTAGAAAATGGTGTAGTTCAAAATTCAAGTCATTGAAGCCTGTTTCATACTACGTGACATCACTTCCTGTCATTTTCAGTCTGCTCACTCTTAAGTGCCAAACTTTGTTTTATTGTCCATAAGATGCTGAGTCCAGCCTCACAAAAGGCATCTGTTAAAGTCCTCACACTCCTACCAGCAGTTCAGGGGTCTCATTGAACGTTGATGAGATCCGATGCCTGACGTCCTTTCATGCCGTGAAACTGAGCAGGATTGTCCGCAAGTGTGTCTGTAAAGTGTTTTCAATGGTTTCCCGCGTGGTTCTTCAGGCATTTCCATACCCTGATGTCCAATAATAGTCTGTGCCGCTTCATCAGAATGATTTTAAAGATTTAAAGTCTATTAAAAATATCCTCAATGTTATCTTCAGCTGTCATTTTCACGAAACATAAATGATATTGCAGAGTTCTCTCAATTCTTTACATTGTGTACATCTGTTTCTTTTGCTTGCCATAGCAGCATGTCCCTCTCTCAACTCTTGTGAGATTGATGAATGTCCGACGGATTATAAATTATGCTATTGACTAGTCCTAAAAACTAGTTTATACTCAAAGAAAACATTCTTAGCTGAGTTTTGTAGTCCGAAAAAGTTTTTGGGTCACAGTTCAAGCCATGTGAGCTGTAACCTGGGAGGTGGAGCTTGTCAATCCCAAAGTCCGTGAGTCAAAAAGATTCTGTTGACTACTACTAAGCATGTGCAGACCATCCACAGTGGACAGAACCTGCCTGTCCGTCAGCGTCCCGCTAGGGGAGGAGCCAAGGAATGAACTTTGCGTGGCGGCAGCCTTTTCAGGGCTGGTGGCCAAGCGGGGAGAAGTGGAGAAGTTGTAACCATAGAGGCCATAAGGGCTGTGCAGGCGGAACCCATTATAGGATCCCTGTGTGCTTTGGTTGGTGGAAAACGCATTATGGGTATGGCTGGGCATTAGGTACTGCAGCTGGGAGGTTGTGCTTGGCATGCTGTGGATCTGGATTGGCAGGCCACTCTGTGTGCACGAGAACGCTTCACCTTCGGTCCCGCTCATATACGTAGAGCTCCGATTAGTTGAAAAGGCATCTGCTGCTGGGTTGGCCAGTCGACTGTAGGAGTCTGCGGAGAGGGGAGGGGCGTAGCGGTGGAGAGGGTGGCTTGTTCGACTGCAGGTGGAGTAGTCGCACACTGGCCCTGCCCCGGAACCCAGGTGGAATGTAGGGGAAGAGCATGAGGACGAGGACAGCAGATGTGTGTGTGCTGAAGACCCAACAACACCGTGAGAGCCAGCTGCACCTGAACGCAATCATAATGACATATCATTAATAACACATATACACATAAAACAAACCAAAATATACAAATCTCATAGTGCGAAATTTCACATTACAGAGATTCAAAGTAAACATAAAATCAAATTTATTCTTAATATATTTCAAAATTATGTTTTTTTAACTTCATAATACATGTCTTCATGTGTACCAGGGTTGTGCATAACATCTTATTTGAAGAATTGGCTCATCTTTAAATCACAAGATGACGTTTCATCTAGTTATTTGTTTGGTTAAAAGTTTAGTTACAGTATTCAATTCTTGCATTTTGCTCCCAAGCATTCAAATTCAAGTTCCAATTCTGCATCCAGTTTGCTAGCTCAATTGAAATTGAATTCAAATTCAGGAATAAATATTAAAAAAAGAACAGAACATTCTGTTATTTATTCAGCTTCATGTTGTTCCAAACAACATTTGTCCCAATTTACTTTCATTGCATTATCAAAAATATTAGTCTTTTTTCAAAATATTATTATTTTTTGTCCCACAGACACAAGAAAATCTATTTGAAATGACATGAAGTATATTAAACTCATTGGTATAAGATATTCCAAAGACAAAAATGTCTTATTCATGTTTACAAATGCGTATAAACAAAAACCCATTGTGCAATGATACATTTGACAGGGAAAACATGGACACAAGTGGTACCTTGTTTAGTGATTCCAGGGAATTCCTCAAATGTCAGAGTTCTCAGTGAGGGCCGCCAGAACGCATACGACTCAACCAGAGCCTCTAGTCCCATCCTAAATCACAAAAGCATTCTGATCAATAAACATGTATTAGACAAAAGAACACACAATATGCCTAAAAATACAAAGGCAAGAGTGATTCAGTAAACTCTCAGTCCACTTAACAGAAAAGCTCTACATCTGGCTAACCTTTCCAACAATGTGTTCAACCCTGCCAGCCATCTTAGTGCTAGGCCCTTCTTTATCAGTATGTATTTGGGCAGTAAAGCAGAGCAGGTAATGAAGAACATAATGTGTGTGTGCTGGTGTGTGCGACGGCAAGGCTATAATTATTTTCACATAGCTTTATCGGTGGGATCAGACATAGAGTGCAGGAAGCCACAGTTAAAGCTTTACGAGGAGAGAGAAAGAAAAAGAAAGGGGGGGGGGGGGGGTATTTTCTGGCTTTTTCTGGAAGTAATGGTGGTGCTCAGTGCGCCTTGTTAGCGTGGACGTTACCCCACCCCCTCCACAGTACCACTCAGGCGATAATTCACACAAGATGCCTCAACTTGTTTCGGCCCCAGTTTTATCAGCCACACCACTTGAGCTATCAAGTGGCCGAGTTTGTTTAGCAAACTGCTTAACTTTTCCTGTAACACTGAGCCACGGGGCTCGGTCTAAGTGCTCTGCGAGACCTCGCATAGGGACGGAGGAAAAGTGGATGTATGTGGTCTGCTGCGATTCAGAGGGGTGTAAAAATCGCTCTCGTTTAAAAATAATGAGCAGAGTTAAACTTCCCCACTGAGCTTTCGATTCAGAGTCTTGCAAGCCCTATTTCTACACAGCCTCCATTTCCTGTTTGCACACTTATTATTTATTTCTCTTGTGTTATGAGAAGATGCAGATTATTTTTATTGTGCTGTGTATTTTCATTTATACATTTATTTTTGTACATGGAATAGTGCCTTTTAATCTGACTCTGTTTTTATGTTTATTTTGTCTGGGCCTCGCTGGAATCTTGTGGTACTTTCAGTTTGGCTAAAAGAAGACTTTTCCCTTTGGACCTGATAATCCTTTGACACGGTTTGATAGTTCTGAATTAACTTTACACTGATGTCAGAAAAGAATGAGAAGTTGAACAAAAAACTCTTTGTTGCCTCGAAAAATAAATGTAATAAAGTGTAATTTCTGTATTGCAACACAAAAAGGTAAAAGCAGAAACTACACATTTAGGCTATTCTGTGACAGATGGGCTTGCCTCAAATGTGATCAATAACATTTTATGAAAAACCTCGGAAAACCCATTTCCCAGTTCCAGTATTGGTGCAGTTACTGCTTTTTAAAATGTACAATGCCATTGACTTAAATCAAGCAAATCCTTTGGAAATCCAGAAGTAAGCATTAGTAACAAAGATCTGTACATATACAGTAACTAAACGTATTTACCTATTTCTTCCTGAGTCTCTGAATCCTTTTGCAAATGGATTCCTGTCGATCTTCAGTCTTGTTATCTGTAAAAAATCCACACACAAAACACATTCTCTTTACTGACCCAAAGCCTGTAATGTCAAATTCTCTGACCTAGCACCAGTGACCCTTATCCCACAATGCAATGTGTGTGGGTTTATTTTATAAGCTTTTTTCTTTCGTATGTGTGTGTGAGAGAACATGTGTGTTGTGTTTTTATAAGCTCAGACAAATGGGTGACATAATTTTAAACCTTAGCAGTTAACATGAAAATGATGATAAGATTTCAAGCTCTAACTTAAAACATGCTCTGGTATTAATCTGTTATAGCAAACGAAAACACGTTAATTTAATCAAACAATATATAAAATAAAAATTTCTAAAGTACTTTTTTTTCTGGGTAACAATTTATAAATACTTTGCTTCTGAACTGTAGGCAAAGGAAAGTCAATACATATGCCTAAATAAACACATATGTAACTGTGCCCTTTATAAATAAATTGCCCTTTATGGGGTGTTGGTTGCATACTCTTTCAGTTTCATATAGGCTTTGATCTATGAATTTAGAGAGCAGGACCCCTTCAAATCCCAACTTTAGGAGATTTGTATGATTATTTCAGTAATATATCATATAAATTACGTAATTTATCAAACCAGTGTATCCTAAATACGAGCGTTCTAACTGAGTTTATTATAAAAATAAAACATAAAAAAAATAAAATAAAATGAACCAAAACAACTATTATTGTCACCATAGAACAGCTCTGCTTTATCCATTTTCATAAATGCTGGTATTGAGTCCAGATAATTCTAAAATAGGTCCTGAGTGTTAAATTTTGCACATCTTGTATCCTAATAATATTATTCATATTGTTTCTATTACTTGCTTTTTTCTTGCTTGCTTGGACTTAAAAAAATAAATTGGCCAGTTTTGTTGTGGCTGGCATGACTTTCCTATTCATTTGTTTTATAAAAATTAAGCTGTAATAATGTAATCCAATAAAAAGAAAAGGCACTGAGCCCGACGAATTCCTCTTCATTTTATTTCAAGACACAATCTGACCCTTATTTGCAGCTTTTGTGATGTGTTATCAAATTGTGCATAAAACAGTTATGGCAGGATGTGTTGGAAGATACCTGTTGGTTTTGGTATGCAGTCACTGTTGTGAAGACAGTTTCAGGGAAAGAGAATGCTTTGACACCGTCCCCGGTGGGAACCGCCTTAACCGGCGAGAGTTCTTCACCGCACTCCTTACGGATGACGTGGACACGGGGCTGGTACTTGTGCATGGAGTGCAGAATGATCTGGAAAACATTACATCGCGCATCAGTGTTTAGAGTGGGAAACGGAGGAATTACAAAAGTAGTTTTCTACCTCAATAAAAACACACATGCCTCCATTTTCAAAGGCCAAACAGGCCTTTAACTGCCTCGCCCTGGGGATGCTTTTGATTGAGTTTGTTTACAACCCTCCACATTACAACATGTTTAGACCTTTAAAATAATACAGCAAAACAAAATGCACACCGGGCGACAATGGCTAGCATGTGTGTTATGGGGTGCATGAAAAGAGTTGTCCAATTATAACATTTCATTTATTTCAGGATCACAGAAGGAAATTCTAAAGGTCTGCTTTATAACTAACTTATGAAGTCTTAATGTATTTGCAGGTTTTCCTTATAAGCCTAACATAGACAAGAATTATGCAGTTTTCCTTATTCAAATGTACAACAACAACAAAACATTTATATTCAGTAAATTACTCTTGGATACATAATAAAATATTCTCTCACATGGCCTTGGTCGTCGAGCTCGTTATTGGTCAGTTTGAGTTTGTCGAAACTTATAACCTGGCGCATCCACGTCTCACCGGAAGCAGGCGAATCCGGATGGATGTAGACGCGTGGAGGGACAGGAGAGTCGGCGTTACCCGCTACCATCCACTTCGAGCTGTGGTACACGTACCTTGAATAGGGAAAAAAGTGTGTTTACATAATATGTATTTTAGACGGCTCGACTTTTTAAAGCAATATCTGTCAGTATAGGTTTGGAGTTTCGTAGCGCAACGCAACGCAAATTTCTTTGATTTCAGTTAGCTAACAGTCTCAGACTGTTGCATAGGCCTAGTCACTAAGTGTTCTATTATATCTTTGTGCTGTGTAAATAATAAAATAAATAATGACAGTTATTGTTTTGTAGATACAATGAACTGAAATCACTTGAGATCACCCCATTACTGTCTTTACAAAATGTTCAGATACATAGCAGCCCTCAATAAACTAACGCGTTATGAATTTGTTTTGACTGCCGTTGTCTCATGACCTTCAGGTCCACGAGGTTAAGCTCCCAAAAGGGCATCGCAAAAGGCCGGACCGAAGATGTCAACAACGTCCCGGAGTGCCATTTGTGGAGACGGTTAGTTCAAAATGCTCAATATTATGCAGCGACCAGTTGGGAAGAAAAATTTCGTAATTGCTCACCTGTACCGTTTGTTGTCGACAGGAACAATATCCATAGCAATATAATACTGTTGATGAGGATCCAGTCCCACAATCTTAACCCTCATCGCGGGAAACATTCGCCTGGGATAAAATGACATTTTATATTAATATTTTCATAAGGACTACATTATATTGAGGCGAGCCAAAGTGCAAAAGAAAATTCAGATTTACAAAGAACACAGTTTTTAACTTTATGTGGGCATCATTTTTCTAACAGTAGGCTATAACACAGCCCGTTTACGTCAAATAAACTATTTTCCTTATAGGCCTATTTTTTTAGAGATACGTCAGTTAATTTAAATAAATGGTCAGTCACAACATAAAAGTCAACATAAGGGAGCCAATAATACACAAAACCAGGACTAATATAAAAGTAAAATCTATCAAATGTGTAAAAAAAAAAGGCTATATGAGCAGTAGGCCTATTAGCCTAAATATCAGCGGCATTTTCGTCCCAATCCCTTTTTAATTCAGTGTAATTCCCAAAGTCCATCTGAAAGTAACCGCATTTACCCTGTCAAAAGAAATTGTCTGGATTTTTCAGCAATTTAATTCAGACTTTGGTCAATGCATTTTGGATTAAGAATTCATGTGTGGTTGCATCAAATAAATGTTTTTATAGAAATTAAAACAAGTAACATGACGTATTTTTTTACGATAAAAGAAATGAGTGTCTTTGGTAGGCTAACACTATTCAAACGTAAATATTGAATATGGTGATTTTAGCCAATCGTCATTAAAAGTTTTAACATTGAAAAGCGTGTTTTGTGTGATGCACCTGCCGGCTTTGGTGATGATCATTTCAGTTCCTATCTCGTGGAATCGCTTCCATAAGTCTGAGCCCTGCAAATCCACGCGCATCTCCTCTCCGGAGCTCGTGCCCGATTGCGCGAGGAGCTGCGCGCCCTGGGGTGCAGGTTGTGGGCTATCCAACAACACGTCCTCAGACTCAGCTGAGAAAGACAGAAAGAGTTTGTCTTAATTATAGCATAACAATCTGCAGAACCCTTTTTATTTTAACTATTGTTATTGCAATAACGAGTGCTGAAGTGGTATGCAAACGTGCTTTGCAATGATTTTCTGTATTTGTAGGCTACTAAATGTTTTTACAGACTAGGCTATTATTACTTTATAAATGTTGTTGAATATTACAGTGAAATTATAGCCTATACATTCCCCCCGTTTTTTCCCGTTATGGAATTAAGAATCTAAGTCATGACTTTCTGATGCATTATCGAGATGACAGATTCTTTGAAGAACTGTATTCGTTTACTTTAAAATAATAAATAAATGGCTAGTTACATACAAAATAAGCGAATTTTATATTTTATTCCATATCTATCCATAGTTTGTTTGTTTGTTTGTTATTTTTTGCAAGTAGGCCTATTTAGGCTTTAGTGATGGCAAGTTAATTTGAGTGTTTATGATTGTGGCCAAACTCATAAACAGAATAGATTAGTCACTCTCTTAGTGCCTATATTTATGAGGCTCATAACTGTTATTTTGTCTTTCTGTATTTTTCGTCTATGTCACCCTGACTGAATTATATGTATAAATTACAGAGGAAGGATATTTTTACTTAAGAATTTATTGATATATTTATTGAAGATTTTGTTAGTGAAAGACTGTCTTCTTTAATGTTAATTTTTGGTTTGTATTTAGCTGCCTATTACAAACACATGCTAGAAATACAGAACAACATTGTGTATGTTTTCATCGTACCATGTTACTTTTCAGCCAAGATAATTACAAATGCATATTTATTGTGTGGTTGTGGTTTGTTTCGCGCGTAACTAGCCTATTTCTTATACAGGCCTATTTAGTTAGTATAAGGATCGGCTACTTACGGGATTCGTCGCTTACGCAGTCTATCTCGCAACTCCTGGTGCTGGGACAAGTTCTCCTAGTCTGGGGTTGCGGACTTTCTGTCAGGCTCGACTCCTCGTTTACCTCCTCAAAACAATTTTCGTTGTCCTCTTCCAGCTTTCTTTTTTTCTCCGTGCCAATAAGCGCTTCTACCGAGAATGCGTGCGCTTTGAGGCTCATAGTACACGGGGACCGTCGTTTCTCAGACATGGTTACAAACCGAGAAGACAGATTGGCCGAGAAAGAGAAGTTCACTAGAAGTGCACTTGCAACAGCACTTAATCTAGCATTCCTTGAGTCAGAATAGTCCACTTCAGTAACTAATTAAAACGGGCGATGTGACAAAGACGCTGAAAACGAAGCGACAGTCTATTTAAAACAGGCTCATCGGTCTGTCAACGCTCACGGACACCGAGGCAGTGGCCGGGATTCGTTAAAGTGCCAATAACCAGGGCAGAAGAGGGGCGGGGCCTCCTCACGTCAATCACCGGCGCTCTCTGCCAATGGGCGCGCTGCGTTTCGACCCTCGTGTGGAACGTTCCGCCCATATGTGGTAAAGCCTGGCTGAATGAATCATCTCTCACTCACTGAGCTCCAGTCGTGCGCGCGGCATTGCGATCATTTTCACACTGCGGCTGTACATGCTCCACATGCTTCCGCATTACCTCCTCACGAGCCCTTGTGAGCCAATCCTGTAGAATTATTACCAAATCTACGCCTGTATCTGCGTGAGGCCCAGTCATAAGACATGTAAAACTAACCTGACTTGAGACTTGCAGTCTACAGTTTCTAAATACAAATCCCCAAGAAGCACCAATTTTTACTACGAGACACAATTTCCTGGTACAATAAATCCCCCCCCCCCCCCCCCCCAAAAAAAAGAGAACGATTCACTGTTAATTGTATACATTATTGGAAAAAACGACTGAATGCAAAATACGATACAATTTTTAAAGAAAGATAATGTTTGCATTTATTGATGTACAGCAAGTTTATACATTTTGAAAACAAATGAGACATTTTAGATACAAGGGAATTAGAATTAGCCTTTAGCTTTAAAAAAGGCTTTTTTTCCTTTAATTAAAAAGAGCGAGCATTATCGACAGTGTTAGCCTATTTTGGTAGGTTGTTTGGGTTTCTTGGTTTTACTTTTGTTATTTGCTTACAGGCTATACTGAATACAAGAGGGAGAAATATTTCAAAGGATTTCAAAGAAAGGTTTTTTTTTTGGCAAAAAAACAATTTGCCTTGGGCCTATTTTTAGTGAGATGTTTTAACAGATAAACACAGATAAGTCGCATAAATTATCTTTGATTCGATCTAAACCCATGTGATTTTTAGAGCATCTTGCGAGTTTTATGCTCAGTGCTCCAGAGCCTTTATATTTTCCGCTGTTTGAAACGTGTAAATGATTGCACTGCCATTTGGAGAATTCGTGTCCCACGCGCATGCATGTGAAGACACTTAGAGCACATGCAGTGCTGGTTGACTTTCTGTACCTGTCAACCACTTGAAAAATATGAACAAGAAAAAAAAGGATGAAAAAAGATATATATGCATTATTTAGTAATAATAATAGCCTATAACAATATAATTAATAAAATAAAAAATAATTACGAATGTCCAAATGACAGTCGTCACTTTATAAAACGCTCAGGTCACTGGGTAACTTTTACCTAATCTTTACATTTTGTCATACAAATTTTATAAGGCATAGTCATTCATTAGATCAATATGGATCTGATAAATATAGATGCAGACGCACAGTTTTGGATGTTTGCACGCACTCCAGTGAATTACCGCAGCAGCAGCTATCTTCACTCATTTTTCGTTTTCAGTCAATGTCACTTATGGACAATAGCCTGATTATTTTCAAATTACATTATGTCTGATGAAGGCGTTGACATGGTCGAAAAGTTTAAAACTATTTATTTTAGTGAGTGTTGCACCTTTTCTTCAATTGAGATGTTTTAAATTTTTGGTTGCACCTTCTCTTCAGTTGGTTAAGCCTCTCTTTTTAACCTTTTATCAAATTGCAGTGACCACCATTATTATTTTGACCTGCACAATATAATGTGTAAAAAAAACAGTTTAACAACTCAAATTATTTTATTTTTTTTGGAAATAAAATTACATAAAACATATATTTAAGAAGTTTCTGTTTTGTATAATGAGTATGCGAATTATTGTTATTACTATGTAGGCTTAGAAAACAACAACTTTTAGTTTAATTACAAAATATTTAGGCTAACTAAATTAAAATACTTTAATAAAAAACATGTTCGGTCTGGGCTGCTCCATAGCCTTAATGTTTTACTCGATAGAAATTGAGTATATTTAATATTTAAAACATTGTGTATTTTCAGTATTAATTTTAGATTATTAATGTTACCAATAAAGCATTTTTATGCATTATTTAAGAGCTCGCATGGAGACCTGCACCTGATAAAAGTTTCATTTTGAACTAAACGTTGCGGCTGGCCATTCAATATTGAAAACAAAACCTGTAGATACACTTTACTTTGTATCTAACAAAGTATTTTTATTTATTATTTTTTACAACGCATTATTGAAGACATTGAATTTATAGACGTCGAAATAATTGAAGTAGCCTATATAATCAGTTTTGATCTTCTTCGTAGCCAACATTCATGAACAAATGAAACAATTTATACTGTCAATGTGGCTTTATTATGGCGGCTGTAAATTATCAAAAAAACATCCTTCTCCTATTATAACTAATAATAATACTAATTATTGTTATTATTGTTATACCTATCCATTTGGACATCTTAACCTGAAGCAAACGAATATATGCAACGCTTATCTAATTAATTCGATTTTAAATTTTTTTTAATCTTGAATTTACTCTATAACCTGCAACAAGCGTTTATATATATTTTTAATTCCTATGCCTTTATGCTGATTTTATATTTCTATGTAATGTAGCCTACAAAGATATAATTTAAATGCTTTTATATTTAGGAATGATAAGATAATCGCAAAAACGTTTTAGCCTAGGCCTATTTGTTTGTCCTCCAGTTTGGATATGTGCATTTAATATCTGCCAAACAGCATATCTTTTCAGTTTTTACATTTTTTGTTGTTGTTGCATATTTTCGCTCTTGTTTTTCTTGCACCTTTAATGCATATTCATGGAATGAAAAGCGTCTAATAATAACGGTTATTTTTAGTGCATAATAACCCGGTGATAAAGCAGAATAAACACTGCATGCGCTTTTTGTTTTAGCTCGCAAATAAAACATTTCTGTGTAATCGGCATTGCACAACTAATTTAGGCTTATTTATAATTACATTGAACATATTTTTTTAACAAACGTCTTCACAATAAATTCATGTGTTTCCTTTTGTCTCTTGTGAAGTATCAATGAAAATTATGTGTGCACTTATTGCACAGATGAGACTGCACTCATGTGTAAAAGACGTTTGTTTACTAATCCTCGCTCTGTAACCTCTGGTATCACTGGACTCAAACCATGTCGGCTGGTTAAACTTTAGAGTCGGAATTGCTGTGTCTGGGCACCATATTGTTAACAGTTATTTTGCTAGTGCTAATGGCCGCGTGGCAGCCAGCCAAGAGCTTTATAGCGGAAGTGGCAGCGCGAGGAACGCAGGGTATATGGGAGGAAGAAAAAACTATTAAGAAAAAAAAATCCCTTTGAAAGCAGGACGAGAGAGACCCCATTGAGACCCACTGCTGCCACCGTTATGTGTGTCAGAGTGTGCATATGAGGAAAAAGACCGATCACAGAACCGGTAACCGGCGGATAAATGTCTGAGGGCACTGAAGCATCCTCAATCCGCCTCAAATGAAACGACACGCCAAACCATCCGTGACCCACAAACCCATTCATAAAGTTAATCTCCCCGTGAAAATGCGGTATTTCTTAACGTGCACCATATACACTGATGTATTTACCGTATTTATGACAGTATTTATGGGGCGGCGCAGACAGGGACCCCCAGCGACTCTGTCGTTATTGACATTGGATTTCCGCGCGTTACGACCTGTCACGCGGGAGTGTAGCGAAACACACGTGGGCAGAGGTCAACTTTGTTTGTGTGAGAAAATTATTAAGAGGAAGGAAGCCGAGCTGGCATGAAATATTCATGTCCTATGTTGTCCTTCCTTGCAGCCCAAAAAATTGAAAAACAAAAAATATGGGGAATAATTTAGTCACATAAGACTTTAACATAAGACTATTTCATAGGTTGCCCTTGTTAAAAATATGCTGGCCTTACCTAGTTTAAGATTGTCTCCCAGTCTGACCAGAAACCTCTCAAAAACCAGTTAACAGACCGATCTGACCAGATTAAGATTTACAAACCAGGTGAATAATATTATAGGCCTAGTTAAAGGGTTAGTTCATCCAAAAATGAAAATTATGTCATTAATGACTCACCCTCATGTCGTTCCAAGCCCTTAAGACCTCCGTTCATCTTCGGAACACAGTTTAAGATATTTTAGATTCAGTCCGAGAGCTTTTTGTCCCTCCATTGAAAATCTATGTACGGTATACTGTCCTTGTCCAGAAAGGCAATAAAGACATCATCAAAGTAGATCATGTGACCTCAGTGGGTTAGTTAGAATTTTTTGAAGCATCGAAAATACATTTTGTTCCAAAAATAACAAAAACGATGACTTTATTCAGCATTTTATTCTCTTCCGGTTCTGTTGTCAATCTGCGTTCATGAGTCCGCTGACATAAGACGAGCTGACGTGTTATCTGGTGCGCCCGAGCTTCGTTTACAGTCTGAGGGAGACGCATGCTGTAAACAAAACAATCTTTGCAAACATGTCTAAGGATTTCGACACCGGGGAAAACTTGCATTTTTTTTTAACCAGACATATTTATTTGAACCCGAATACACGGACGCACTAGATAACACGTCAGCAGCGTCTTACGTCAGCAGCGTCACTGGCCTCGTGAACGCGGATTGACAACAGAACCGGACGAGAATACAATGCTGAATAAAGTCATCGTTTTTGTTATTTTTGGAACAAAATGTATTTTCGATGCTTCAAAAAATTCTAACTAACCCACTGAGGTCACATGGACTACTTTGATGATGTCTTTATTGCCTTTCTGGACAAAGACAGTATACCGTACATAGATTTTCAATGGAGGGACAGGAATCTCTCGGACTGAATCTAAAATATCTTAAACTGTGTTCCGAATGTGAATGGAGGTCTTACGGGCTTGGAACGACATGAGGGTGAGTCATTAATGACATAATTTTCATTTTTGGGTGAACTAACCCTTTAAGCTAATCTGATCCTATATAGGCTACTTTTGGTTTTGTGTTCCATTATTAGCTACTTGGTAGAGACGGTGTCTTTTTCATCTGAACAATATGTTAAGAAGATGAGTTAATGCATTAAAAAGAAGGGATGAATATAGAAATAATCAACAGGCTCTCTGGAATTGAGATTGATATATTTTAGTTGAGGCTGGAGAAAATGATGGTAGTTTCTCATTTTATCCTCTAGAGGGTGATGAAATGGTTTCTCACTCTATAGACCGACAGCAGGGAGTGTGAGCATCACTCAGAGGGTCTCCAAGCCTCTTGGGACAACATTAGCACTGGACGGATGAAGTACCAGAGAACTACTCCCTCTCGTAGAGCACAAATAAGAAAAGAAGTGAGAAAGAGGAAGTGTTGAGTAGAGAATAGGAAAGAGATCGTAGGTTAGATTTGTGATGAGAAGAGAATAGAATGAAAAGTTAAGAAAAAAGTAGAGCAAGCAGGTGTTTTTTATGAACTCTACTCTCCTGAGAAAAGATAGTGAAAACAATTTAAATCCAAAAGCAATAAAATCATGAATGAGTGAGCTGCTCAGAGGAAACGACTGAAGAAAGTAAAAGAAGAGGGAGAAATAAATAAGAAGCAAAAGACAAAATACCCTTTTTCTTAGAATATGGTGAATGCGCTTAACTTCAGTTGGAGGAAAGATTTTTTTTATCTTATAGTTACAGTTTATGGGTTTCGTCATTTAGAAAAAAATTACCGCCTTTCTGAATACAAACCTAGAAGGACATCAACCAAAGGTAGTTATATAAAAATCAATACATTTAAAGATTAAAAAAATACCAATATAAACACATATAGGCTTACTGCATGAGATAAAGCTCTTCCATCTGCATTGATTCTTATGAATTGTCTTTTTTTTAAAAATATAGAATATAAAATGCAGTGTTCTTTTGGTAATGTAATTCAAAAAAAGTATTAAAGAAGCACATTAAGCATATAGCTTATAGTCACATTAAGCTTTAAGCTTATAGTCACTCACACACATGCATATGCATACTCACACACAGCAAGTCTTATTTTAGATATTTTAGAGCGTGTAATTGAATGTAATGGTATACAGCTGGACTTTAGGAAGAAACTAGCAAAAAAGACGAAAGAGTTCAGAATTACTGAACTGGACACACACAAAACTTTCCTCCCTCCAGCTATCCGTCAGCTGCCTGTTTTGTCTGTCAATCTTTCTTTAACAGCTCATTAACACATATACACTCAGCTACACTCTGTTGTTTAATATTTAAGGATGGGTTGCTCTGTCCCATGCTCCTTAAGCGCTGCGGTATCCCCTGGCTGAGTATGGTTTTAATATACATATCTGTGTATAGGACTAATAGAATTATACGGTGTCTGATGTGTTCTCCGAATTCACACGGGCATCCTGCCTGGACACCTGCAATAACACCGCAAGGACCTACTGAAAATATCCACACTGTCAGGCAGCCGCAGGGCAGCCCTATTCCGGGACCCGGACTGTTTGATATTTTATGAATGGGAGGAGAGATGAGAATGGAGGAGAGGATGAGAGGATACTGTGGAGTAAAGAAAGAAAGAAAGAGAGAGTGCTTATGTACACAGAAAAGCTGTTTTCTCTTCCTTCAGGTTGTCATCAGAAGGGCTCTCACACTCAGCACACATATGGAACACTTTGAGGAATCTGACTCGATGCGTCTTGAGGGCACATGGTGCGGGCCGTGAGTGAGTGACTGCGCGATGAGGTCTGGATTCCACAGACTGACATGCTGTGAGGTTCATAATCTGGCATTCAGAATCTAATTTAAACCTGGAAAGTTTTAGGATTTTGAGAAAATGATGAATTCGACTGAATCGTTTACGCAAACAATTTTTTCAGAAACACTTATTGTTTTCAGTGTTGAACAAATCAATTGAATAAATGAGTCAATGAGTCACTCATAAAAACAGTCACTTGTCTCTACCTACTGGTGTAATCTTCAGAAAGATTTACTAAAAAATTCCCTCAAAATGTAAAATAGAACCGTTTTCAATAGTAGTCTCAGACTTTTGGACTCCACTGTATGTTGTAAAGTCCTCTTTTATGATTGGCCACAGAGACTGGAAGAGTATTGAAGTGATTAAGTGGGTGAGTATGAGATGTGTTGTATTGTGAGTCATTATATATGCGTGTGCCAAAGCAAGAAAGAAACACATGACAAGAGAGTAACCTAAGATTCACATGTGGCAAGAGAAATAAAACCGTCTTTTCTCTATATTCAAACCAATGTATAAAACAACAGTAAATTTTCACCCACTATCTATATCTTGCACACACACACACACACACACACACACACACACACACACACACACACACACACACACACACACACACACACACACACACACACACACACACACACACACACACACACACACACACACGCACACACACACTCACTCACTCACTCACTCACTCACTCATTTGAAGAGGCCTAAAAAATACATATAGAGACAGGTTTAATTAAAAAAATGTATAGAGAAAGGAACATGTTTTTATTTCTTTTGATTTTTCAGTTTTCATTTCCTCTCTACATGTGGAGAAAAAATAGATGGGTGGAGAAAACTAAACTGCTAAACTGAGGGCTTTCCTCTGCATGTTTGTGTGCTAAATGTGTATCTATATATATATATAGGAAAAGCAGAACATAAAATGAAGAAATAGAGTAAATTAATAGAAAAAGTTGTTTAAATCTGTCCCATTCTCTCCCTCTCTCTCTGTCTCTCTCTTCCTGTTTTATATGCCCCTTTATTCCCCTTCCTGATGTTCAAAGCCAACCACCATGAAACCACTGCCACATTAGAACCTTTAACTGGCTATGGCCGGCCCTATACTGGCATAGCCACCCCGATCGTGCCACTCCACTCCTTATCAGTGTCAATCATGTTTCATCATTCTTCATCCTTCAGCTGTCATCACAGACAACCTTTAAGAGAGCCCATAAACCCAAATCTCAGTTCCTGATTCATGTTAATCCAAGACAGTTTTTTTTTTAAAACCGGCACATTTTTAGAGTTGTTCTTTATTGGGCTTTGCACAGAATGTTTGGAACATTTAAGGATGGAATGGCATCGTAAAGACCAGCTGGACTGGCATGACTTGGATGTTCTGTTAGAATGAGCTCATCAGCATGAGATGACATATTTCTGAAGGGTCATTCTAAGAGACCAGAGTCAAGTTGCGCTGTTTCACTGTCACATGTGGTCACAAAACACCCCCGGTCCCCCAGAAAATGCATGCACACCACTGTTCAAAAGTTTGTGGTTGGTAAGTTTTTTAAAAATCTTTTTAAAAGAAGTATCTTATGCTCACCAAGCCTGTATTTATTTGATCCAAAATATAAAAACATTAATATTGTGAAATATTATTACAATTAAAAATAACTCTTTTCTATTTTAATATAGATTAAAATGTAATTTGTTCCTGTGATTGCAAAGCTGAATTTTCAGCACCATTACTCCACTTTTCAGTGTCACATGATCCTTCAGAAATCATTCTAATATGCTGATTTGCTGCTCAAGAAACATTTATAATGAAACACACTCCATATGGTCACTCCTATAAACTTTCTCTTCTCAATGATGCCATCACTTAATTAGCCAGAACTCACTAGTTCAAAAGCATTAATCTCAACATGTAGTCAAACCAATGCAATTTTTTAAGCAATGAGACAAAAGTTGAAACAGGTGGATGCCATTATTCTTAGTCACTGCGGTCATTAGCAGCTGCGATTGGGTTTTAATAATAAGAGAGAGAGAGAGGAAGAGATGAAGTATGTGTGATGTGAGAGTGTATGAGAGTAAAAGGCTATGAAAGATAAAACGAGACAATGATGTGAGGTGATCGATCTTTACGGGCTAACACTGCAGTGTTTATCAAAAACACAGCTGGACATAATGAGACAAAACAAGACCTTATGTATGCGTGTTTGTGCTTTTATGACGCGCATTAAAACATTTTACATATTAGCATGCGGCAAAAGTGATTAAATGAATGGTAATTGAATGTATTGTGTGTGTAAAGCTGTTGTCAGTGGTTGTGTTTGCGAAAGTGTCCTTGTTCAGATTGTTATTCACCTCATTCTAATTGCCAGTGGTGAACGCTCACTAATTCTCTAAAAATGTTGCTTTTGAAGTTCTGACAAACAACCAAATAACTTTTTGCACATCTGTGCTTGTCCAACACATTTCACCCTTGGATGTAATCACAAGACTATCGTGTATAATAGCGTAATTGCACTCAATTCGTAAACAGCCATTTAGCTCACCATTTACAATTCAGAAACTGTAGTGAGAACTCACGCAGCATTTGCAACTTTTTGAACTTCATCAGGCCGTGCTGAACCCCCCAAAACGTCTGTTTATAATTGAAAAACTGGCCATCTAAATACATATTTATGTCAACAAATTGATGACAGAGTTTTGACCAAATAAAATCCCTATCATTACACTAAGAACCATTGGCATGCTGCTTGTCTAAACCAATTTAATCTGCTGCGTTAAAAAACACAAAGCAGTCTTTTTCCAGCTCTTGATTCCTGCCAAATCTATATACGCCTCAGCACACTCTCTTACAAGGGGAAAATATCCATCAAAAATGAGACAAACTTGGAGTATTTTCGACTTTGTAACAGGAACCTTCATGTAAACAAGATAATTGTGTGTATGTATATATATATAATTATATAAATGTGTGTGTGTGTGTGTGTGTGTGTGTGTGTGTGTGTGTGTGTGTGTGTGTGTGTGTGTGTGTGTGTGTGTGTGTGTGTGTGTGTGTGTGTGTGTGTATAATGTTTTATATTTTTTGAAAGCAACTTTTATTCAGCAAAGATTCAAGTTGATCAAAAGTGAGACTATTATGTTATAAGATTTCTATTTAAAATAAATGCTGTTCTTTCTATTCATCAAAGAATCCTGAAAAAAGTATCACACTTTCCATAAAAACATTAAACAGCTCAACTGATAATAATAAGACATGTTTCTTCACAAAATCAGCATATTTCTGAAGGATCATGTGAAACTGAAGACTGGAGTAATTATGCTGATAAGTCATTTTGGATAAAAAAAAAAGCGTCTGCTAAATGACTAAATGTAAATTATGTATTAAAATAGAAAATAATTATTTAAAATTGTAATAATATATCACAATATTAATGTTTTTATTGTATTTTTAAAAAAAACATACTGAACCCAAACCTTTGAACTGTGGTGTATAGCTTACGTATAACTGACCCTGACACGTCCAAATGGATCATTTAAACATTTAAATATATAATAGGGCAGCAGAAAGTACTTTTAAATCAGGAACAAACTTTAGTCATGTTTAAATTATCCATTTGGATGTGTCAAGGTCAATCAACATTTTGTTTTGGTCCTTGCTTGGATTAAGCCTCTGCTGCCAATATCCAACTATTTTGCAGACTACCATATTTAGACGTCTGACACTGTCTGGCAGTGATTTCAGACTCATACAACAGTAGTTGGACTGAACAGGTTCTGAATGAGACAGAGTAATTATAGTCTTATGAGTGTAATGTTTCTTACATTTAATTCTTATTTGCTTGAAAGGCACTATGTTTCATGTTGAAGCGTGTTATTCATGTGGTGGATACACATATAATAACTGTCTTGTAGTTGTTCTTTTCCACATTGTTGTGCTGCTGTGGTCTGGGCATAATTCATTTCATACTGAACCTGTGGACAGACTCTCAGTGGGGAGGTGGATTATTTTATTCCCCCTGATCATTTCATAAATCATATCACTGGAAGAACGAAGCCGCATAGTAGCCTAAAACAAAGCAATCCTCGCCGTCACATGGCCCCGTGGTGAAGACTCGGGATCTGTGCTGAAATATAATAGAAAAGCTGCGGTTCTATTCTCTCCTTCTATTCATATCACACTGAGGGCTAACTTAACAGGCTACAGGAAGTCTATGGTGGCTCTGTGGGGACAAAATTAATTTGCATTGAAAGGTAATGTTGTGTGGATAACCAAGGACTGAGGAGACGGCGGTACGGTGGCTTATATTTGATGGATGAATCGAAATAAGTTGCCAGACAGCTTGGGTTTGGTTTGTACATTGGCGTTCCAAAGTGCTGATGATACGTTTGTTACTCATAATGCCCGTTTTGCCGTCTGTGTTAAAACCGTTGTTGTTTACCTCCACATGTTTTTGGCAATGCTCTTCACATCTGATGGCTGTTAGGTGGATAGTGTAGTGACATTTGTTTGTCTGGATTGAGCCAGCAAAAGGGAAATACTAATTTTAATGTCAAACACCAAGACTCTTGCACTCACTTCTGACCTTGTTGAGAGAGTTAGAGCAAGAGAACATTAATGACATGTTTGAAGAAAGAGAATGGCTGCCTTCCCAGATCACCTCATGCTGGCTGCATGGCGCCATCATCAGACTTTAAGTGGAATGTCAGCACACAGTCAAAACAGCCAGTTTTCAACAATAAATCATGTTTCATCTATATTTTTATTCTTTTATTTAAATATCAGTAAGCTCCAAAAGTCTAAAACCACTAGTGAAAATGCTATTTTTATACACAATTTTTATTTCAAATAATATTATCTAGGCTACATGACAATTTCAGCAAAATGTGTTTTGCCCTATACTTCTGGAGAATCATGCATAATCATATATATATAATTTTCTTGATATAATATTTCTATTTACTTGCATGTTAAAATAGGGAAAAAAGATTTTCTATGTAATCTTGATTTTTTTTTTTACCTCAGTGTAAATAAATAAATAAAATGTAATATTAGGCTATTATTATTATTAAACATTAATCAATAATAATTATTCAATGATTATTTCATTATTAAACATCACATAATGTTAACAATAGAAAAATCACTCTGAAAACTTAAAAGAATGAAATAAAATGATACAAAGTCCTGGATTTTAACAATGCCATGAAATCATGTTAGATTCTTCTGGGAATACAGCAGTCATAAATCATGTCAGACACTTTGTCTCTGGTCTCTAGTAAGCAGGGTTCGGCTGATCCTGACTGTCCTTTATGACACGCTTACACCCTTAACTGTTAATCCACTCAGGGCCTCACTAGTTCATGCAGCAGATGCATGACGCTCTGGCCGCTCTCAACTGCTCAACCTCCATCTGATCATTGAGCCTCTCTCTCTCTTTCTCTCTCTCTTTCACTCTCTGTCTTACTCACTCACTCACACACACACACACACATACACACACACACACTTTTTCTCTCTCATATAATATGGGATTTGTCTTTCTGGAGTGAATGAGCGCTGAAATTACATTTCGCTGAAGTTTCCATCGTAAAATGTCTATGCGGAATTACTTCTGGCTTTCGACATCGCACTTCTCCCTGCTTTCTTCTCTTTTTTGTCAACAGCTCTGTAAGAGAAAAGAGTAATAAAACATAAGAATTTTAACCAGCTCTTGAAGCAGTCGTTTTTAATTTGCTCTCCAGTGGGATTTCAAGGGCCCTGTTGATCCCCCCTCGACTCGACCCGAACTTGTTCTGAGCACTCAAGCATGATGGTCTGAACTTCACAGAGAGATGGAGATTGGCAGGGCTGTTCTGCTGTGTGTGTGTGTGTGTGTGTGTGCGCGCGTGCGTGCGTGCATGTGTGTGTGTGTTTCATGTGTGCATAGAAACTTGTGCTTAAGCTGGAAAATAAGCAATCCCATTGTCATACTGATCAGTCCCTTTTACATTTTATGATCATGGACAGCACTTGAATTGTTATGAAGGAACTTTTGAGTGAATGCGGAAAGTATGATCATGGTATGTTTCTTCTGTGTGTGAGGTCTGTGATCCTTAGCCTTGCACCTGCAGCGCTGTCTTCTCTGCACCCTGGGGTTTATTTAGATGAGAACTAACTGATGCTTAAAGAGCAATCCTCACATCATGTGTCTCCCAAAGGAGGAAGTTCTAAATTAAAATCAGCCTTTAGAAATGAAAGAAGAGTTTACAAAGAAGAAATGGGCACTAGAATGACTGTTTGACATCAGTGGGGTTTCCCTGATAAAATGGTTTAGAGGTCTTGGATGTCTTTTAAAGAACATTTTATTTTCCTTTAATTACACAATTTTCTTGTTAGCATAGAAGTAACTGTTTGAATATTTTACTTGATTGTGTGTGTGTGTGTGTGTGTGTGTGTGTGTGTGTGTGTGTGTGTGTGTGTGTGTGTGTGTGTGTGTGTGTGTGTGTGTGTGTGTGTGTGTGTGTGTGTGTGTGTTTTATGTGTGTGTACCGTTTAAAAGTTTGGGGTCGGAATGATTTTTAAACGTTTTTGAAAGAAGTCTCTAATACTCACCAAGGCTGCTTTTATAAAATACAGTAAAAATACAGTAAACATTAAAATTGTGAAATATTATTACAATTTAAAACCAATGTTTTCTATTTTAATATATATTATGAAGTGATACAAATCATTCAAGTGATACAAAGCTGAATTTTCAGCATTGTTATTCATCAGTCATTCGTTTACTTCAGGGTCATATGCTGTGTCATTGTCAAATCATCTATTATGATGATTTGGTGCTCATTAAATATTTCTTGTTATTATCAATTTTGAAAACAGTTGTGCTGCTTAATATTTTTTGTGATAATTTTTTGAATGATTTAAATGCATCCTTTCTTAATAAAAGTATTAATTTCTTCTTTCTTTTTTTTTAAGTCTTGACACCAACATTTTTTTGTAAGTTATAACTAGCATTGCACCAAATGTGTATAAAATCGTACTGTTTTTTTTTACTATTTTTTTAATCCACCTTAGTTAAAGACCAGCTGGTCTTATAGGGTCTTTGAGCATCCACGTAAAATAAATGTATTTTAAAATAAGTTCTTTAAAGTCTCCCCTCACAAAACAACAGATCAGCACACCATGAATCTGTAGCCTCATTGTTCCTCTTCTCCTTATTCTCCTCAGCTCTCCACAGCCTGGGTCACTGTCCAGATATTCACGACATCCTGCTTTACTGCCCTCTGTTTTCACTATGGGATTTGCAGAGGAAGGAAAAGTGTGAGAGAGAACAAAAGTCAGGTGTGAGGAGTGTGTGTGTGTTTCTGGCATCCGTAAGCCTTGTGTGTGTGTACGTACTTGGCACTCATTTAGCAAATGTGTTTGTGTATGTGTGTTTAGCGAGTTATGACCTGCTAAAACAGCCACATCTTAGTCTGCACACTGTAAATCAGCAGGAAGCAGCAAACACAGCAGGGTGATTGGTGATGTGAGACCACACCCCCTAATTACTGCAACCCGTCATGCCAATGTGCTAACGATGTTCTTGCGGCCAGCCTTACTCCATTTAACCTCGCTGCATTTAATCACTGACCTGATTCCAATAACCCAATTTACCTTTTGCTCCTCTTTTCCGTCCATTTTTATGGCTGAGTTTCCTTACACAAAACCTGAAAATAGAACAGTGTTTATAAACAGCTCAATATGTACATACATAATTCTGTCTTTTATCTGATTTACGACTTTCCAAAATGTCCTTATTTCTTTGCAGATATTATTAATATTAATTTTTTATTTGTTAATTAAGCAACAGGCAATTGTATTGTTGTTCTTTTAAGTTATTTCACTATTTAATATTTGTGTCCGGGTAGGTTTGGAAAAACATGGGCACGAGTAAATGATGACAAAATATTCAGCCTATTTAAAATAATTATGTTGGAGTTACTAAAGTTCTAAAGAAACAGGAATTTTGGAAATTTTTATAATAAACTGACAAATTCAGAATAAAGACCTAAGGTAAAAAGCAGGGATAAATGTATCAAACTATATCAGAAAGAAAATGACATGTTTAGCAAAAAATAAAAAAAATAAAAGATAGGTCACTGAGTTAGAGTTTAGTACCGGTATTTATATTTTATATTCTTTCATGCACCTGTCTCAAGTCTCTAGTCACATAATATGCTTTACTAGCTTTGACCTCAAAATGTGTTCTCTTACCGTCAAATTTACACAACCGTACTGAAAAATGACAAATAATGTCCCTTTAGTTTGTTGATCCTTAATTCACGGATTTACCGCTCATAGCCCAAACCCCTTTGTTATAGTGTAAAAACTCAGTTCAGAGTGCAGATTCTGTTGGCCAGCCGTGGCACTGAAGGTGTTAACCTGTTGCATGTGAAGCTGAAAACAGCTAGGAGTATTAAACTCACACATCATTAGTGAGGTGCAAATCCCCATCCCACACAGACACACACTCACACATTGAAGATTGTTTTTGTGGGTCCTGGAGGCATACCACTGAAAATGGACCCAGTTTAACACAAGTTGCTTTTAATTGGCTGTTTCTGCCTGGCAAACGAGGTGTGCCATTAACAACATAACACAGAAATATCAGAGAGTGAAAACACACTCACTCACACACGCATACATAAACTAGTCTAAGGCAGAGCTAAATGAATACATCGCTCAAGGTTTTACTCTAATACAGGTAGAGAAATGCTTCATTTAGAGTGGCAGAAGTTGGCAGTATGTGTCCCTTCACAGCAGCAGTGCAGTGTTCACCGAGTGAAAGTGAGAGAAAAGCCAATGCGGATGTGGCGGTGGCATTTGTCGATTTCTCATTCCTCTTGAGTTGAGCTGCGGTTTCTTTCCCATCTTAGACCCGATGACTTTATTAAATACCGGTTCCTTGGCAACCATCACCCTCCAACACACACTCTCTTTAACCACATGGCCAGCTGCTGAGTTTGGGTTTGATGTGGCACAGCCACAGTATCTTGAAACCATGTGCCCAACAAAAATGGAAAGAGTGGGAAAAGAGGAGTTTATCAGGCATCGCAGATAAATTTACACAAAAAAACATTTACATGTTTTTTTTAATCTATTTTTTTATTATCATTATATATTTAATATTATTATTATATGTCATTGTATTTATATATTATTATTATTATTAACATTTATATATTTATTCACCAACTGTATAATTGTTAAATATTACATACAAACTGCATAGTGGTTTCAAAACATATTTAGACACACATAAAAAATATATGAATATACTGCATTATATTACACAATATCAAACGAAGTAGCATTTATTTTAATAGGAGACAGCAAAAACTTTTAAGTGCACTTAAAAAACTGTCCATATTCTAATGTCATATCATCAATCCCTATCTTATTAAATAAAATTATTGTATATGCTTGCATATGAAATCTCTATCTTTATAGAAACTATGTGCCTGTTGTGAAAGGCATTCTCACAAGGGTTCATTCACTCATTTACAGTTAACAACAGATTAGCATAAATCTTTTGTTCAGTGGAGCAGACAGCCGCTTGCATGACTGCAGTTAAGTTTGGCAACACATGTACATCCAAATTTTGCTAAATTAAGAGCAGATTTTTGTTAACACCATGATGCATTAATGATTTCAGCAACTCACAACTACACGTGTATTGCAGGCACACTCATTAGCCGCACATTTCCAACCATCTCTCATCTTGGTCTTGTACTCTCTCAGCAGGTATGAGTCTGTAGTGAGGACTCATCAGTGCACAGGTTGTAATTCATATTTGGCCTGAGGAGCAGAGGAGTCTTTACAGGCTTGAGAAAACACACGTGTTGTTCCAGTCTGTTTCCTTTCAATAAAACCAGACACTTAGCACTTCATTTCAGACTACTTCTGATAAAATGATGCCGGTTAGTTAAAGAAAGAAAACAAAGGGAGCTAGTCAAAGAGACAGAGAAATAGGCCGATGAAGAAATATAGAAAAGTCAGTAATTCAGCAGAGCATTTCAGATGTTTTTTTCTTAAGATAAGTAAGCGTCTCTTAATGGAGGGTGATAGAGGTGTGCTCAGCACAGCACAGGGGGAATATTTTACTGCTGTAATTTTCATGCGCCTTTAAAACTGCCTCTAAATTAAGAGTGGGCTATACAATATATTATAGCCAATTATCGACCATTCACACATAAAACCCCAAAAGCCCAAATCGCATAAAGATCGGATCAAAGGTTACAAGATGAATTAAAGCTCTACACACACACACACACAGTACTTTTCAAAGGTTTGGGGTTGGTAAGAGTTTTCATGTTTTTTTAAAGAAGTCTCTTATGCTCACCAAGGCTGCATTTAAAAAAAACATAAATACTGCAAAATTTTTAAATATTATTAAAATTTTAAATATAGTTTTAAATAATATATTGTGACATATTAAAATCTAATTTAGTTCTGTGATGCAAAGCTGAATTTTCAGCATCGTTACTCATTACAGTCTTCAGTGTCACATGATCCTTCAGAAATCATTCTAATACTGATCTACTGCTCAAAAAACATTTCTTATTATTATCAATGTTGAAAACAATTTTGCTGCTTTATATTTTTGTGGAATCTTTTGTACACTGTTAAACAGTAATGTAGTCCTAATTTTTACTGTAAAAATATTGTAAAAACGCTATACGAAAAAAAAAACTGTAAACAGTAAGTTCCCGTACTATGGAAAAACTGTAAAAGATCTAACTGGTCATTTTATGTAATTTTTACAGTAAAATACTGTTAAATGTACAGTTGTTATTTAAGTGTCATGTGTGTTACCGTAATTGTGTTTGCGTGAATGACTTTGTGCACCTTCTAGTATAATTCAGCTTGTGGAAAGGCTTCTTGTGAAGAACTTCTTCATGATTCTTTATGTGGCTTTATGTCAGTATATTTTAGAGGTACAAAATAGATTTTAGTAGCAGTGTGCATTGTTGGATTTACCAATTTAAATTGCAATTTTCATGTTTGTAAATATTACAGTGTGAAACTGTTATATACAGATTGATTACAGATTCTGATTTTTTACAGAATTATTCTGGCAACCACATGATTTTTTTTTTACAGTGTAACTTTTTAAATCCCTTTTCTGTCACTTCTCTATTGTCACTTTTGATTAATTTAATGCTTCCTGGGATTTTTTTTCCCAAGAAAAACTTACTGACCCCAAACTTTTAAATGGTAAATGGCTGTTTATCTTCATATAAGTATTTTTTAAATGTTTTTTATACTCTTTTATGTCCTTACTTAGCCCTGCCCATGGTACAAATGGAACATTTGAAATGGTCTTTTTCCTTTAACATTTTTTTTTTCATTCAATTTTCATGTGTCACACTTTTTCAGTCTGTCTGCATGTTCTATATCTAGAACTGTCCATATACATCTCTCTCCCACTCGGACACACATACGGAGGAATCCCTCCAAACCCACCCTCAGTTCTATTTTCAGGAGGAAAGCCAAAGGCAGCCATTAGCTCACCACACACTGCTATTAAACTTAATATAACACCCTTTCCATAAAACACATCCATTATGCTGTATGGTCTCTTCTGTTGACTTTGGGTGCATGGATGACTATATGAGCAGGAAATCACTGGTATTGTGGTATGAAAAAAAAATCTGTGCATTCAAAATCAGGCAGAGAGAGTCAAATAATTGTGAATTTACAGTCAGGGACGTTCATGGAGAGATGGATGTCATGGAAGTAATTTTTTGGGAAGACGTTTTTGCATGAAAAATTATTTTGTCGCAGCATGCTGCTAATCAGTGACAAAATGGCCAGGAAATAAGACTCGCAAAGGCATAAGGGATATAAACACTTTTTTGCATGTGCAATTAATGAAACGCACAGAACAAAAGCCCCTTTCTTGTTCTATGCTTGCCCATTTAAAATGATTTTCCAATTTAAAAGCTGCATTTTTATGTATTGTTCAGAGTGCGAATCATTAAAGAAAAAGCTAATTCAGCAATGGCTTGTTTAAGTGTGAGTTTTACAGTGACCACAAACTGAATTGTGTCGAATGATTTATTATTACAGGACCACAGTGGCGTTCCAATCCAAACAACATTGGATTTGTAAGTTATTTGGTCTCTTTATAAACTTTTTTTGAGCTGATTGATTCATTTTTGACCTGTATAAAGGTTAAAAACCAAGAAATAGCCCACTAATCTTAGTGTTATATTAGGTCAGAATGCCCTCATATTCCCTGGAAAAATGAAAAGGCTAAATCCACATATAAAACAAGTTATAATATATATTATGTGACTTATATATATAACATTTTTATATTATAAAATGTCAAATATTTTTGGTGTTCAGGCCAAATATTACCCAGGGATTAAAATTCTGTTTTTCAGTGAAACTGAGTGAAGAATATATATATATATATATATATATATATATATATATATATATATATATACAGAAAAGATTTTCTAACTTTCCTTTTTTTTACTACTTTTTCTTTTATTCAAACAAGCTAGTGGGTTTATAATCAAAAGAAAGTTGAGCTTTATACATACTGTACTGTACCAGGTGTTTTGACCTAAAAAGTAAAGTTGTTAAGAATTTTCTCTCAAACAAAAGTGTTAAAAAAAAGAAAATGAAAAAGTTTCCCTCTAATGCCCTCTTCTGGCATCTTCAGAAAAAACACTCGGATGGCTCAGACGACTCTGGAATACATATGGGATTCATGCATGTGTTCCCATATGCAATGGAAGAGTCTTTTTTCCCCACATTCACATGCATTCTTACATGATTTATGAAACATTTATCTAAGTTTAACGTTTTCCTATCTGGTACAGCACATCCACGTTAGCACATCATTCACTCTAACAATTCAGAATAACATCCACTATACAACTATTCTCTGAGGAGATTTTTACTGCAGTTGCACTCTGTTGATTTGGGCCCTAAAATCTGTGCTTTTACACACACACACACACACACACACACACACACACACACACACACACACACACACACACACACACACACACACACACGCAACAGCCCACATCCTTTAGAAGGTGTGCAATTTACGAGCTGTGAGCGCAGCGTGGCAGTTCCACCACACCATCTGAGTTCCTCACAAACTCACACACAGCTTTTCATTAGCACAGTAATTAAGCCACAAGCTGCATCACACACACATGTATGCAAACACACACTTACTACTCAGAACACTCACTTACACATCACTGTTATTTTATCCACCTCTGTCCCGAAATAGTGCGGTTCGCCCTTTAGCGGGACGTCGTAATGAAGTTTTGCTGAGCAGCCAGCAGTGACCCTAGCATTGGTATTAATGAGAACTAAATGTCTGACTTATTACACACCAGTGTGTGTGTATGTGTGTGTGTGTGTGTGTGAGATTTCTGAGATGTAGTGTGTGAGACATCTGGCCATGGTGCTCAGGAAATGACTGCTTCACTTCACTGCTGTCATCACCCTGCCCCATGTTACTCTGTGTGTGTATGTGTGTGTGTGTGTGTGTGTGTGTGTGTGTGTGCAGCAGGTCTTCATTAGCTGTGTTGAAGCATTTTCAATGTAATTATGGTTTAAACTCGATCCCTTCTACAAGCTTACAGACAGGACAATCTCTCTCTCTGTCTCTGTTCCTCAGTTTTATTTGCTTTCCTTGTCTTTCTTGCCGAGCATTCTGTTGACAGCGCAAGGCCTCTAAACAAGCTGTGATCCTGGCAGTCAATGAAGGTGTTTGTTTGAATTAAGGCTGCGTCGGGACATTGTACAATTGTGTTTGAGTCAGGCAAAATGAAATATTAAACACATTTGCTGACAGTATCCACCATGAAAAATGACTGGTTTTACTATCTTTGTGGGAACAACGCAGGGTTTATATATACATAATTTATTATTTATACAGATATATTTAGAATAATAAACAATATATTATATAGGTTATTATTATAATATAATATTGTCATAATATTGTATGAATGATATAATTTAATCAATATATCATTTGTTATCATTCACCACTATTACTTCTAAATAAATAGAAAATAAAGCACTAAAAAAACCTTTAAAAAAATCTTATTTTAGGCAAATAATGGCACATTTCCATAGTGACAACCCCATATATGTATGATTTATATTTAACCATTTCTGCCCTGAAAGAAATTACTGGAGTAAAAATGTTGGCAACTAGCTGCATGCTTCACTATATCATAGGGATGTAGAATAATATCAATGGAGAAAAAAAGGTTAAATAATATATTTTCATGTGTAATTCAGCCACAAGAGGGCAACCTTTACAATGGTTAGTACTTGTTCAATCTGATCAAAGCTGACAGACTGTTTAAACTGTTGTTCACAGCACATGTTGTTCTGTATGTATGACTTATGTAAGCTTAAAGGGATAGTCCATCCCAAAATAATTTTCATCAATATTTTCTCACCCTCCTCATGTTGTAAACTGAATGAACATAAAAGAAGATTTTTATTATGATTATATTATTCTATACTATTATACTAGAATATTTGACACAATTTTGTCTAAATAAATGAAAAATAAAACACTAAAAACATAAATCAATCATTTTAGTTGTTACAAGTGAATTTTTTGCCATCATTTACTCACCTACCTCGTGTTTTTCCAAAACTGAATGACTTTTTGAGAATATGTTTTGTCCATACAGTGGAAGTCAATGGGCTCCAATGTTGTTTAATTGCTAAAGTTTTTGTGTTCTGCAGAATAAAGTTATACAAGTTTAAAATGACATAGGGATGAGTAAATGATGAAATGTAGTTTTTGGGTGAACTACCCCTTTAAAAGAGAGACTGCAGACTGCACAAATATCTGAATTATATTTGAACCACCAGCTACAGGTTCTGTTCGCTTCACTTTATGTTGTTTACTTTGTTGTTTTTTCCTTGATAGTACATTTGGCAGGGCGATGATTCTGCTGATATGCTGTCATGAGACTTCCTCGTGAAGATTAGCATGCTTGCACATAGGCGCGGAGATGCTCCAGAAGGGTTTTAAAAAGTTATTTAGTGTTAAGATATGCTTTAATGGATTGCTGGGGATTGGTTTCTTGCAGAGCAGGAAATGGACAGAGGTTTTCAGCACTATTAATTTGACCGCACAGTGTTTTGCCAAAGCCTCGAGGCTGGAACACATTTTTTGGGGGTGAACGCAAAACGTTCTGTTCTGTTCGTCTGTGTGTTTGCACATTCTGGCTCTCTTTGTCATGGCCTGCTTTGAACTATGGATATAAAACTGTTGAGGCGCACACACACACACCCACACACACCCACACACACACACACACCCACACACACACACACACACACACACACACACACACACACACACACACACACACACACACGGCTTTGCCATATAGGGTCTCTCTTTACATTCTAGATATGAATGAGAGATATTTACCATACATGTGTGTGTGTGTGTGTGTGTGTGTGTGTGTGTGTGTGTGTGTGTGTGTGTGTGTGTGTGTGTGTGTGTGTGTGTTTTTATACAGTATGGTGGTCTCAGATTCCAGCCTCTTGCTGCTCAGTTCATCCCTCTCCGGTGGATGAATTGAGTGAGCAAATAAGAAATAAAGAAACCTGAGCCCAACCACACACTTATCCAACAATGGCCTCTCATTCAAGCACACAGACCCCTACTAACACACTCTGGTCCAAGGCCAAAACCAGATGTGTACTTCACTTTCTAAAATCATTTTATGGTATTAATATCAATGTGGCTGTTATGTCCTCATTGTCATAATAGTATCTCAAATGCTAGTCATATTGACAAGGCCTTCATTACAGCATGTCATTTTTAGCCAATGAAATCTGTCCACCTCATTTTAGAAGCTTGTTTATTGGAATATTGCTTTTTAAATTGCTGTAATAGCCAAAGATTATTTTTGGGGGGGATATGAAACTGTATAATCAATGGGGTGATATTTCCTTCATAATTTAATTTCTGATGTAGTGGAGGATATTAATCTCATTTATACTGAATAATACTAATAATGAATGTACAGGTTTACTGAATGTACAATAAATATATTAGTGGACCTTAAAGACAGACACATACAAAAAGAACATTATTGGAGCAATTTGTAAAAATTATTTGGCATATTATCTCCAACAAAATGTTGGCTAAAGAATGAGAAATACATTACTACACAGTAGAAATGTTTTTTCAGGTATGTTAAAATGTGCTTCATGTCTCACTTTTAGTTTAAAGTTGTTTTTATATTTATGTATAATTATACATATATATTTAGAAATATACCATAGAAAATATAACACTAAAGACTTTTTCAAAAATGTATTCAAACTTATATATTCAAATATATAAAACATATAAAAACATATTCATATATTCATATATATTATATTAGTCAAACTTGCGTGTGTGTGTAAATATATATATATATATATATATATATATATATATATATATATATATATATTTTTTTTTTTTTTTTGGTAATGTATAACTTAAGTCAGTTTGTGAAATATAATATAATTTAATATGATTTTTTTGGTTTTTTTTTTTTGGCATTTACAAAAAATATATATTATATTAAATTATATTATATTTCACAAACTGACTTAAGTTATACATTACAAAAATACATTTAAAAAGAAATAAAGCTAGCAGAAATATGTAGAAACTAATTAGAAGTAAATCGAAATAACTCAAAGTTTCAATCCCACTTATGCACTTATAATATATATTAGAACTCTGCGATGTCATATTTGGGAGCTGTGTTTTTCAGGTTGCGTTCTTCTGCGTGTGTGTAGGTGGGGGGTCATTACGGTGTTGTGTGTCCTCTCACTACGCTAGGCTCACAGCATCAACCTGAGACCAGATACAGTTAATTATCTACCAGGCGCACACACACACACACATACACACACAAAGACAAGAGTGCATGAACTAACCAGACTGACAGAAGAACCTTCCGTTGGACCGAAAAGAGACAGTCTAGATGAAAAAAACAGATAAAGAGAGGTAGATCTGAGGCTAGAGACGAATAAAAGACAGGTACCTGGTCCCAACACAGGACATGTGATTATGGATCAGTATCAGGACTAAAGAAAAAAAAACACATGAGAGGAGCGAAGAGTGGATATTCTCATTCTTGACAGGACAGACCAACACCAACAGCTAAAGAAGAACCAGTGAGACCAGCCTCCATCACTCATGCCCTTCCTCCCTTGCCAACCGGTTTTCCTCCGTCCCCCACCTGTCCGCTCGGTGTCACCCTGTGGATCTGCTAGCAGACGGGCATTACTGGCATCATGCCGGCTGCACTGAAGTCATCTCTGGATGGGAGCATGACAGATTCAGGGGAGCTGGAGCAGGCGGCATCTCCCTGTCTTGGAAAAGTGCCCCGCGACCTGCTCCAAAACTTTCCTCACACCAAGCGTGTGGGCAGCTACCTGGTGGGCAAAATGATCAACAAGGGCTCGTTCGCCAAAGTTATGCTGGGGATGCACATCAGTACAGGAGAGAAGGTAACAGGCACACACCCAGTCTCTTACACGCAGACGCCTGTCAATCAAAGGCACAGTGTCACACACTAATGGTGTCAGTCATCAGTGCGCTGAAGGGTTGTCATCCATTTTTCATGCTGTCTCTCTGTCTCAGCTTTCATAGCAACTCCGTCTTTCCTAATCTCTGACACGCACCGCAGTAATAATACACACTCACACTGATAGACACATTTAATGGCACTTTATGTTTAGTGGGATGACCATGGATTGTGTTTTGGCTAGTGATTTTTATGCATGCTAACTAGTGTGTAGTTTGGTAACATTTTACATTAAGGTTCCATTAGTTAATGCATTAACATCTACTAACAATGAGCAATACATTTGTTACAGTATTTATTAATCTTTGTTAATATTAGTTAATAAAAATACTTTCATTATTTGTTCATGATAACTCAGGCCCATTAACTAATATTATCAGAAATGTTGAAATTGACATGAACTAAGATTAATAAACGCCTTAGAAGAATTCATTATTAGTTCCCGTTAACTAATGTAACCCTACTGTAAGATGTTACCTGTATTTTGTCTGCAGACTTATAATAGATGGTAATGATATAGTGGTACTTTAGATCATCATTGATTTAGTGATTTGAAATTTTATTTGACAATTTTAGTGTTGTAAAACATTTCACATCAGTTTTAATAGAACTTCTCTTTTTCATGTGAATGTGCATTTGAACGTTATGTAGGTTTACATATAAATTACATTATTTATTTATAAATAAATACATTCTATTGCCAGTATATCAATATTGAATACATTTTTGGAATTTGAAAACTTCTGGGTTCATGATGACACAGACACACACACAGAGAGAGAGAGAGTTTTAGCTCAACCCTTCCTCCTCTCCTCACTGTGGTGACCTGAGCTTTCACGGGTCAGTAAATGTGGCCTGTATGCGTGTGAATGTTACCAGCTCTTATTCACATCACTGAGCCCTTCCTGACCCACTCTGTTTACCTGAACAGGTTGCTATGGTGATGCGTAAGCATACATCACCCCAAGCACAATCCTAGAATTTTAGAATGTAAATTATTATCATGGAGTTCCTAAAGAGAGGGACTGTGAGCTATAGTGTATGCCGTGCTATGGACGGCGTCGGGAAACGGGTTTTATATACTATAGAAGTTTTCTTTACACAATATTGTGTTATAGAAAATAAAAATCAAGTGAGATCTCTTGACACCCCCCCCCCTCCCTTACAGAAATTTAAGTAGAAACAGCTGTGAAGTTAAATTAAAGATTTCTTACATACGATTTCTTACAAGATATCTTAAATACTTCTAAGACTAAACTGTCCTCTTACATTATTATTTCTTCCAATACTAGAAAAACCTTAGAAAATGAAGCAAAATTGCTGTCTGTTTCTGCAGGTGGCGATCAAGGTTATAGATAAGAAGAAGGCTCGTCAGGATTCATACGTTTTAAAAAACATGAAGCGTGAACCTCGGATTCACCAGCTGATCCGCCACCCCAACATCGTCTTGCTGCTGGAGACGTTGGAGACGGAGAACTGCTACTACATGGCCATGGAGCTGTGCGGAGGAGGAGACCTTATGGACCGAATCTGTGAACGCAAGCGGTTGGAGGAGAGAGAGGTCCGCAGGTACACCCGCCAGATACTGTCTGCAGTGGAACACCTGCACCGATATGGGATAGTTCACAGGTAATCAGCACACACACACACACACACACACACAGATAATGACAAAATTACACCCACGAAATGAAGTGTCATATGGAGTGTTAGGGATAGTGGGGTGGAATGAGAAAGAAAAAGAAAGGAAAACGCTGAGAGGGTGCAATGCTGTATAGCGGATTCTAGTCTATAGGAACCTTTAAATAATGAAGTGCTGTGTGTCATAGATGAGAGAAGTGTGGGAAAATGGATTAAATCAAAGAGCAAGCGTATGTGTTTGTCAGTATGCTTTGTTATAGTCTGAGGATACATTATCAATTTTTAAAAAATAATGAAATTTGTAAATATTTGTAATTTTACCCCCGGTTTCACAGACAAGGCTTAAGCCTAGTTCCCAGAATAAAAAGCATGTTTGAGCTGTTTTAACTGAAAGCAACTTGCACTGGCATATCTTACAATATTTTAGTGCCATCGTTTTGTCTCAAGATGCACACCAGTAATTTGTTTTTCTAAGGCAAGTTTATTACAGCTAAATGCCTTAAATGAACTAAGGCCTAATCCAGGCTTAATCTTAGCCCTGTCTGTGAAACTGGGCCTTAGAGTCTCATATAGTTTTTTGGTTGCATTTTATTTTACAGTACATGCACTTACGTGTACTTACACTTAAATAAGAAAGTACTGGTTAATATAAGGTAACTAACTACATGGTTAAGGTTAGGTTTATGGGTAGGTTCAGGGTTAGTACCTAGTTATTACCCAGCTATTGTAATAACTATAATAAGTACATATAATGTACATGGGGAACAGGACTGTAAAATAAAGTGCTACCAATTGTTTTTTAAATAAAAAGTGTGTCTGAAAATAGGTGAAATCATAGAGCAAGTGAATGCGTGTGGGTTTAATTAGCTATAGTTTGTGATATAAATTTTAGATTTTATAAATTGTATTAGATCATTAACACAGTAAATGATTAACAATACAAATTATATTAAAAATCTCAGTTCAAAATTGTATTAATTTAATATTTTAGAATTTATTTGTACAATTTCTATTCCAATAAATGAATACATTTATTTTAAAAACACATTTTGTTGTTTTGGGGGTAGGGTTAGAGTAAAAAAAAAAACAGGCTAAAGTATGTCCTGATTTAAACAAGTAAATGTGTATATGTGTGTGCGTGCAGTTCTTTGGTCTGCCAGTGAAGCCTAATTGAGGCAGGAGTGGGAATGTCATTAGCTTCTCATGACATCATCAGCCAGAGCCACTATGGTTAACACATCATTCACTGACTTCCTTACTAATGGAGTCCCAGGATGTAGCTTCATAATGCTGAGGTCTGTCACACACAATCCACTCAGTAAATAGCCTTTTTTAGAGTATGTCAAGGATCAAAGGACGTACATCAACCTACACGCCTTACACACACACACACACTTGACTACCCGGCGCGTTAGTCAACATATACAGTCCCCTTAGTAACGAAAGGAGCATGTGAGTTCATGTCCATCTCAGTTCAAAAGTTCACCCACTTCAAATCAGCCCAAAATCAAACTATTTTATCAACTGGCTCCACAAACACTGTCTTTATGAATTTAAGCCTGTCTCTGCTGACCTCTCTGTACACACTGATAATACCCCTGAAAAGCTCAGTCAAACGGCTGTAATACTGGCAGATTTTCAGAGTAGTCTTTCAGCCTTTTCTTTTTTGGACATTTTAGGGACAGTGTGTGTGTGTGTGTGTGTGTGTGTGTGTGTGTGTGTGTGTGTGTGTGTGTGTGTGTGTGTGTGTGTGTGTGTGTGTGTGTGTGTGTGTGTGTGTGTGTGTGTGTGTGTGTGTGTGTGTGTGTGTGTGTGTGTGTGTGTGTGTGTGTGTGTGTGTGTGTGTGTGTGTGAACGAACGTTAGGCTGCCCATTGAGCTTTGAGATGTTAGCCATGTCAGTAAAAATGGAGGGAAATGAAAATAGCTTTGAGGGCTGTGATATTTTTATAGGCTTTTCATATAATTTCATATTAAATGTGAGGAGCGTGCGGTCGTCAAATTGAGTGTGAGTGTTTATTATGAAGTGGAAAGAAAGGGAGAAAGAGGGAGTAAGATAAATGGAAAAAGAGAGCAGAGAGTCTAAAAGTAAAATTTGGCAGAATGACTGAACATCCAGGACCACCAAGCTGTGATATCACCAACAATAACTCTCGTAGGTCTGTTCTTTAGTACAAATACCCTTTTAATTCACATTTTTCATTACATTTTGTGTTCTGCTAGAGGTTCTTGGCTGATCATGGAGGGAGTTGATCTGAGTTTCCTATCAGTTGGACCCACATGTGTGTTTGTATGTATGAATGTATGTATGTATGTGGGGTGCCACATACATGTATTTGGGGTGCCCCCCATTTTGTAAAAATTACAAAAGCAAATAACAAAATTACTAAAACTTTAAATGAAAATTGAAAAAACAAAACTGAAAATATAAAAATAAAAGTTAATTCAATACTATAATAGTACTGTACTGTATATAATTAATACTAAAATTACACTGATGAAAACAAGACCAAGTGGTGACCAAGACATAGTGCCAAATCTTACCCTTTTTTCTTGCAACTTTGGTAAATGTTCACAATCCTAAAAAAGTTATTTCCATATTTAAATCTGAAAGGGAAAAAAACACCCAAATTTTTAAGAGTGGTATCAGAATTTTGCACCCAGTTATGTAGGAGTTAGTTTTAACTAACCTCCTTCATCTCTGAATATTGTTTTTTAACTAGGGACTTGAAGATTGAAAACTTCCTACTGGACGAGCACAACAACATTAAGATAGTTGGTGAGTGTGTCTTGTCAGTGTGTATATGTACATAATTTAATATGCGGAACGTTTTGTCAAAGCTGTCTTACTGTAATACATTAATACCTCTAAGAATGACTCATAAATATGGTTGCAGTAGTACACACAAATCAAGCACACAGGAAGAACTCATTTACAATTAGTCATTTAGAAAAACTTATCGCTTACCAATGAGAAATATCATAGGTAATAGCATCAACAACAACCTTTATTTATAAAGCACATTTAACACAGTACAAATTGATCCACAGTGCTGTACATAGTGCATAGCAGGACTACACTATAAAAACAACAATTACAAGTTTCCAAAAGCTAAAGAATAAAAATGTGTTTTCAGAGTAGATTTAAAAATGTCCGATGAAGGAGCAGACCTCACATGATAAGGGAGAGCATTCCAAAGCTTTGGCCCAGCCACAGAAAAGGCCCGATCACCCTTTAATTTGTAGCGACATCGTGACACATTTAAAAGCAAGTGATTTGAAGATCTAAGTGCCCTAGCAGGACAGTATGGCACAATGAGATCACAAATGTACCTTGATGCACAGCCAGACAAGTCCACTAACACGCGAGTGTGTTTTGTGTGTAGACTTTGGTCTGAGTAACACTCTGAAGGCAGATTCTCTCTCTCTGGAGCTTCTGAACACTCAGTGTGGCAGCCCTGCTTACGCTGCTCCTGAACTGCTGGCCCACAGGAAGTACGGCCCTAAAGTGGACGTGTGGTCTGTGTGAGTCTTCTAGAACTGTCAGTCACATATAATGTCAGCTGATTTTGGGTGTCTTTTTAATACGGCTCTGTGTGTTTTTGTGTTTATGCATAGGGGTGTGAGTATGTTTGCCATGTTGACCGGCACTTTACCGTTTACGGTGGAACCCTTCAACATCAAGCAACTTCACCTGAAGATGGTGAATGGAGAAATCAGTGCGATACCGTCGGACATCAGCAAAGGTAAATGTATGGCAGCGGTTATTGCATTTTGCAAGGTGTGGAAATAGCAACACAAAGTATGTTATAACTTATATGCACTTAATGCATTAAATGCTCTTTACACTAATTGAAAATGAAAAAGTGCACCATCCACCTCTCCATGCTACTGCTCCTGTTACCAGTGGCATTTCTTTTGTCATTTTGTCTAGCTCAATCAGACAATGGTGGGCAGAGTTAGTGTAAATGGCCTCTGCCAACAAAACTATGAATTATGGTGGGGATTTTCCATTCACTTTTTTAATTGAACTTTTTACTGACATTTACTATTTTCTACTATCCTCTAACCTGAAACTATTGGCTGGTCTATACAATGAAGGTGATTTCAGGTTTTTTTTTCTATGTGTGGAAATTGATCCCCGTTATATACACTACCATTCAAAATGTTTGCACCAGTAAGAATTGTTTTTCAAGGCATTGATATTTTTATTCAGCAAGGATGCATTAAATTGATCGAAAGTGACAATAAAGACAATTATAATGTTACAAAAGATTTCTGTTTAAAATAAATGCTGTTCTTTTGATCTTTCTATTTATAACATAATACTGGAAAATTTCCACAAAAATATTAAGCAGAACAATTTTTCAAATTGCAAATCAGCATATTGGAATGATTTCTTAAGGATTGTGTGACACTGAAGACTGGAGTAATGATGCTGAAAATTCAGCTTTGTCATCACAGGATGAATTGCATTTTAGAATATATATTCAAATCGAAAATAAGTTATTTTAAATTGTACCCCAAATTTACGAACGGTTCTGTATGTGCACACACATGCAAAGATTCATCCCTAATGAGTTCTTCATCAGGAAAGGATACACAGAGAGAGAGCGAAAAGAGAATGAGAGAAAAAGTGTTGAGTGCAGTAGTGCATTTCGAAGTGCCCTTCTTCCCAATCAGATTATGAGATCATCTGATCCGGCACATTAATATTAATCTTCATGAATATTAATAACAGAGTATATTCACCAATCACAAAAATAGATACACTACAAACATGATGACGCAAAATGTCTGCTAGTGGAACAGAACCCGGCTGGGTTTCCCGATTCCGTTGCCGGTTACATTAGATCATCGTGAGGTAGTTTGTACATTACGTATGGTGAATTGCCTCCTGTTTCTCTGATATTTTTCTTTTTAATAAACAATGAGCTGGTTCAGAGTAATGAAAGTTACAGATGCAGTACTTTATACTGATTTAGAAGTGTCGCTTTGGATATCATCTGCTGAATCATTTCAAAAACTCAAAAGTGTGTTCAATGTTATGCTGGATATCATGATTATTAATATGATAAAATAAACATACACTGCAAAAAATGGTAACTCCTAAATTATATAGTTTTATTCAAGTCAAAGATATTATTTAACATCACTGAACTTATACCAGCACCTTTTTTATGTGTTAAATCTGGTAGAAATAGCTTTTTAAGCTAACAATTGAAAGCTTAGTTCTGGCTGGTCACGTCAGTCAAGCTCGCATCAGCTGCCTCTGTTGATCCACGTCTACCTATATATGTATACAGTGATAGGCATCGTATTCCTATAAACTTCAGTATTATCAGCAGCTATCGCGTTTCTCAGGAGCTAATTACCCTCCTCCATCCCCAGCTCCTCCTCTCGCCCAGTCAGGATTTGGCCTTCAGATTCCCCTTCGAATCAGACCAATTTCTTGAATTGTTTCACACTAAATTATTAAAGATTAATGATATCTGCAATATATTAATGTTGGTTCTGTTCTGTTTAATCTAGGGGGGTTATCGCTGGGCAGGGAGTTCTTGCCCAGAACAGAACCATACCACCAATCCAAACTGTATGCTATTTGTCAATCATCTTAGATGATAGTGGTCCTGACAGAAATTACTGTTGTTGAAGTATGGTTGAAATTAATTATGATTGAAGCTTACGGTATGTCATTTTGTGTGTTTTGTTGACATCCTGAGGCTGTCTGTAATGGCACTCTAAGTGAATGAGTAAATGTGACCGTCACTGTCTACTGACACAAACACTACCCTCACACACATAAGGCCAGCGCAGTGCCAAACTGGCACTCTGATCTGAAGAGTCCCCCTAGATTGAGAAGGTGGCACAGGGGAGCAAAGTGCTTCTTGAATCTGATCTGCCCTTCTGTAAGAGAAACCTTGAGAAGTTCAGTCTGGGTCGGACACACACACATTCAGTCACTCCTCTGACAAATCAGTGTTGAGATCTTCTGTGTAAGGTTAAAACAGAGTTTTGAGACTACTTTAGCTGTGTCAGGATGTCAGTTCCCTCTCTCTTCTTTTCTTTCTAGCGGCTGTACAGTTTGTCTTGTCTCTGCTGGAACCAGACCCAGCAAAAAGGCCAACAATAAAAGCAGCAATGGAGGATAAATGGTTGAATGAGGGTTATGCCAAGAGACCCCTCCATACTGTAACTCATAAAAACAGGTACCTGCTGAATGAAATCTAATGCTAAAGTTACCCAATAACCTAATAAAGTATAGGTATTAGGTAATAAAGTTACCTAATACCTAAAAAATAAAGAACAGTGGAACAGTAAGGAACAGAGATGCACAAAAAGACACAGACAACTTGAAAAATCCATTTAACATTTCCTGATACGTGAATATGTGTGTTTGTTGCTTCTTTAGGCTGCGTCCTGAGGATCTAAATTCAGCTGTGCTAAACTACATGACTGAATCTCTAGGTTACGGTCTTTCTGATATCATCCACACTGTCATCAGTAACAAGCCGTCTGCCGTCTTAGCTTGCTACCATATACTGCTGAAAAAACTCAACAGGCATCAGAAAGTTGTGAGGACCATGAAGGTAAAAAGATATATCAACCATTTATCAGTTATTGACCATAACATGAGAATAATTATCAGTATTTAAATATTGGTGCATGCCTAGATAAAAGTATTTTTATCAGCATTTCTTGTGTCCTCCATCTTGGAGGAAAAAACTCATCACAAAACATGATACTACTTCCTAGGTTGGCATATTATTAAGTTTTGGATCACAGCTAACATGTCAGTCATTGTCCTCAGAGAGAAGAGAACAGTGAATGGAATCTTCTAAATAAGGGCTTGTCGAGAGGGAGAAGCAATGCAAGTGCTAAGAGTCAGCAACAGGTGATTTGTCCTTCTATATCCAAGAATTTTATCTTGTTTCTTAAATATTCACGGACACACAAAACATGTAACACACTTTTCCTTCACTAGGTTCCTCAGAGTGACACAGCCAATGAGAGGAGCTCAAGGCAGGCCAGTAAGACCCAAAGCAGCCAATCACAGGACAGAGATGCCCATGGCATGAAAAGACCTGCGGAGATCATTAGACCAAAGCAGCCAAGCCTAGTGGACAGAGCAGATTCCCCCACCTCAGTGAATGACACAGTGAATGAGATTGCCATACTTGTGGAGACACATGATGGACTGCTTCCTAAAGGTAATGCACGTTTATAGGAACGATCATTTTTATAGAGTGTTGCAGTGATGATCTATTTTTGTTGGCCAACCCGGAAGTTAGCTTCTTTTTTTTTTAACATCGGCTTTTAGATTATTGGATAAAATAAGCTCTGATACCTGCTTAAGTTCACAATGGTTACACATTTTATCATTAAGATTGTTTTATGAATTTTGAACCCTAAATACAGTCGGCAGAAGAAAAAAGCTAAAGTTAACGATAAGGATATGGTTCTAAAAATCCTTCTCAATATTAAAGAATAGCAGAGTTCACACCAAAGCTATAACGATAACGGCACAGAAAAACGATCTTTCAGAATGATTTCATCCAGCTGATGAACGATAAAAACAGACAGCCAATCAGAATCCATCCTGCTGTAACAAGCTCGAGCATTTAAAGTGACAGACAAGCAAGCACTTAGAATAAACAACAATATCATCTGCTGGTGTGGATATAGTTATCTTTATACTTATCGTTCTTGGAGTGAACAGGGCTTTAGGCAATAAATGAACTACACCACGGTCGCATGACTTCAACGTCAAGTTTGAGATAGAATAGTTTGCAAGAGTGTGAGTGTAAACACATCGAGGCTGTAAGTAAGTAAGTAAGTAAGTAAAATTTATTTGTATAGCACTTTTCTCAGATGAAGATCACAAAGTGCTTCACAACAAAAGAAAACCTTAACAACTCTCATAAATACATTGAATCACAAAAAAAAAAAAAAAAAAAAAAAAAAAAAACGTACACATTAGACCAGCCTAACCACCCTTCAAACTAGTTAAAAGCCTCTTTAAAAAGCAGAGTTTTCAGCTGACTTTTACATTTTTCCACACAATCCAAAACGCGTATGGAAAGAGGCAAAGCGTTCCACAACCTGGGTGCAACAACTTGGAATGAACGGTCCCCCCTTGTTTTAAAATGTGTAAGGGGGACAACTAATAGTCTCTGGCCTGTTGATCTCAGACTACGTGAGGATGTACGCAGCTGTATCAGGTCGGAGATGTATGGGGGTGCCTGTCCTTGTAGGGCTCTAAAAGTTAAGACCAAAATTTTAAAGTGTATTCTAAATTTCACTGGTAGCCAATGAAGTGAAGATAAAACTGGAGTAATATGTGCCCTTTTACTCGTGTGGGTTAAAAGCCTAGCAGCAGAATTTTGAACAGTCTGGAGACGAGACAAATCCTTCTTATTAAGACAAATAAAAAGACAGTTACAATAGTCTAAGCGAGACGAGACAAAAGCATGGATGATCATTTCCAACTCAGCTTTTGACACCAAGGCTCTTATCTTAGCAATGTTCCTTAATTGAAAGAAACAGTTTTTAATAAGAAGTTTCGAATGTTTCTCCAGAGACATGGCCGCATCAAAAACAACACCTAAGCTCCTGAGACTGGGCTGAACTGACGAACCTAGGGCACCAATGTGTTGCTTTATCTGTGGGATGCTCTGCTCAGGGGCAATAATTAAAGTTTCAGTCTTGGCTGAATTCAACATTAAAAAGTTGTCATTTAGCCACTGCTTGATCCTACTCAGACAATTCATTAAAGATGATGGTTTAAATAACTCTGTAGGCTTGAAGGAACAGTATAACTGAATGTCATCTGCATACAAGTGATATGAGACATCCTGAAACTGGCTTATAATCTGTCCTAGAGGGAGTATATACAAAAGGAAAAGAATCGGTCCCAGGACAGAACCCTGAGGAACACCACTCGATAAACCTGCAGTATTGGACATTTTCTGATTTATGTAAACACTAAAACTTCTACCAGTAAGGTATGATGAAAACCATTTCAGAGGTGATCCGGATATTCTTAATAGAGCCTGGAGTTTATTAAGCATAATATTGTGATCAATAGTGTCAAAAGCAGATGTAAGGTCCAACAAAACTAATACTGTATGCTTCCCAGAATCAGCAGACATTAAAATATCACTTGAAACTTTCGCCAGTGCAGTTTCCGTAGAATGTTTTTTACGAAAACCTGACTGATATTTATCAAAAATATCATGTATCTCTAAGAAAATAGTAAGCTGCTCAGCTACCACTTTCTCTAGAATCTTTGCCATGAAAGGGAGTTTAGATATAGGCCTATAATTCGAGGGTTGCAGTGGGTCTAAATTGGGCTTTTTAAGAACAGGTTCAACAATAGCATTTTTAAAAAAGTCAGGAACCACCCCAGTTGAAAGAGAAGTATTGATCGTTTCAACAACACAGGGCCCAATACTACCAAAAACCTGCTTAAACAGCATAGTTGGGAGAACATCACTCTGGCCATAAGAGGGCTTTAGCTTATCTAGTAGAGTAGTAACATCGAATAGTGACACAAGTTTAAAAGAGAAACACGGAAAGGAAAGAGCCAAAGTACAGGCCTTGTATGCAGGAGGAGGTAAAATGCTAGCTCTGATATCCTTAATTTTCTCAACAAAGAAGTCAAGGAATACATTACTATTTGACAGAGTGAGCAACGCAATTGGAGAAACAGATGGAGAAACAATAGAGTTAATAGAATCAAATAAGAATTTGGGATTTTTCTTGTTAGAGGATATTAGCTGAGAGAAGTAGTTAGTTCTAGCATTCTTCAGAAGTTCATTTAGAGATGCGGTTAATACCCTAAGATAGAGCCTGTGAACTTCAAGTTTAGTTGTTTTCCATAAGCGCTCTATTTTCCGACGTTTACTTCTAAGACTCTGAATAGATGAATTTATCCACGGGCAGGGCTTTTTAACAGACACAATGTTTGATTTCATAGGCGCCACTTCATCCAGAATTGTTGAACATTGGCTGTTAAAAGTCTCCACATACACATTTACATCACTACAACCTCTTAGCTGGCATGGATCAAACAAAGTCGAAAACTTCCCAGCAACATCCTGGTTAAAAACTCTCCTCTGAGCCTTAAGTCTCAGAGGCGGGGGGTCCCGTGGTAAGTTTAAGTTAAAGAAAACACAACTATGGTCACTCACATGGACATCCTCCACACTCACATTTACTATCTCAAGACCCAATGAAAAAACAAGGTCCAGGGTGTTCCCCTTTAAGTGAGTAGGGCCTGAGACATATTGCGTAAAGTTAAAAGAGTCAGTAATAGATAGGAGATCTGTAGCTGCAATACATGACATATCATCAATATGAAGATTAAAATCTCCAATAATTAAAACTTTCTCCAGCTTGATTATAGAGGTTAATAAATCAGTAAAATCAGTGAGGAAGATACTTGCAGGGCCAGGAGGACGGTAAATTAACACACAATAAAATATGTTAACAGAACCGACCTTAATCATCTGTGACTCAAACGAGGAAAATGATTCACAGTGGATTCCTCTGCATAAAAAACTGTCTCGATACACGACAGCAAGGCCGCTACCTCGGCGAGCCGTTCGAGGCGTCCCAATCACTGAGCAACCTGCAGGGCAGAGCTCATTTAAGTGTATGGCTGTGGAAGCAAACTAGTGAGTAGATGAGTTGACCTGTTCGGCGTGATGACGTTTAAGGGCCCACACAACCTCTGTAGTTCCAATTAGCCACTTGTTAACAACTGCCTCCATCAAAGACTTTTTTTAAATCACAAGGTATATTACTGTTGTATTTTATGTCATAGAATAAAACATGAAAATATATTGAGCTTGTGATAACCACAGATCTTTTTTCAGGCATTTAACCAAAAACCCATTCAAAAAAGCCATTGACTTTGGGAAAATGGAACCAAAAGTGCTCACTAATTTCTGGGTTTAAAGATTAATTCCTGCAGAACTCTACAATAGTATTATCATTTGTTTAATTTTGAAATTCGCAAAATGCATATTCAGCTGACTGAAATTGTATATGTGTGTATTTTAGTCTCAACGTTTGGTGAAAAGGAGATGCTTCGTGTCTCACCCCCTAAGTGTTCCTGCAGAGAGGAGAGCGGCACCAAACTCTGTGACTCTGCCCCTTGTGATGCCACTGTAACCATAGACACCTCTAGAGACTCCCAGACAATGAAAACACCAATCAAACCACATGATCTGAGACCGGCTTACTCTGACAAATATCAATCTCTGGACTGTGAATATCAGCATGATGACAAGTTAGAGAAGTTACAGACGTTCTACTCAGAGAAAGGGGCTTCTCCCAGAACGGGACAGCGCTTTAAGGATCTATTACTGGCCATTGAGGAGAAAACCTACAATGCTCGCCACCTCAGCGCCATGGAAACCACAACACAAACCTCCCCTTTACCTCGACTACGACACACTGGGACGCTTAAAGAATCCGCACCTAGAAAAGTTACTTGGGTAGGCTTGACGCGCCACACAACGGCTGGCACAGGCTCCTCGTCTTTCTTGGTAAATGGGTCCAAACCGCCACTGTTTCCATCTCAAAGACAACAAGCTCTCGTCATTAAAAACCTGAGACATGGAAAGGAGAAGAGGAACGTGGGAACGGGAGGGGGAGGGACAGGCATCCCCAGTAATACAGCGAAAAGAAACTCAATTCAGTTGCGAACGGCTATACAGCGCCGAGTCACAGACCTAAACCTACCAATGCTTCCGTCTGCTTTGCAAAACAAAACTGACAAAAAGACAGAAATACTCCGAATGGATTTTGGGTGACATTTGAGGCTTTCTAAAAGGAGTACTCTTGGTTTAATACAAATTAAGCTTGCTCGACAGCATTTGTGAATTAATGTTGATTACCACAAAACGAATCAATTTTCATTCATCTCTCATTTTCTTTAAGGCAAGACAGGCAAAAGTTTAGTTTTTTTCATGCCCTGGTCAGTTTTGAGATTTTGGGCTTTTTTTGCTTTCATAACGTGTCGTATTTCAGACTAGTGGGAAGAAAAAATCTACAATCTGGACATTTTTATTTTATTACACTTCTATTTATTTGCGTCTGTAGAATACTTGTCTTTAAAGGCTGTTTTCTCTAAATGAGGTTTTTTTCTGATGCACTGAGCCAGAAATCTCCACTTCAGTGGCTCTTACATGCACCAAACTTCCCATTTAGTTCCATCTTAATTCTGAAGGTTTTTACAGTGGTTTTATATAACATTGTTTTCCTTAAAAACTGATTTATGGAGTGATAAAAAAAGAGAAATCCAAAATCCCCACAGTATATCGACAAAATGAAACAAAATTGTTGAATCTGGCTTTATCCAGTGTTTCTGTTTTAGAAATGTATGCAAATCAGTGCATATTTAAATAGATAACTAATTTCCGTATTTAAACAGTACATTAAGACAATTGCTTTGTATAACTAAAGTTTTCTTTTATGTGATTAATCAATCAAAAGTATGGTGATTTATATTTGTTTTTTGTTCTATTAATTCTTACCCTATATTCATTCACTTTCATTGCACGTACCTCTCTCTCCGACTTTTTTTATGCCACAATTGCCGACATTATCTGCTTCAAAAAGCAGTCAACATCTCTTCTTCCCATTACCTCCCCTCTCGCCCACCCTAATCCCTCGGTCCCAGGACAATTTGACTACTCTTAATTGTCTGGATGGGATTTGACTGATGCCCATTGTAGGCTTTAAGCTCCTATCATGTTTCTCGCTTTATGAATGAATGCATCTCAATGGCATCACTCAACTATGCCAGCCGGTGCCAAAGGATGAGGATCCATAAGCCAGCTTATTGAAGAAAATAATTGAAGTATTTTACCGGATGCCTAGAATTCAATGAAGTAGAAAACTATTGGTCAGGAATCTGGAAATGTAATTTTGGTACGTCTTTTTTTAAAACTTGTAACTTGTGTTACAAATAAATTGACAAGATACACAATTCTGGACTGCTTGCATAATTGTAAACATCTAATTACGGTAATGTTTGAGTATTTGAGGTGTGCCTGTTTTGTAACGTGTTTGTTAAATGACCAACTGTGTTGTGGCTGCTCCCCAATGGCCAGAAGGGTTTTGAATAATGAACATGTAAAGGAATCTTTCCCTCTTTTCAACTGGTGAGGAGCTCATGAATTATGAACACTTTGTTTTGGTACATGATATGGTGCTGAGGGGGCTTGGCTTTTGTGTGTGCGTGTATAGATATGTGCTGGAGAGAGATTGATCCGAAGTGAGTGTGGCATGTCTGCGCCTCTTCTCAGACTTGAACCACATAGTTCCCCAGCTTGTGGACAACTAAACACCCTGAAATTATATAATCCAACTTTTTTTCAATTTGATTGCATTAGGTAACAACACATCAAACCAAGTGGCATCTGCAAACAAATGCAATTCTTTTCTCTGAATTTACTTTTCAAGCCATTTTTGCAAAAATACTTTTAACCCACTTTGACGTAAAGGGTCAAAACCATTTAAAAAAAAAAAATTTTATTGAAAGGAGGTTGCATTTATTAAATTTTTTTTTTTTTACAATTTAAAATAAACATTTTCTATTTTTAATGACTATAAAATGCAATTTGTGAATCTGTGATGCTACGCAAAATTTTCAGCAATCATTATCACGTCAGTTTTCAGTCACATGATCCTTTAGAAATCAGTTTGACAAATACAAATGTTATCCGAATGTTTGACAACTACAAATTGTCCATATTTTTTAAGTCTATTGTTTTTAAAATATGAAACATACCAACCTTCTTTTTATGAAATTATTTTGAAAAGTATTTAAGCTCAATTTCTTTAAAATATTTTACCATATAAATGCAATGACATTCATTTGAACTGTGCAGGCTTACATGTCCAAGAGTATATGAACATGTCCAGTAATACATCACCAACCAGTGGCCTGACCTCAAATACACCAATGACATAATGTCTGGTCTGGACATTACCAGGGTGCAACCATTACCTCCAAGACAATCCCATCTGTCTCTGCTTTAATTAAACACACCATAGAAGAAAATAACAAATATGTACCACCTGAGTGACTTAATTGGAAAGACTCTACAGGGGTATCCTACTGTACCCGTCAACCTACTGATGAAGAGGCACTTCACCCTGAGTTCCATGGGAATGAATATGTGATAAGCCTACATTTAGATTAACTTTTTGACAGAATACAGTATTAGGTGTTTGTAGGGCCTATATCCTTGAATAGATTTCTCAAGCTTAACACACTTAGAGCCATGCTCTAGGCTAGGGCCTACTTTTGAGCTACAGGAATGTTAACAATTTATTCAGTGGACTGTGTCAAGGTGACCAGGCACCTGTCAAGCCCAATCTTGCATTAAACAAGCCCAAACTTGCCTAACGCCAAAGATACTGTATAAATCATTAGTCGAATTGAAAAATGATGCACTTGCACATATGGACGTTCACTGGCTTACTTGTCCAAGAGTAGGCCTATGTTTTAAGTTTAAACAATTCTGTGAGGGAAACCATGTCCATTTTTTCATTCTGTCATTAGACCATATATTAGTAATGTAGCCTGAAATGCCTCAATGAACATGTAATTTGCATACTATTTTAAATATCAAACTATCTCAAACACTTTTTTTTTTTACAAAACACCGCACAAGTCTGCGATAAAATAGCGCGAGAACTTCAACCCGTGCTTTGGGAAACTGAAGGGTCCCGCGGTGTTTGAGCCGTTATTAACCTCGAGTTCATCGTCACTGATGTAAGCGCGTTAATCCCGGTTTGAATAAAATATGAATGTCGGGGCTTCTGGGTCAAGCAGAAGTAACACCGCACGGTGCTAATAGTAACCCAGATATTGTACAACTGCATGAAAAAATACAATCTTTAGTGGACGAGGCGGGAAAACAGCCACACGTCACGTCCCCATATTCGAAGATGATTTCTGTGTAACGTGAGGTGCGGCCAAGTCATGACTTGGGTTTCCCAGGAAATAAGGGCAATACACCGGGCCTCTCTGGTTTCTAATGACGTGCATGCATTATTGAGCGCACACTCCCGGGCAGGACGGCGCGGTCCCACTGGAGGTACCGGGTCAGTCACGCACAAAACGGACCGCGCTCCAAGAACATTACACTGACACTGGCGTTGGTTAATTCATGCAACCTGCGATTAACTGTCAGTTTAAGACCGGGATCATCCCGCGAAAGTGTCCTCACCCTCAAACACGGTAACACTTAGTAGCCTAAACAAGAATACATACATACATACATGTATATATATATATATATATATATATATATATATATATATATATATATATATATATATATATATATATATATATATATATATATATATATATATATATATATATACATATATACACACATATATATATATATATATATATATATATATATATATATATATATATATATATATATTAACAATTCTTAACAGTTTTGAAGATACAATATTGGATGTCACAGCTCAATGAAGTCCCATAACAGGGTAAATGCTTAGCCTACTGCTAACACTTTAAACAATTGGTCTTCCTTTTTTATAATTAGGCTACAGTTAAAACTAATTGTAGCCCTTTACTGTTATCATATATGATATTTGATTGAGTTTCTAGAAACATCAGTGAATGTAATGTGGACAGCACAACTAAAAAGAGGTTAGAAACTACTTTAAAGACCAGCTGGAAAGTGTTTACAGTATTGCCGTTAAAATCACAAAATATTACAAAATAATTGCAATAAATGTGTCACGCATGCCTATATATAGGCCTACACGATACACACATTTTAAAATATCTCATCACACTTGATACAAAAAAAACGATTAAATATTTTATCTAGTTACTGGTGTAGGCTACTCTAATGTCACGTGAGCATTAACCGACATCAGTGAACACTGAACGGTTAACACTCAAATGTGTAACTGAAATATTAACATAGCTACAATCTCAGGAAGTCCTTCAAATACATATTAGGCTATAGGGCATAATGTCATCAAAACCACCCTCTCTTGGATACAATTTTTTTATATTCAAAAAGAAAAAGTGTGTTTAAACTAATGAAAAATGCCAATACCCTGGTTTTATCAACTAAAACAGCAACACAACTATACTTTTTGTACTTCCAGGAAACAAAACATTGCTGGTGCACTATTTAGTACATGAAACACAGATGCAGCAGCACTGAGTGAAATCCTGCCTGTCCTGAGACTGGGGTGTCAAAATCTGCAATAGGACAAAATGATACTGTGGATACACTTACATTTAATGGGGCAGCACAACAAGATAATGTTACAACATGGCTGGATTTTGTTTTACAATATGCAGAGGTTTGAGTGTTATTATCCCACGTTAGATTAAAAAGAAACGGTATACTATTGCTTGTTCTTGAAAGCATCACACAAATGCAGTTATACAGCAGTTATCCTGCCACCTGTATAGCCTGAAAACAATCACGTTTAAAAGGGATGCTTACAGTTTAAATTTGATAATAGTAACAAAATAAATTAATGCATCAAGAAGCCACTCTGACAGTAGCCTCCCCTATCGGTATATGCACTAATAACTTGAAATGTGCCAATTTGTAAAGTAAATGTGACCCTCAGAGGAACAAACTCCATGCAAAGAATGTCAAAGTTCTATCACATGCAAAGAATAAAGCGCCATCTGCTGGCTAAAAAAAGCTTTCTGATCTAAATTCTGCAGGAGTGCTCGTAGGAATTAGTGTCATCACACTGTTCTTTAACAAGTAATATATTGCAAAATTGTACTGGACAGTATGTAGATATTGACATTAAAGTAAATACAGAATTAACTTTGGATATAAATTAAATAATGTATGTTATCCATGTCATTTCTTGATTCATGTGAAATGGGAGGTGTTTGTAGGATAAGAAATGTGTATCTCACCGTATTATGGACGTTAAAAAAATTAAAGAAAGATGAACAACGACAATACAATGTTATAACAACATGGACAGGCTGTACATGTTTAAACATCAATCGATCGGTTTCACTGACTGTCTCTCATCTCATAGAAACAGAACGTATGGAGGCATGACGTTTCCAGAGTGAGAGTAGCCTATGTAAACCACATACACAGATATATACATACAGCACACACACACACACACACACACACACACACAATACATTCAGCTCATGTACACTTCTGGACACGGACACCCAGTGAAAGTTAAAAAAAATCCTATTACCATCATATAAGTCCTCAGTCCACCAAACAAAACACGTAGATAGACAAAGTAAAGGAAAATGAGAGAAATAAAAAGACTAAATGCTGGACTGAGCTTGACGCAGGCCATGACACCTGTTTGCAGGTTTAACGGACATGTTGAACTTGGTGGCACACAGACTAGTGCTTTTATCGTGTTTAAAGAACGGAGCGAGGTTTGGCTCGCTGACTCCAAGTGCACCCTCTCCTGGTCAGGGTTTGAAGCGCACTCTTCATTCAAGCACAAATAAACTCAATAAAAGCTTACTAGTGGAGCAAAACAAAAAGAGAACTCAAAAAAAAGAAAATCGGCATGCAGACACACCATCACCAATGTAAAAAGGAAACAAAACAACAAAAAAATCCCAGATAGAGTAGTTAAACAAGTTTGAATGGTCAGATGAGGTGGTGGTTTGAGCTGTGTGTTATATTATAAATAAACTAGTTGCTTGTGTTCACTGTAATGGAGTCAAATCAAGTCATCTTTGAGGTGGTTTAAATTTTCCTTATGTTATTTTTACAATTCTATATAGTTTTAGAGATTAGCAAAAGCACCATAGTTTTAGATAAGCAATTAACATCCCTGTTCCCTCGTAAATATAATTAAGCTTCATACTAACTGAAAATGTTCCCAGTCTACTTGTACTGTCTATTGTAGAAATGTTATTCAATAATGCCTGCTTTCATGACACCCCCACCCCCCAATTGAGCAGTTGAAGCCAAAACTAAATGTAAATAAAATCTTCAAATCGAATAAGCTAAAGACATTCATCACTTCCTATGTGTGTGTCCAGCATCATGTGGTTTGCAACATGTGATGGAGCGTGTTGGGAGTGAGTGTGACTCATCTGACAGAGAGCGTATAAGTGAGATTAACCATTCAAGGCTCTTAGTATCTCAGCTGAAAAGCACATTTCCTTAGGAAACAAGCGAAATCCCCAGCTTCACGGATACCACACAACCAAACTGTCTCCGCTCAGAGCGAGCAACACAATACAGTTCTTTCTAAGAGGAATGAGCTCTGTTACACAGCTGCAAGTCGAGGCACTGTAGGTCCTGGGCTCAGTGGGTCCTGTTGTAGAGCTGCATTTCTGAGCTACTGAGTCCCATTGTGTAATTATGTGTCTGAACCCAATATGTCCTATGGCGCAGCTCCACCCCTGGGCACAGTGGGCCCCGTGGTGCAGCTCTGTCTCAGGGCTCAATGGGCCCCGTGGTGCAGCTCTGTCTCAGGGATCAGTGGGCCCTGTGGTGCAGCTCCACCCTTTTGTTGATTGAGCAGCATCCTCAGAATAAGAAGGCGCGTTTGGTCAGTACAATTTGGTTTCCTGGCGTTAGCTGTGTCTTCTTGGTGATTGGTGATAGTCGGCTAGCTGAAGAGCATGCTGAGATGGCTTAGACCTCAGCAGCCTTCAGGCCGATTTTCTCCTCGTCTTGTCAGTCCGAATTGGGCTTCTTTAGCGAGAAAGCATGTATGTTAAAATGATCACTCAGCTGCTTCACCTGCACAGAGAGACAGAAAGAAAAGATGATAATTAGAAAAACATGACCGCTAACACGATATTTACAACATTATATTTATTATATCATAATGTTTAATAAAGTTTATTAAATATTAGTGTTAATAATAATAACCACATAAACATATTACTATATTAATAATGTTTTTTTCATTAGTTATTATAATATTATCTTAATATTAATAAATAAAATTAATATTTATAATAATTCTAACTAAATACAACAATAATCATTCATTATAAATCAATATATATATATATATATATATATATATATATATATATATATATATATATATATATATATATATATAAAACCACACGCACACACACAGTCGTGGTCATAATTATTGGCACCTTTGGTAAATATAACCAAAGATTGTTGTTGCCTCACGTCGGGGCAAAAAAAGCTTCACCTTAACACACCGAAAGGACTACAGCCGACGGTCAAACAGCACGCATGTTCTGCGCCTGAGTGTAAATGAGATATATGTCTATTTCTGCAGCTATATTTGTCTATATTCATCATTCAAAAAGGGAAACCGACAATACAGGCTGCAGATACACAAGCCGTAAACAAAGCGAAGTGTGCTTACCATTTTGAATATCAATCATGCTGATCACTTTCTTTATTCCACTCGGCTCATGATATTTTTGCCCAGGAACACTCAGGTAAGATGATGTAGAATTAGAATAGCCTTCTATCTGTACTGTATTAACTTCTTTACTCGCAGTTTTGTAATTATTCTCATGCACTGACTCGTTCACTAAACAGATCAGCCAATCAGAGTTCTCTCTCTCACCGTCGGCCCAATACCGATTCTACATGCAGAATCGCCCCAAAAAACCTGATGCCGCCCAACTAGAGCCAACGGTGTGGAACACACCAGAAAAGAGTCAGCCGATGCTTAAAAACGTCCCGACACGGACCCGTTGGCCACAATCATTGGTACCCCTAAAAATTCTTATGAGTAAAATACAAATTTACAATTTTAAACACACAGGTGACTATTAACATGAAATTATCCAGCCATGACTTCCTGTTTCACAGGAGTATAAATAAGGTAACAAAAAATTCCCTAAATCATCCATCACAATTAGTAAAACCAAAGAATACAGACACTTTCTATTTTGTGAAGCTCAACAATCTTTTGCTGTAGAACTATAAGAAAATAGCTAAAGCATCGAAAATTCCCATTTCCACAATCAGGGCAATAATGAAAAAGTTCCAATAAACAGGAAGCATTACAAATCTGCCTGGAAGAGGACGCATGTATTGTCTTCATGCACAGTGAGGAGGATAGTTCGAGTGGCCAAAGACTCTCAAAGGATCACAGCTGGAGAATTGCAGAAAATAGACATCAAAAACACATCAAACAGAATCTACATCACTACAAGTTTTATAGGAGGGTTACAAGAAAAATCTTCTGATCTCATCCAAAAACAAACTCTAGCATATTCAGTTGTCAGACACTACTGTAACTTCAAAAGGGGATTGGGTTCTATGCTCAGAAAAAAAGAGAAGCTTTTTGACAAACAAACATCAAAATAAACACAAAAATGGGTCACTGAGGACCCAAAATTAAGGTTCTTCCAAGGCCAGCCCAGTCCCCTGACCTGAATTCTATAGAGAACTAGTGGGGTGAACTGAAGTGGAGAGTGGACCTCATGAACCTCAGAATTTGAAGGATCTGGAGAGATTCTGTATGGAGGAATGTCCTCTGAACACTTTCAAGTGTTCTCCAAACACACAAGGAATTATAGGGAAAATACTGTTCGCCGAGAGCTGTTATCTTGGCAAAAGGAGGTTGCAAAAAATATTGAATAAAACTGAGCAATTAGTTGCGGCCGACATGTATTGGAGAAAAATATGAGAAAAATCATTCATAATGAAAAATATGAGACAATTTCAATTGTTTTAGTTCAATATTTTTTTTTTTAATAAAAGCTCAAAAGGACTAACAATACAGAATAATTTTAACAGGCTTCTTTGTTCATATATACCAAGGGTGTGTTGTAAACCTTGTTCTTCTTACATTTAAATAAATTTGTAATCCTACAGGTGCCAATAATTCTGACCAGGACAATTTCATTTTTAATATTTATTAATATATATGAAAAATTACATTATAATTTGCATTTTAATATGAAACATACTAATAACAATGATAAACTAATGATTATCAAATATAATTATAATTAATAAAAAATTTATCAATATGAAAAAGATTCTTCATGACTAATTAACTAGGAAGCAGTCAGTGTGTCTATACTCACCACTGATACTCCATAGTGTATGTGCGTGAGGAGGACTACAGCAGTCCAAATGTACAGGACAGTCGTTTCACCATCATGCACAGTCCCAGAAATCACTAGCAACACCACTAGTGTCATCGGCAACAACAACAAACTCAGTGGCTTGCATCGAGTGTTGCTCATCTGGCATACAATGAGCTTGCACTGAGAGAGAAAATGAGAAAAAAGAGAGCATGTCAGGAGCAGACATTAGACTAAATGCTTCAACTGGAACTGAAAGGCATCCATTGTCATGGCAGGATGTCAGATTTCATTTATCGCGTTGGACAAGAGTCACTAGCTGAGTGACAAGACCAATGTGGAAGATTTGGTTTTAAAAGCGAATGTAAAACCTGCAAAGGGTTAGTTGTGTTTTTCATTAAGAATAATAATGTACCCAACATTCAAGAAATTGCCGCCCCCGAATTGCCGCTAATTTGTAAAAGTAAAACTTTCGAACTAGCATTTTAAAAGCAGTGACACTGGTATTACCGGTGTTGTCACACGTCAATTAACCGGTGGAAAATGTTCTAACCATCACAACTCTAGTGTGAACTTGGATGGGTTAAAAGCAGAGGACAAATTCCGAGTATGGGTTACTATACTTGGCCTTCCCATCATGTCACTTTGTCACTTTTAGAGAGCTAGAAGACTGTGTACACTCACAGTAACGTTGGAGAAGGCTGTTCCCACCATAAGATAAAAGATTCTGGGTTGCTGCTGGACAATGTCTGAAGGAGAAAGACTGATCCACAGCGTAGACAGCACAAACAAGAGGACGGGAGAGAAAAACGGCAACAAGGCCTCATACAGCGAACTGTGCTTCAGGGTGTTATTCCGGTACGCCCTTAAAAAATACAGAGAAATAGTGAGAACAAATATCCCTGTTCCAAAGCACACATTATTTATCAAAACATCAATATGTTACAAAGAGTCATTTTCAATGTAGTGCAATACTGTATGTTTTAAATGAGGTGCAAGAGGTCTGGAATGAAACTTACTTAAAGACATTGTAGAGGCTCATTGGCAATGTTACAACAAATAAACAACCTGAAAAACCAAAAAACAAATATGAAATTATCCCTTTATGATGAGTTCTCTTGGTTCTTTTGATCTGGACCAAAAAAAAAAAAAAGATAATACATTTAGTCCTGGTTTGCTTAGCATTCACAGTCATTTTTAACATCAAACCTAAAGTTGTGACAGAAATTGTCGAACATCTAAAACAATGCTGTGTGCTGGGGTGGGTGATATGACCAAAATCTTATTTCAGAGAATGAGAAATTAAAAATAAGAACAAAGAAGCAAAACTACAATACGAGCAAAGATAAAAATTAAAAACACTATTTTTTTCAGCTATAGTATTATTTGACATGTAGTAAGAAATACTACAGAAATTGAACAATCAAGTGTGTAACAAAAACACTGCATAGTCTTCACTATATTTACATTATACATTTTTTTACACTGCGTTTAGGGGATAGGCAGCTAGCGGATAGTGAGGAGATGCTTGCTGTATGTGACAAAAAATGTTTTGGCCTAAAAAACGCGTGACATCGCTTAGAGCACCTTTAATTTGTTATTTGTTAGTTTGGTCTGAGAGCCAGTGAAAACACAGCATATGACATTTAACTGTAAGAGGAGCCAATGAAAGGGCAAAGTCTACTCACTGACAATCATAACAGTAAAGAAATCTCTGTAATGAACATTCCAAATAACGGGTTTGTTCCATGTTTCCACGCCAACCAGCGCTGTTACAAAGTACACAACAGAGATAGTCTGAAAAGAACAAACAGAAAAGGATCATTAAAACCTGCCTAGTAGTGCTTTTATATGGTAATTATTTCATTCAAGGATCAATAGAATATTAAAGGGATAGTTCACCCAAAAATGTAAATTAGCCCATGATTTACTCACCCTGAAGTCATCCTAGGTGTATATGACATTCTTCTTTCAAACAAAGACAATCAAAATTATTTAAAAAAATGCCCTGGCTCTTCCAAGTTTCATAATGGCAGTGAAAGGCTGTATGTCTTTGGAAGTCCATCAAGGTGCATCTATTAATTATTAAAGTGCCGCACAGGTTTCCGGGGGTTTATAAAGGCCTTCTACGTTGTGCGTCGAGGGTTACTCTTATTGCATAAATCGATGCGTACATCCGTCTGCCGGAAGCTAGTTATTTAGTCGATAAAGTTTTAAATATGTATATTTTTCTTACACGAATGCATCGCTTCACTTCAGAAGGCCTTTATTAAACCCCAGAGCAGTGTGGAGCACTTTCATAATGAATAGATGCGCTTTGATAGATTTCCAAAGACATACAGACTTTCACTGCCATTATGAAACTTGGAAGAGCCAGGACATTTTTTAATATAACTCCGATTGTATTCGTCTGAAAGAAGAAAATATGAGACTTAAAACTAAGTTTACAGTACACAATGACGCCCAGGTTCTTAACTTATTTTTTAGATTGTAGCGATAAGGAGCCCAACCCAGCTTCTATCCTCTCCCGCTCATGTTTTGGGCCCACAATAAATATTTCAGTTTTTTCTTCATTCAGTTTCAAAAAATTGGGGTTCATTCACTTTACAACGCTGGACAGACAGTCAGACAACCTCTCTAATACAACAGTGTCTCTGAACTCAACTGAAATGTATAATTGTATATCATCAGCATAAAGATGATAATTCATGTCATATTTCTAAATTATGCTGCCCAAAGGGAGCATGTATAATGAAAATAAAACTGGCCCAAGAATTGATCCTTGTGGAACACCATGTAATATTTCATGTCTCTGAGATACAGTCACCTATATTAACTAAAAAGTTCCTTTCTGTAATATATGTTTTGAACCAATTTAAAACATTACCAGAGAGACCTACGAGCTTTTCCAGTCTGTCTAAAAGAATACAATGACCAACTGTTTGATCCAATGTATTTGAATGATCAAAAATGTTTACATTTACAACTAAATTGTAACAATAATTCACAATATTAGTGTTTTACAGTATGCTTGATCAAATAATTGCAGCCTTGGTGAGAATAAGCAACTTCAAAAAACAAAAAAATCTTACAGGCCCCAAAGTTTTGAATGGTAGTGCATATTTTAATATATTGTGAATTAATTAGATATTTTTATATTTTAATTAATACTAATATTAGATCACATTAATATTGTCTTGCGTTAAATATTACATTCAATATACCAAATAAAATAGTTATATTTTGATATTTTTTAAAAGCCATGTTTTCTTTTCATTCAGCTTATCATCAGGTCATATTACATTACCACTTGACTGATGTCGTAGCCCCAGGGCAGGAACAGAATTCCAGTGTTGTACTTCTCCCAGTGGGACAGTATGAAGGAAAACAGGACAACCCATAATAGATAATACAGCGTCACCACGCCAACGCCTGTCTCACCCCGTCCAAAGACAGAGTACACTGTAGCGACGAAGAACACACATGCCCAGCTGTCCAGGCCATGGTCAAATAGTTCACCGAGCGGCGTGCTGGAGTTTGTTCTGCGGGCCTGTTTTCCGTCCACACCATCTGCATGCACACACAAAACAAAATATATTTAGGTCACATATGAATGCGTACACATCCGACAATCTTGCTACCACATCAGCATAATGTTTCAGATATTCTCTGAAAAGATTATTCACAGCCCTACCCTTACAAAAAATATAGTGCTAAAAAGCAAGCTTCAGCAAATTTGCTACATTTTCATATGCAAATGTGTGACTGGGGCTGAATAATGGTCAAATATTCCTGTTTTGGTCATTTAGTGAGTTACTAATCTATGCAGCACATCTCAGTAGGTTTTAAATGAATGCAGGTGGGAGGAAAAATATGTTTTTTGTCAAAACATCAGACCTGTGCATTAGGACTTGTACAAATGCACCCTAATGATGATGTTATTTTAGTTTTTCAATTTTTTTTCTTCCAATTGTGCATTTTTGGAAAAATATTTTTGCCAACCCTATTAGCAAGAATGAGTGCCTTAAATAAAACAAATTAATTAATTTTGAAAATGGATTCCCAGACATTTAGACCACTAGTTGACAGGAGAGTCATTAACATTAGTATTATTTCAAAACCAAAAAGACACTTACCTAAGGTATAGGCCAGGAAGTTGAACAAGCCAGCAGCTACCCAGACCCAACTTGGCACATGTGCCGAGTGATCCCCTGTGCCACACAAGAACACCCACATTATAATGAATCTCATTTGTAAGTAGGTACTCAACTACAGTAACAGCTTTACACTTTAAAAGATATTGAACTTTTATTAGGGCTGGCTCTTGACAGTTTTCACACTGTCGATTCGATTTCAATTCACAAGCTTGCGATTACATTTCAATTCAATTCGAGTCAATATAGCAATTAATCTGATATTAATTAATCATATATATATATAAGGTTCAGTACATGGCAAATGTAAAAAAAAAACTCAAATAATGCTGTAAACCCCAATGTTTGCAGTACTCCAGTATGCACCACTGTTTGTTGTTAGGATGACAAAAAGTTGCATAATCTGCGGCCAAACAACGCTTGTCAACCAGATCAAAGGAGTCGTTCTTACTGTTCACAGAAGACGAGTGAGAATTCCAACGCAATGCTTAGTTTTAGCCATGAAAGAGTGCGTCGTAAGTTGCAAGTAGCTAAACATTTAATATTTGACGATAAAAATGTTCAGCTACTGACAGTAATATCCAGTGATGCAATCAAACTTTATGAAATTTCACCATTTTTAATTGTAATTATGCCATTATTTACATGTAAATCATAACTGAATTTGACAAGATTTTTTTTTTACATATTACACACAAATAAGAGTGAATGTGTGCATATTTAAAAAATATATATACAAATTATTTTTTAAATAGTTTTTTTCATAACTACAATAAACCTGAAACTTTTAGCATTCTTATTTCTTTTTCTTTATTTCCTTAAATCCCTTTTAATCATTTTAATTCCTTTAAATAAACCAATAAGGAATTATTGGTTTATTTAAATATTGTGATTGAATGTGTGGGAGACGTGATACAAAGTTCTGATTATTTATCAACTGAGAATATTCAACAGAATAGACAAAAAGATCAAATTTTGGGATTTAAGAATCAATTTAAATTGAGTAAATCGAGTTTTTTTTTACCCCGTCCTAACTAAAAATTACACTAAAAAAGAATCCTTTAAATAATTTGCTGTAATTTATATATTACATACATAAAATATACATTAAAGCATTTAATTTAACATACATATTTATTTAATCATTTATATAATTAAGTACAAATTAACTACATATTTTGCCATAAAAAGTTACCCAAAATCACCAACAATTGTTACATCTTTTTTTTTCTTTTTGGTTCATTTCTGAATAATTAGTTTAACTTTTCAATGCTACACATCAGTGAAGAGACCGGAAACTGGAAAAACTACACAAATGTCACACTACTGAAATACGTAGTTAAGTTTGTTGCATCACTACTTTTAATTATTCACTCCACAACACTGAATGTACAGTGTGTTTAAGCTCTGTAATGCACGTGTGCGTGATCTGGGAATGTGTACAAATGTGGCTGTGTATGATGACTAGTTGATAATTGTAAGAATGATGAGCTGGAAGTGAGACCTTGATCCTTGTCAAATAAAAAATAAACAGAATTATACAACACAAAGACAGAGGTAATATTTTTTCTTATCATTGTACATCATCACTAATTTAGTAGGTTATTATTGTAATCATTACAAATATGTTTAGGGCTCCAAGCTTTGAGGAAGAGGGCATTAACCAACATCAAAACTATAACAATCCTACACAGTTTATTGACCACACCTGCTGAGGCATAAAAGCTAAAGTCGAAGAAGGACAGCAAGGTGAAGGTTAGTACCAGGAACATGAACCCTGTAAACGTGATGAGGTTTGGGGCAATCCATGTAGGCAAAACCTGAGACACAGTGAGAGAAAGAGAAATTAGCAGGTTGCAAATGGTCTGCTCCTCCTCACAGGTAATCAGATCCAGACGGAACATTCATTAATGTTGCATATATGCAAATCAATGAAAGCAAAAAACAGCGTAATGATATGCTTTGATGTGAAACACCACTATACATTTATGAATTCAAATGATTTTTTATTAAGGTTGACAATAAATCCAACAATTTAATAACATTATATTATAATATATAATATAATATAATTACAATAAATTGATATTAAACATTACACTCATTATAATGTACACTGATGAGCTAAAACATTATGACAACCTGCCTAATATTCAGTTGGTCCTCTGCGGTCATGGACTCTACAAGACCCCTGAAGGAGTCCTGTAGTATTCCCATACGCAGCAGAGTGCCATGCACTGTGTGTTGTGACACATTCCTTCCATAACCATCATTAAAATTGTGACTTGTGCCACAGTAGACCTTCTGTTGGCTCGGAACAGACTGGATAGCCACCCTGTCAGCGGTTTGACCATTCTCAGACCTCTGTTGGCAAATTCTCCCCACTGCTGACCGGAAGCAACCCACAAGCCTTACAGTTTCAGAGATACTTTGACCCAGTCGCCCTGCCATAACAATCTGGCCCTTGTCAAAGTCGGTCAAATCTGTATTCCTGCTCTTTTCTCCTGCATCCAACACATTGACTACGAAAACTGATTGCTTGCCTCCCATCTAAATCTACCCAGACCTTAATATGTGGCCTTGTTAGGAGATACTCAACGATATTCACTTCACCTGACTTGTATAATTAATATAATTGAAATATATTACAATAAAATATTTTTGTTTTGTGATATTTTAAAGGACCTTTGTATATTCTAGCCCTAATTTCAGTCTTGAGTTTTCATGCATCTATTATTTGTGTAAATAATAAATTATTATTTAAATAGTACATTTAAATAATAAAAATAAATAAGAATCTCTCTGCTGAAGTGAAAATTATTATCATTTTCATATGACGGACAGAATGGCCTTGTGCATTCTGGGCAACATCCAAAATGACAATCATGACTCGAGCGTTCTCACCTTTACCACGGAGTTCCAGAAAGGGTGCATGACGTAGATAGAGAGGGGGTTGGAGTCCACCGCACTATACTGTAAAGAAGAGAAAGACGACAAAATGTGCATAGTAAGAAACCATATCAACACCCAGGTCAAGAAGCGTGAATGTTGAAAAGTGCTAACAACAGAGTGCTTCCGCTAATATGGCACACTGTTTCTGCAGACTTCAGATGAGATTATTAAAAATGGTAACTACATTATATCCCTGAATCTCTAATCAGCTTCTGCCTAAGTGACTGGCACGACTGGAAAATAAACTCTAACCTCGAGACTATTTAGATTGGCTTGAATGTAATAAGACCCACATATGAAACTCTTCACTGAAGCACGTTATAATGTGTGGTATGATTCAGGGGTGAAGGCAGATCACTTTTCAACTGCTCCCCCAGCAAGTGTTCTCTGCAGGAGGTCATACTTGGAGCTTAGGGGAAGGGTGGCCATTTAAGCCTTGAAAACATCTGGATCTGGGAAGGTCTGTATCAAAACCAAAAAATTTATACTAAAATGCATATTATTATTATTATTATCAGTTCAATTTACTTGTGTAAAAAAACACAGTTCTGTAAAGAACAATTTAATGTCAGAAAATAAATGTACACAATTTAACACAATATATTTACTCAAAATTCATTAAAAAAAATTGAAAGCAAAAATTGATTACTATCCATTTACAAAGATTTTTCTAGTGCCTGCCATGCACTCTTGGATTTTCTAAAAATTGCATATTATTTTGAGAGATACATTTAGCTGTACAATACAGGGGTTAAGGGGTTACAAATAAAATTGCCCAAGAGGGAGTAATCATGTATGTTCAAGTGTGTGCAAACATGCAGAGCAAGAATAGCACATACCAACTCAGCAGCCCGTACACCTAACAGCACAAAGTAAAAAAATACAACTTATCAGACCAAGAGAACATTACACCAGGAGACACAGAGGGTCAAAGAAACTTTCTTTCACAAATAACCACTCAGAAAAGCAGAAAACTCTGCATCACATCCAGGAATTCAACCTCTCGACCCCTCCAGTAGTTCCACACCCTTTTAACCAAACTATCCTGTTCAGAGAAGCCTAACACCATCATGAATGTTTAGCTACCAATACTCATCCTCTTTTAGTGTCCAATAACTGATATGCAAAACTGATATGCGAAACTGATTCATAATTGTTTATTGCAGTTATTAAACACAATAAGAAATAATCACCACACAATAAAAACATAATATGCACTATGAGAATTTCAACAAAATCTGTATTGTTAGTAGTTGTTTGAGACATGAGCAGTTGTATATTTTTGAGCTTATTGTTTATCTTCAAATGCATCCTGCTTCAAACAAAGCATTAAATAAGCAAGTCAGTCATATTTTCTGTTGTTCCTTGTTGAACGCAGCTGTATATAATTGTAGGGGGCTATTAATTAGAGATCCAATAAATGCTGGTCATTTATAGAATATACACCACCGTTTAAAAGTCTGGGATGTATAAAACAGTTTTTTTTTTCAATGTTTTTGAAGGGAGTCTCCTATGCTCAAAAATACAGTAACAACAGCGATATTATGAAACATAATACCATTTAAAATAACTATTTTATTTGAATATATTTTAAAATGCATTTTATTCCTGTCATGGAAAAGCTGAATTTTCAGCATCATTCCTCCAGTCTTTCAGTGTCACATAAACTTTCAGAAATCATTCTAAAATGCTGATTTGCTGCTCAAGCAACATTTCTTCTTATCAATGTTGAAACCAGTTATCCTGCTTAACATTTTTGTGGAAAGCATGACACATTTTTTTCAGGATTGTTTTATGAATATGAAGTTCAAAAGAACAGCATTTATTTGAAGTAGAAATCTTCTGTAACAAATGTTTTTGCAGTCACTTTAGATTATCTTACTGAGTTCTTGCTGAATAAAATATTTTTTTAAAATCTTACTTTTGAACGGTAGTGTATATTGATTAAAAATTATAGATTAAGTGAAAGGACTGGTAAAGAAAGAAAGAAAGAAAGAAGATAAAAACAATAGTCGGTCTACCACAACCCAAGAGTCAAGACACAGACTAAGCAAGCTAATGCACTAGAGAATTGACTGTGATAATGTTAAACTATAATGATCATGATGAACACAAGTCACATGTGTATATATTCAACCAATGGATAAACAAAGACCTTTGCAATGGCAATACTGTCAGGTGCTTCTACTGTAAATTATATCAAAGCACTGACACTGCATTGCCATCTACAGACTAGTAATACGTGAATATTAAATTAACAAACGAACAATTAAAGTGAAAGCACGGAGTGTGTGACTCACATGCAAATAATGTCCTAACCATAGATCCATGCTGGAGGCGGAAACAGTAACGTTAGCCCATCCCTTTACGATTTAACCCAGTTTACAAACTAACCAACATAACATACGTAGGTCAACTAAAAAAAAACTTGGACACTGTGTCCAGCTGGTAAAAGTATACAGTCGCCTAATGTTTAGAAATGAAGATCTACTTGCACTAGCGGTTTCAAGTCACTGTAACACACCACTGAATTAACCGGTTAATTCCATGCCTTTTGAACCTTCAAATTTTAAGTAGAAACACTAATAACTAAATGATGTATCAATTCTTCTTACAAATTCTAGGGGAAATATACTGTTTCTCTTTAAAGGTGACAATAAGCAGCACAGCAGTTGTCCTTAAATTCCAGAGAGCAGCACACACCGGCAGACCTCATGCTTTCATGATAGCATTAACACCCCGGCACAGCTAGCCGACACCCTAAAGTCCTACACACTGTGTATAAAAGAATGGATAAGAAGGGCCTCACCTTATATTTATCAAAACCTGAGAGTTGCTCTTGGGTGACATAGTCGTAGAGAGCCATGATGACCGCTGCACGGCTCTGAGACTGACCGAAATTCACCACCCGTGTCGGGGCTCACAGTATCCGCAGTGCTGCGCGTGAGCAAGTGGCTGTGCTGTCTGTGGCGTGACGCCTGAAACTCCGCCCGCAATCCAATGTGTTTTTCAAAATAAAAGCCAATGTGGAACTTCCAGTTAAAAGTGACAATTTATACAGTTAAAAATATATTCTAATTCTAAATATAAACCAATATAATTAAATGAAACTAATATAAACTAAATATAAATATTATTTGGAAAATATTTAGTTTATATTCAGTTACATTATTACGTTATTTTATTTATAATACTTATACATCGCTGTACTGGTTATTGCACATCAAAAAATGATGTTTGTTTGCATTTTTTGTTTGCCCAGTTTTCTCTAATCTTTTCCATGGATGGATGTAAATTATGCATGAACACATGGCTTACTTTATGTTTGCCTTTTGTTTGACTTTCACTGTTGTGTAAGGCCCCTGTTCACCCACTAGGGGTCGATACAAATCTACAAATCTAACAAATATTGACACCTCAGTAGAAAGTTTACATCTGTCACGTACACGACACAACTCATACAATATATTTGTATATTACTGATAAAACGATTAAACTTATCGTGCATTTTACTTAATTTTGGTATATACATTCAACAATTTTCAAATTATTCAATTATTCGTTAAAGGAATATTACCTGGTGATAAGATAAGATAAGCAAAGCTTATATCCATTCTTCTATGCTCTTGTGCTATACTGTGATGGTGTGCATTTCAGTCTCATGAAAATGTGAATAAGCAATGATAGCTTCCTAAAATGAATAAAATGTAATAAAAGTAGCCTATTAAAAATCACAGGACTCAAAATTACAGAACATATTTTTCTTACAAAAGTATTTTTCTTTGCTTTTGTGGTCACAAGCAGCTCTAGAGCAAAGATTGAAACATCATTATTAGGGTGCTGCGTCCTCAAATCAAGTAATAGGGACCAACATGGATCTGCATTTATTAACATGCGGCTACATGCCATAAAAAGTATCACATTTCATATAGTTACATTTGTCTGATTAAGGTGCTTGGCCCGCAAATGTTGTTTGCATAGACACAGATCATGTTTAAGACAGCTATATGAGTAACAAGCCACATTTTTTAGGCATCTAATAACAATTAAACAAAATTTTTCTAAAAACATTCTATTATGCATACGATATTATAAAAATATTAGTAAATCATGTCACAGATCTTTTAAAAAAAATTTTTTTTTTAGATAAGTTGCTTAATTATATTTATTTAAAATGTAACAAAGTCAAGTCCATCAAGGGTCAAGAAAGTACAAACTGGAGGGGATCTTGCTGGTATTGTGAACGTTTAACAACACTATTAGTATTAATACTGTACAAGCCTTATTTGTTCCTCGAAAAAATTTAATCAGATTTTAAATAACAATGCTAGAGACATTTCCCTAACCCCAAAAGGTATCTGCTGACTTTCACGTTTTTTAGAGGGAAATTCTGTGGAATGGATTTTAAGATGGTAAAACAGAACTGAAGGCATAATCAAATTAGTCCAAATATTAAATAAATACACACAGAAGGGGCAGAGAATACATCGAAATTTGTGAATGATGGAGAGTCCATGCAGGCCTGCCGATCCCTGAAGAATCCTGCCAGCTGCATCATGGTGTCTGCGCACATGATGACTCTGCTTCCTATTAGGCTTGAGGGTCACCTTTACCACGAGTTGCGGGGTATTCATGTGGACGGGGCTTGTTCTGACTGTGAGCCTGTCGGAGGTTTTTTTGTGAGGGTCGAGCAAAGCAGGATGTCAAAGAGCGTGAGCTGCAGTCACAGGCTCCATCCTGGCAAAGAGAGGGGAAAAAGTAAGGAGATATTCTCAGCTCAGCATTATGACAAATCAAGTGACAAACAAAAACAAAAGCTCTGGAAAATGCCTCATTTCACCTCATTTTCATCTATTGACAAATGGTCCTACTGATCCAATAGTCTTACTAGAGTGACTTTTTCTAGCTGTATTTAGTAAAAATGAGTTCCCCATGGTTACACTGTATGAGATGAATGTTTCTTTAAAATATTCCTTAAAGAATAAGAAGAAAAATTGTTTAAAGAAAATGAAAAAAGAAATTTAATGAATGTATTACACGTTGTCATATGAACAGTCAGACATTAAACAGACTGATGCAAGTCTCACTAATCTATACATAATTGTACTTCGAATTAGATGAAACCAAAAATAAATAAACCAAAAATAAAGTTCACTGAGGCAGTCAGTTGTAAACGGCTCTAAATGATTTTAGGCCAAGACTCACTAAAAAGAGCCAGTTCATAATAATAATTTTGTTCATGGCAAAACGGCATATGGACACACTCAATGTTTCACAATGAGTCATTTTAAATGATTGTCGGACAATTTTATTTTACATATGCGATCATTTTAGTCTCAGTCTGAAGCCCTGATATATCCAAACTTTCAATTTCAAAGTTAAACTTTTTACTAACCTCCAAGCCCTTGTTCTTGGTGATAGAACCCCTGTCGATTTGGCGTTGGGTTTGGGTCTGACTCTGACAGACTGCCTCCTCTTTTTGGCTGTTTTTCATAAATCTGCGGTTCACGATCTTAGTGATGCTGTCATTTCTGACCAGTGGCACCGCTGGTATACGAGACGGGGGATGCTCCGATTTCTTTGAACCCACCAGTCCGACGTGATCCCTACGAGCCGCTGGAGCTTTCTCCATCGCCGGGTTGCTCTTCTCTCCTCGGCCACACACATTGCGCAGAAACTCCTGGACCAGACCATACTTGTGGACGCCTACACTTTTACGACCGCCAGTTTTATTGCTGGCCTGCGCTGATACTGAGCTCGCCCTGCTAGGTGTCGATCCACGTTGCGACAGAGCCCACAAACCACGTTCCTTAGCTCCATAATCCATCCTGGAGGAGGTGCTCAGAGATGAGGAAGAGGACAAAGAGGATGTAGTGAAGGATGAAGAGGAAGATGGTGAAGTGGAAGACTTAGAGGAAAACGGAGAGGATGTAGAGTGTCTGCGCTGTATTTTTGGAGAGGTGGAATGTGGTTGAAAGCGCTCTGCAGGACCAGGTACCCTTTCCAATGATGCTGTCGTCTGATGGGTTTTAGCGGATACAAATGAGGTCACCCGGGGTGACCAGTGCTTTGCGGTATAAAGACTTCGAGGGCCATCGGTCTGTAGCCCGACTGTAGTCACCTGTGGTTGGGATTGTGTTTGAGTTCCCGTACTCACAACACTCGGCACATTGCTCCCAAAATCCTTTCCTCTTTTCCTCTCTAGAGGGCTGGATTGCGAGGTTTGAAGCACACTGGCTGTAATTTCCTTCATGTCATCACTCAAGTTGGCTGAGACGTCCATGCTATTGAAAGCCAAGCGTGAAGGGGAAGCGATACTGGAGGTCTGAAGACCTGAAAAGGATGTAGAACTGATGACAGCTCTCTCCGTCAAATTTTGGCAGTCAATCGGAACGCCACCCAGGCAGTTTTCATACGCAGAGACCCAGTCTCGGTTAACAAGGCCACAGGAAAAAGCATTGAAATGTGGTTCCTGGCTCTCCTCACACTCTTCCTCCTCTCCTGCTACTAGAGAGCTCATTTGAATCCTTTTTGCTGATGGTGGGCTGAAATATATACGAATGCTGGTCCTCTCTGGAGCAGTGTGGCTTCTCTGGGTCAGCTCCTGGTTTAGGTTCAAACCAGGGAAACTGGAAGGCATGATAGGGCAGTCCCAAGTCTTACAGCCGTCTTCTCTGTCCAGAAGGGCAGCTTCAGTACTGAGGTACTTCCAGTTCTTGTTGAGTTTTGCAATGCCAGTTTTGAGAGTCATCCTGGTGGAAAAGCAAAGTCTATTAAATAATTAATAAATCTCAAAAAAGTTAGAACTTTATATAGATAGATATCTTGAGATGAAATTACTCTGTGAAAATAAAAGAATCTGACCTTTCCATTGTTCCATCTTTTGTCATCTTGTTTCTGGGGGACTGAAAGTGGGTTAGAAAGATTATTATTTTGCACTCATGATTAGTGTACTTTAATATGAAATATGTAAAAATAAATACTTGGAAAAAATACATTACACGCACGCACATAATATATGTGTGTGCACTGTGTATAATAATTTTGTATATATAAATACACACACATGCATGTATACATATAAGAAAAAAATTATATTTATATATAAAAATGTATATTTATATATAATATTTTATATATTTTATATATATATATACACACTCACAATTACATATATATTGTAATATTTCATATCTTAAGTTCTATTTATACAATACTAAAATATTATATATTAAAACAACCTGTACAACCTGGAACTTTCAACAGAAAAATATCTCGGAGTGAATCATTTTGAGATAGGGAATCCCTCTACTTAGAGATGAGCATTTTAAGATGCACAGTAATCCCTGTCTTATTTAGGGAAAGTGTGTCAGAGTGACAGTTAGGGATTACAGAAAAGAAAACAGCAATAAAACGCTTTGATCAAGAAAAAAGAAACATTGGAAAACTTTACTCCAGGGTTTACTTAACCCCATCAAAGAACTGTCACTGTCAGTGTCTACATTCCAATTTTATTCTTAGTATCTATGATCATGAACAGACAATTTGTTCAAAGGGAAAAATGAAACTGCTGTCAAACTGGAGGACAACAATATAAAATCACGTTGTTTAAAAATAGAAGGTAACATCTAAAACCATTTAAAGACCCATTATGCATTTGATCCTCTAAATAATGCCTCCTCATTCCTCTCTCTCCTCCTTTCCCTCGACCCTGCACAATGTTACCCCCAGTTTACTGTAAAGTAAACTCCTTATTTGAACTTCAGCTGAGCCTTGATAAGTGTCTCTGTGGTCACTGTGGTTTGGCTAAGCCTTTTCAGAGTGAGAAGTTGTGATTGAAGCTGATGTCTGTGCTCCGCCTGCTGTCCTACAGTCCCAAAAGGGGATTAGCCTAAATTCTGTTGCCATGCGGCCCTTTTACAAACATGCAGGCTCACGGGACTGTCTCAGATTTCTGATCTCTGTTGCTTTAGGACTGTGAAACATAGCCATTTGGCGAGTATTATGCATTAATGTAATGCATGTGTTTTAAACTTATTTAGACTCAATAGTTATAGTATTAGACAATTGCATTAGTACAAGGGGGATTTCAATTATTTTAATAATGATAGTTCAGACTTCGGGTAGCAGCAAGCATGTATACACTACTGTTCGAACATTCTGGGTCGGTAAGATTTTAAGATGGTAAGACGTTTTGGAAAGAGGGATCTTATGCTCACCATGGCTCCATTTATTTGATGAATACAGTAAAAACAGTAATACTGTGAAATATTACAGTTCAAAATAGCTGTATTCTAATATGCTGATTTCCCTTATGAAAATTAACCATGGTTTTATTACAGTAAACCACGGTTAATTTGTGATTACCATGGTTTAACTGTTTTATTACTGTTTTAAACCATAGTTCATTTTTGTAAGGGTTGGTGCTCAAAACATTTCTTATTATTATCAATGTTGAAAATGGTTGAACATTTTTGTGGAAACTGCGATTATTTAATCAATAAAAAGTAAAAAAAGAAAAAGTAAAAAAAAGTATTTTTTGTGAAATAATACTTTTTATCAGTTTGATGCATCCTTGCTGAAAATAAAAATACAAAATAAAATTCTCACTGACCCCAAACGTTTAAACGGTAGTGTAGGTCATGAAAAAAATGCCACATAAAACATAAATGATTCTGGGGCGGAGAGGAAGACCCATCTTGCAACCAATATGTAGCAGCCGGTACAGGGCGGTACAGATGGAGGCACGACAAGGTCCTGACGGAAATTTCCAAGTAGGTGGAACAGCAGCGAGTCAAAGCCAACAACAAGCAGGCCCACCTGCCCGAAGCCATAACCTTTGTGAGGGAAGGAGACAAAGCTCATAAGTCCGGAACGGAGGCCAAGAACCCACCCTCTATCTTGCAACGAGCCTCCGACTGGGAGTTGAAAGTGGACCTGAAGAGGAAGCTTGTCTTCCCACAGGACGTGGCAGTGACCTCCCTCCGACCAGATATGGCCCTGCTATCCAGGAGCACGAAAAGATCATAGTTGTTGAGCTCATGCTGCCCTGGTAAGAGAGGCTAGCCACGTCCCACCAACTGAAAAAAGCCAAGTACCAAGACCTGGTCGAAGAAGCTGTTAAAGGGGTGGCATGCAACCAGCCACCCCATTGAAGTCGGCTGCTGCGGGTTCCCAGGAAAATCAGTGCGCTACTTCCTCCTGAGGGTGGGCCTGGAGTCTAAAGAAACAGCTGAAGAAAGCCACCAGGGACATAGCTGCATCAGCCGAGTCCAGCTCAAGATGGCTGTGGCTGAAGAGAGCCCACAGTTGGAACCCTTCTGCAGGGGAAGGCTAGTCAGTCTTCGCTGCCCCACTCAGGCGAGGGGTTCAGGTTAAGGGGCGACCCTGAGATCCCTGCTGACGATGCGGAAGGGTTCCAACAACGTGGATGCTCCAAGGAGTACCATCTCAGAAGAAGATACGCATCACCATAGTTAGTGTAGTTCCTACAGCTTGTGACAAAGCATCTCTGATGTTTACTTCACATTAAATAATAACAATAAGTTTCAATTTATTGACACTAGTTCTTACATTAGATATTATTAACTAATGAAAAAGTTTACAGCATTAATTAAAGTTAATGCAAATTTATACAAAAACTAATATATTTGTAGCATTTGAAAATAGATAAATTAACATTAGTTTATTAGAATTATAAACAAACAGGAATTAACAATAAACAAGTGTATTTATAGATTAATAAATGCTTAAAAAATTGTGGTTCATTATACCCAATGCACTTACTAATGTTTTCAAATTGAACTATAATTATTGTAAATTATAGTTCTATGTAGAACTATAATGATTATAAAGTGTTACCAATTAAATAATCCAAAAAAACAAAGAACAATCTTTGCTCTGACCTGCATTTTTCTATTTTGCTTTGCTGTCTTCGACCTTTCGCATTCTAGACGCACATGGTTCAGGTGTTCCAGCAGTTCCTGCCGCTCAGAGCTCCAGTTGCTCTCACAGACCTTCAGCTGTCTTGTCAGGTCCATGACCGCAGTGTAGGACTCAGCTAACAGGTGCTGAAGCTTCTCAACGTGGTCCTTCTGCAAAGCCGCATTCAGATCTGATGGACCCTTTATTCCTGCCTTCCCAGCTGGACCCTCCAGCTATAAACAAACACAAACAACTATAAAGTCATGATGATGACTTTTCCATTAAAAGCTTTTTCAATTTCCTGAAGTCCCTAGAGGCCGAGAATGAAGAAAGAAGTGATGACATGAGAACCAGGCAACAGGTTCATTGATGCTCTCTGAAGGGAATTTACACTGATCTTCTGGTTCTCACCTTGCTTATGAGGCTCTTGAGCTCTGTATACTCCACGGCCCACGCAGCTTTGGCGTTTGCAAACTGTCGGATGACAAACTGGGCTGCCCTGTGCTGCTCCCAGAGTTCACAGAACAGATCCTGCAGGGCTGTCCTCAGGTCGGACAGCAGGGCACTGCTCATCTGAGAGAGTAACACACAGGGCTGAACGTACACTGTGCATCGGGAATTTCTGTCATGTGTTTGGCATGGTAATGGGTATGACAATGTTGATATTTGGTCTTCACGGAATAGATCTTCTATGCTGCTGCTGCTGCTGTTATTGCTGCTGCTGCAGAGCAAGTATGGGACTTGCTAATGCCAATACATACACAACATGCTGAGATGAGCAAGTAAGACATGTTGCTGCTGAACAATAGCATATATGCATTACACATAGCAGATATATACAGGTGGAGCGTTTCTGAAAGCGCGCTGCACTGCTAAGGCAAAAGCTAACCATGTATTTGAAGATTTAGCACGCAAGCTCATCGGCTACTGATACAGCAGGAACCAATCAGCTGTGCCCTATAGAGAATGATGCGCTTGCACGCAGGTTGAGTTAAGGACCTATTATCCTGCGCCATCTAGAGTTTCATGACAGAACTTTGCATTTATCTTGCCCTGTTGCCCATTTTCAACAATATTATTTGGCTAATCTATGCCCAGAGAGCAGGCATGTTCAACTACAGTTTATTTATGAAAAAGTTTAATTAAAACTTTCAGATTCAATTTAATGCATACACATTTATAGTCAGTGTAACATGACTACCAAAAGTTTTTGAAGTTTTTGATTTTCATACCTGAGTGTTGCATTTCTCTTGAAGATTGTACTTGCATCCTCTTGACTCTGTGTCCTTTAGGAGATGAATTTCATTCTGACAATACATCTGAAATTAAAAGATATTTAACATAACTGGGTGTTCCTGAGTGAAATAAACTTTTAATAGTTATTGTGTGAAAAATTATTTATATTATTATTTTCATAAAATATAATTTCACACCGAACAATTTAGCTACTAATAAAGCTTTTTCTAAATTATGTGAAATATAAGACATACAGTAAAATGTGTGAAAATGTATAGATTATAGAGAAACAATCTAAAATTTAAAAATATTGAATATTATATTGTGCATAATTTACAATTTTCTCAGATGATCTCTCTCTATATATTAGCTCAAATAATGCAAAGGGTGTGAAAATATGTAAAGTTTCAGTAACTGTGTATATCAAGGTTAGATTAATGGTAAACAACATATTTCCACCAAAAAGCATTATTAAACACAATACAAGACAAGCTGTGAAAGATTTGATGTGAATATATGTATCTACTGTATAACATTGTTATTGGGCAAATTAAAGTGTTTTAGTGTGTCACAGGGCCAAAAAGTGCCCAAAGTTGACAAAGCACCCAACTAACTACATTGTTCTGTTATTTCAACTGTAAATAAGAATTCTTATAAAGACAATCTCATCCATATCCATCAATTAAGATGCATGACCACAGCAGAAAATGTAGTTGCCCAATTGACCTCAAATAGGTTCTTTCCGTCTCCGGTGGGTCTCTCTCCCTGCCGCCACTGCTGGATGAACCATCGGAGCTGCAGAGTGAGCAGCACTAAGCTGTCCTGGTTACACCCATTTCCACAAATTTCTTCACATGGACATTCTTGTCTTGCTTGATTCTTTGTATCCTCTTTCATTGCACTTAAATCTTCACTAAAATTTAATATTTTCTTTTCTGTAACAGGCCCAGAGTGCTCTGAAGTGGAGTTTGACAGCCCCTCCAACTTTTCTACAAGAGCACGCAGCTGGGCTTGTAACACTTCTAGTCCATTGCTCAAGGGACTTAACATGGGGTCCAAAAGCCATTGATGTGTCTTGCACTGAGGATCCACTGTCGTTTTGTTTAGGTAAGTGCCACCAGGATGGGTCTTATGGGCATATGTAGGTGATACGCCATTTTTAGCTGGGGCTGTCAGGAGCTGGATAGTTGATCTGACAAGCAGCGCTTGGTCATGGATGGCAAGAAGACCTTCAAGATCCTTCACACCACAAGTGCAGTCTGACTTACATTGAGCTCGCCCATCTTCCTCTTTAGTTTCTGCAGAAAGCTTCTGTTCCCCATCAATCGGCCCTTCTCTGTGCATGTGGATAGAGTTCTCCATGTGTTGTTCCTCTGCACGTATCTGGATCTCTTGCGTATTATTGGGGATTGTCAAAGCACCTGCTTTCTCTCCACCATCCAGACATCCACCTTTAAGCACCTCCGCCTGATCCTCCTGCTCCCTCAATGCTAACCCTTCACCAGCCCCCTTCACCATCTCCTCTTCTTCCAAGCTTCCTCCTCCTCGTTCACGCAGTTCACTCATCTCTGCCCGCAAACCACGGTTCTCTACCTCCAGTTCCACAATTCGACGACTCAGCAGCGTGGCTTCTTCTTCCACCAGCCGCAAGTGAACTTTGACCTCTGCTTCTCGGGTGTGGGCGGAGTTAGTGGTGCCCGCTGCAGCCTGGTTTTCATCTACATCACCGTAAAGAAGACGGTATTTGGCAAGCTCCTCCCGCATCGCCTCACTCTCCAGGGCCATCTTTGTTAGCTTCTTGCACATAAGCGCAGACTCCTCTTTGGCAAAGTGGAGCTGGCATTTCAAATCAGCACTGTCATCCTGCAGAGAACACAAGTGTGTTAAAATGGTTGGCATAATTTTAACTTTTACTAATACACAAACACAGCAAGGCTACCTTGGCCATGATCACTATGGCTAACAGGGTTGTGTCACTAATAATTGAATTGAGAATGCATTTTTAAATCTTATTCAATTCCTGAATCCAAATGAATTTGAATTGAGATGGGAAACATGATGGAGAATTAAAATGAACTGGGATGGATGATTGGATGGATGGATAGATAGATGGAGGGATAGAGGGATGGATAAACCAGCACTAACCTTCACAAATCAATCGTTTACACTAATGTAACTTCCAACTCACCTGTGGAGAGAGTTTCTTTTCATTCTTGCTGGATGTTGATCTCAAACTTCTTCTCTTTAGAGAATTCTGTGAATTCACCACATCCATAATAAGTCTAAATAAATTTTAACAGCTTATATAACACCTTATTATGCATATTATGGCCATTGCAATTTGTCCCCTAAGATAATGTCCTCCTATGGGCATAAGTGTTCATTTGAGTTATGTTCATCGTAGTTGTTATTTTCCATCATACCACTGTCCAATGCATTCTAATTTCCAATGAAATGTGTGACTGTAAGGAAAGTATGCACCTAATAAACACACTTAATCATGTTCGTGTGAGGTGGCAAGAACTCCAACTCCATAACTCTACCAAACATCCATACTGCTCCAAGTATGTCAAGAATGCTGGCTAGAGTCAGTCTATCTGTCTGCAGCTTTGTCTGGGTCGCTCAAACCCTTAAATGTACAAAGAGCAAAGGAGGAGCATGTAGTCTCCATATTATCTTTATATGTTAAAAATAACATTATTGATTCAATCCAAACTAAGACTGAACTGTCATAATTTAACCATAACTCCAAGATAAATGTCTTTTTAAAGTACAGATTGTTGCTTTTAAGATTATAAATCAGTAATTTATCTTGTGGATCAAGATTGCAAAAAGATTTTTGACCGGATGGATGAGTAAAGTGTTCGTATGTAGATCATCATGTTTCAGGTAGTGTCAGGCTCTCACGAAGCCTTGATAATCTGGTTGTAGCTGATTTGTTCTGCTGGTAAGGATCAGGAATGGGCAGCAGCTGTCTGAGCTGAGCTGCGCAGATCCACTTCTAAGCACTGAATCCTGGATTAAACTGAATGCGTGCCGTTATTAAAGACCTACAGGCCTTCATTGCCAATAAAAAATTACTTTTTTTAGTGCATTATGTTGGTATAATGGTGGAAAACACTTTTTTTTTATAATTATGAGATAGTGAAAGTAAAGAACACGCCTTCTTGCTAGTATTTTTTTAGCAAGTATGTCGTAACTGCACATCATAAGACCCACATTGGGTTGGACAATGACAAGGATCTCTCTTTCAGATGTATTTATAAGTGGCTGCTTTCTTACTCTCTTCTCCCTTGTCTGTCAATTGACCCATTTTTTTTCTCTCTTCTTCCCCTCACGCATCCAAAAGTAAGAATGACAGCTGTGGTTTGAATTCAGACCCTTAGATCATTCTATGCCCTACCCAAGCAGTCAGCTGTTGGTTACACCCACTACATACAGTTGGGGTAAAGGTCATTGTAATCCTAACGGCATCATGAAATTAAGAAACAAACAAGATTTGCTGTAAAGTGATAGAAGTCATACTTATAGTGATACAAGGCACATATATAAAGTACCTACAGTCTTTTAGCATTCAAAGGTTTCGGGTAAGACATTTTTATAAAGAAATAAAAAAAAATGAATACTTTTATTCAGCAAGGATGCATTAAATTGTTGAAAAAGTGAGAGTAAAGACATTTATAATGTAACAATAAATTTCTATTTCAAGTAAATGCTGTTCTTTTAAACTTTATATTCATCAAAGACCCCTGAAAAAACGTATCACGGCTTACACAAAAATATTAAGCAGAGCGACTGTTCGTAACATTAATAATAGTAAGACATTTTTATAATAGTACATTCCTTGAGCACTAAATCAGCATATTAGAATGATTTCTGAAGGATCATGATGTGACGCTGAGGACTGCAGACAATTCCGCTTTGCCATCAGGAATTCATTTAATTTAAAATATATAAAATTTGAGAACTGTTATATTAAATTGTAATAATATTTCACAATATTACTGTTTTTAAGATTCAATAAATGCAGCCTTGTCAAAATTGATTTTGACTTCTTTCAAAAACTATTAAAAATTCTGCGTTTGTGGTCGTAGCACCTGTGATTTGTCCATCTCAGCCTGCAGGACCTGCTTCGCCACCTCCAGATCCTGTAGCCGTTCACGCAACTCCTCGTTTTCCCATTCTAGCTGTGAATGTTTCTTTTGAATGGCCTCAAGTTCGCTGTGCAGGCGAAGGGACACACTTTTTGCCACCTGGGAAGACAATATTCATATAGAGTTAAGTTAATACAATGCAAACCATGTTTCATTGCTAAATATCCACAAAGACGTTGATGTTAATACGATAATGATCTCAAGCCCTTTCATTCTGTTGGGGAATATTATTAGACACAAGAAGCTCTATTTAAAGAAATGAAATATCTGATACTTTATAGGGAACATTGCAAAATGAGGATTAAGTTATTATGTTTCAGCAGTGGTTTGTGACATTGAGGCTTTGAGGAAGTAAAGTGATAAATTAATTGTTTGGGATTCAATATGTGCGACTCTACTACGATCTCTCTCATTTGCTATCCTTTGCAAAGCTCTCATCCTGTAGATGCTCGAGAGGTTGCTAACACATGCTAATAATGCCAAGGGAAAACTGTAAGAGTGCATGTGATTATGCCATGGCATCAGCGCATGACTCTGTGCTTTTTTTTTTTATAGCACAGGACGATTATTATCACCATTGAATTCAAGGAGAAACTCAACAATCTCAGATTTCTCTGTGAAAAGAATAAGTTAATGATGAGAATGTGGAGTAGAGCAGACACTGAAAAAGGATGCTGTGAGATATCAGGTTGCAGGACACTCCCGTGGGGGCTGTTGAAGACTGAATAACTTGATGGAGTGCTGGTGAGGACGCTGAGCAGCGATGAGCACACACACACACACACACACACACTGGCCCAGTTTGTGAAAGGAGGGTATCTATTTCTCTCACATGCCTTTAAAATAGACTGGTCATGGACACACACACACACACACACACACACACACACACACACACACACACACACACACACACACACACACACACACACACACACACAAACACACACACACACACACACACACGCACGCACACACACACAAACACACACACCAGCAGCTGTGCTTGGACACTTCCCCTCTCAGATACTGTGGCTATAGTCCTTGACACATATACCATACACATGCAAATACATACACACTCTTTCATTCAACCTTGATTCTTGAGTTATACTTCACATTGTGTTTCTACGAAATACAAAACAACATTTTCACACTTAATTCAGTGCAAACAAAGGGCCTGGAAGAAACCTGAGGAATAGTCTGGAGGAGGCAGATTTCAAAAGAAAACAGCCATTTTATATGGGCCGCCCGGCTGTGTAGATTGGTTTTTAATGTGTAACGTTCCTACACAAAGCTCTTTCGCTGATTGGCTGAGAAGTTCAAACCAAAAAATGCTTATGCTGTGAGTGGCCCACCATAAATCACCGATTGTCTGCCAAACAGAAAACCGAGGGCTTTTCTACTCATTTTACCAGTTGGACCAACTCCAAAAATAAAACCACTCACTACACATGTCAAACTATAAAACAAAGCGGCATTTTGACTCTCACTAATACAATTTGGCAACAAACCACAATGGAAAGATTACACAATCCATCTGAGTCCATGCTGATTCATAAAAACAGAGTTTTGACTCATATAGTGACTTACTATTAAACATTTAATGGGCACTAAGCAGTGTTAAGCAATTTTGATAAACATCCTGTCCCGATGAATGCCATGGACTGCATCCAAAACCCTAACAGTGGGTTTCCTGTACACACATACACCACTGTAGCTTAATTGCACCCAAATCATGAGGGAAATATTTATTTAATTACACCCTGAATGTCTCACACAAGTACTTTCTCACACAAACACAAACAACCTCAGCAAATAATGACTGTAAGCAGCACATCCTCACCCTAATATCATACTCAAGTGTTCTGATGAACTCGCCGTCCACCTGTCCCGTCTGGGCTACACGCAGGCTGCGTCTCTCAGCTTTCCTGAGTCGGTACTGCAAAATGCGACAGGCCTTATTGGCCTGTTCCAGCTGCTGTCGGAGTTCCTGCAGCTGGTAAACATCCTCCTCCATGTACATGTCTCTCATCTCCAGCATCTCTGAGCGGAGCTCCTCCAATTCGTCCTGAAAAGACAGCCCAAAATGGTGTATGTAAACTTCCTCAGTATTGTGGCAATATTGCACCTACCATAAATATTTTGAAATTAAACTTTTTAGAAGTTTTAATAGGAAAACTTGAGAAAAATATATGCGTTCTACTTCAGTCTAAACAAAGCACATGTGTTTGTGGATAAAAAGAGTGCTTCTTATATCACTATTAATTTTGGCCTCCAACCAATTTGCCCAAGCCAGCATTGGTCTTACATGTCGAGTGCCAGCATGTTGTGCACATTAAACCACAGAACCGGGTGCATGCCAAGAATGATGCACTGTCCTTCTCAGGGATGCATTGATGGACTTTCTGTTGATTTCTTGATTTATACTTGCACTTATTCAGAGTAAAGCTTGTCTTGTTCTCTTTGTGAACCCGTACTTCTATTGCATGTCAGAGACAATGAGGGATGACACAAGCCAATTAGTGAAAGTGTAATCTTCTAAGAAGAAAGTAAATCTTACAGTATAAGCCATATCACGTGCAGTTTATTTTTGCTTTGTTTATGTGCCTGTTAAAATATTGTTATGTGTAGCAGACAATGTTAACACTTTAACAAACATGATGTGTTCCGACATAGTTTGTTTTGACAGTTTTAACTCAGAATTACAGTACATAAAAACCACAGGGGGAACTATGGGTTTTGATTTTGGTATATTCATAATGGAACACAAATGTGCAAATATTTTAAATACAATAAATTCTCCTAAGCACAAATTTCTTCCTCGAAAACTTTGCTAGATTAGGTTTATGTAATTTAATACATGTCATGAGCTTAACATTTTTTTTAACATTGTAACTGGTTTGTAACCTGTCCAAGGCAGACTACCAGCTCTAAACTTGATCAAGATCAATAGTCCAGCACATCATGTGACATGGTTTATGCCATATTGGCTCATAAAAGTATAATGCATAATACCTAAAATCCATAAAAACAGGCTGTTAATCCAAAGATACCTAAAACACACATAATTAAAAAAACTCTTTTGCAACAATAGGCTACCGTTTTTTTTTGTAATTGGCCATCCAGCCATCTATGCTTGAACTCGACCTATAATTTACACCATGCAAAAATTATTATTTGCCAATAATTAACAACCGAATAAATTAATTTATCAACCAACCAATAAATCTCACCTTTAAATATTCATTTTCCGATCTTAGGTCGTCAATCTCTCTCAGCAGATCCTCATGCACCCCATCAGCAAAGTCTCCAGTCAGATCCGAAAATCCCACAGATGCGCTCAAGTTCAAGCGACTGTCCAGGGAAACGTAGGACCGGTCTCCGGGAGAGATGCTTCCCTCGCCGAAGCCAAACCCTGGGGACAGGGTGGCATTGATCAGACCATCATCTTCTCTATGTTCTGATATTTGCTCAGCTAAACCTTCCATTATCTCTTCGTGGGTTCCTCTGTGACAGACCTCTCCACACTGGGCATCAGTGGACTGCTTATGCTCCTCAGATGCGTCCGAGATCTCAGAGCTGCTGTCCGTGGAAGACAGCTTCCCGGTAGCACAGCCAGAGTCCTTACTCAGGTCATCAGACGTGATACTCCCATCAGATAGCTTTCTTCTCCCTGATGATTTACTGCGATTGCTATCGGAGCGTTTTCTCGACTCTGGTTTCATCTCCGTTTTCCCAGCATGGATGTTTGGCTTGACAGATAATCCACGCTTTGGTTTCTTGGAGTGAATCTCCTTAGTCTTGTTCTGTGAGGGTGCTGCGTTCGCCTGAGGTTGTTTTGACGTCACGTGTTGCACATCATGTCGGTGGATTTGTCTTGACTGCTGGTGGCTGACCGCATCTCCTCCACGGGCTTTATCCTGCCCGTCCCGTGTGTGATGGGATGAGCGTGCATTAGACTCAGGAGGATTGGCCTCAACTTTGGTCTTTGTCATCGTTGGCGTCCAAATATGAAAATCTCCTCTTATTCACCGTTCATTGCTTATGTGAAGAAAGAAAGACAATTCTGTGTGTTTATGATTCCAGGCAGATGTACAATGAGGTGAATACTGCCAATAGAATCATCAGAAGAGTTGTGTGAGATGAGGAAAAGTTAAGGTAAATCCGAGTAAAGCCGTTATTCTTAGTGGTTGAGTGAATATATTTACAGTGTGTGGCCATGTGCCTTTAAAACTCCCAAATCTCCGCCCCGAAAGCTTTGCTCTCTCTCTCTCTCTCTCTCTCTCTCTCTCTCTCTCTCTCTCTCTCTCTCTCTCTCTCTATCTGAGTCAGAGTTAACTCAGCTTTACTGGCATGATTACGAACAGCTAGAAGTGCCAGACCATTGCTTTATTTACTAGAATAAAATTATAGATTTTTTTACCCAGACACCCCTGCAATGCATATTTGTTAAATAGCCTACTTAATTGAGTGCACTGTTATTTTTCTTATTTATTGATTCATTCACATGGTGGCCTATAGGCTAATTAACATACCCATAACTAATATCGGTAACAGTGTCTATATTAGCCTATAATTCATATATATATATATATATATATATATATATATATATATATATATATATATATATATATATATATATATATGGGTGATTCTGCAACTACGGGCACTTTTAAGTCCCAGCAGTGAAATTTTAGATTTATGTTAAAATTTGTCATTTGATGTTTCATAAATATATTCAAAGTGCCATTACACACATTGACAAAAAATATAATTACTGATTAATGTGATTAAATATAATATTATGAAGCATTTATAGCTCAAAACACCATTTTTGTTAATGTCCCACACCTGTGGTCTCAATGTTGAGATACATAAAATAAGCTAATTTAATTACAATTTGACATTATTTCAAATTGAATTGTTTAATATACAGATTCATTTACAGTATCTTAAAATTCTTTGTATTATTAATTGATAATTTTTATGATTTTTTTAACTAAATGTGCCTGTCCCACACATTTGATTCCGTACCGCAACAATGAAAAAAGCTTTTGTTATGAAATTTTATCGAACACAAACAAGTCTAGTTTCTATTGAAACAGAAATTATCACTTGAGCACATTGCTGACAGACTGGGCCACCACACTACCTCACTCACAAGATACCAAAAAAAAATAAGGTAAACATCATCTTTTCTGCTCTAGTATTTATTGTGCGTCCTTACCATTCAGCTTAATAATTGTGTATTTTTAACTACATTTTAAAAATAAATGTATATTACTGTTAAATTCATGTATATTAAGATGCTAAGAGTCAAAACTAATGTGGTAGGCCTTGCTAGCTGCCAATTAGCTAAAATATTAGGAAAAATGTCATTTCCGCAACATGTCTTTACCGCAGCAAATGTAGGTGTTGCGGTAAAGACCTTGTGTTGCGGTAGAGACAAATTCAAGGTTTACTGTATATTAAATTACAAATATTCTGTATATTATTAGTACTGAAGTATATATTAGTATATATATTAGTATATATAAACATGCCATTTTTTAACCCTAGATTTTAACATCGTGTCCTTACCGACACAAGATGTCATTACCGCAGCACTGCTCTATTTTAATTTTTTTCACATTTTCATTTGCAAAAAAGTATTTTTACACTTAAGCTGAGATGATTAACACATTGAAATTGCAACATCTGTCATGAAAAGTTAAATATGTTATCTTTTGTGTGTATGGAAACAATTGACATCTAAGGTTACTGTACATTTTTTTACATGGCATAGAAAAAAACATGAAATTCCCTATTTTGTATATAATTTTTTTATATCAGTATTTACAAAATTGCATCAAATTTGAAAAAGCTATTTAAATATATAATTTTTTTTATAGAAATTACTAAAGAAAAATGTAAAAAATTAACGTTATTGTAACGTTGCGGTAAGGACACTTTTTAAGAAGATGACCCGAAAAACATAAAAAATAAACATGTTCCAGATTAAAATCTTAACGACTACTTTCTATTTTGTGTAAATTTTTATATGTATTACAGACTGTGATGGTTAAAATTTAAATTCATGGAGGTTGATTTTTTTAAAATTGGGATAGTCAAAAGTGCCCGTAGTTGCAGAATCACCCATATATATATATATTGGTTTCAAAAGAAAGAAAATTTATCACAGCTTACTTCTCAAAGGCACGGAACTTAAAAGTTTAAAAAGAATCGCTTGGCTGACATCTAGTGGCTTCAAATGAAACGGAAGATCCAGCCATAGAAACACACGTCACAGCAGTCTGAGAGTGGAGCCGGCTAGATACTAATTTAGGTGGGACAAAGACTTGCATTCATTCTGCACATTTGGCAATCAAAACACACCTGGCAGACCGACAATCTCGCTACCAAGCTTAATTTTCCTGCTGACGTCTCTGTTTGATTCAAGAGTTATACCATACAGAAAGAATGGTGTATTCGGAGACTGAGAGAATCAACTTCTCTCCCATGTTGCCGTGTACGATCGTATTGAAAGTTTCGTGCGACTGCCACTAGGGGGCGAATTCCTACAGTCGTGTCCTAATCTCTATGGTCCTAATGTCGTGTAAAGTGGAAACTTTCAGACCCGATTCTCCGATTCAGCAACCGCACATACCCGATGTTAGGATGGCGCTGACGATCGCGTATATCCCGCTACAACCACACTAACCCCCTACCCTTCAGCTACCCTTCAGACCATCCCCACCCCAACACTAAAATCCCCATTAATCATCAAGTTGTTGGGGTTTTATATGTTAGCCTTTGCCTTCTTATATCTATAAACTAGTGTGCTCCAAAACAACGACAAAATTCACATTTAGAAGATATAAGCAATATGTATCAATGATTTTGATAACATCAATCTGCACTATAGGCTACGTCATCTTTTCACAGCTTCTCATTAGATTTTCTTTCCAATCAAATTAATCTAAGAATGATTTAGTTTTATAGACATAGCTTTGATGTTAGGGCGTCAATAAGAAAAAGCAGTAAGAATAGAAAATATTCTATGAATTAATCCATAGATTGCAGATCACAGTAATATTTTAACACAAACAGGTAGGCTAGGCTACATTTCATATTTTGAATTTTCCCTAGACAGCAGTCATATTCATTCAAGGAGCGCCGCTGCCAGGCTATATTTATTGTTACCGTTATTAAGATTATAAATAACCCACATCCCTGCCTTTTTAGTACTGACCCCTTTATGTAACATCATATAGCCCCGCCTCTTCAAATAGGTTGTTATTATCGAGCGTTCGTAAAGGGGTCTTCTTTCACAATAGGCTACTTCTTCTGTCAATCAACCATTTCCCCGCCCCTTTGCGTTTGGACCCGTTACTCAACCCTCCAATCCAGACTGATCTCCTGTCCTGGCGAAATGTATCCGCCCCACTGTCAGTCTCTTCCCAAACTGGGCGCTTGTTTTCTGTCCCACCGGAGAAAGGAGCTATCCAGCTTTACGCTATTGAAAGGTAACGCGACACACGCACAGTAACCAGCTTGCTGAGCAAGATCGACGCTACACGTCGTGCTATCTTGTGCTTTGTTTGAGGGTTTCACTAAATCAAATGGGTTGTTGAGTAATATGCGGGTTTGTTATTGGTCAAGGCGCATTGCTAGCGGCTAATGCGGGTCAAAACAGCTCAAGCCAAACACCCCGTGCCTTCTGCCCCCGGTAGATCTAGTTTGGAGATGCCGAGCGAGGCAGGTTATTTATAGGATCAGATATGTTTGTATATCTAACAGTGCATAACCTGAATGTCAGCCTGCCCTCATGCACGGATGGCTGGACGTTAGCTAGACTATGATTTGTGTGTAATGCTCACAATCACATGGTGCTTAGTTACCATGTTCATGTGATCATGTAGAAAGCAGTGCATTCTAAATGTCTTTTAAGTAATACCTGGATAAGCTGTTTGCCCGGTAGTTTTGATGGGTTAAATGTGCTCCACTGCATTCAGTGACACTCACTCACTGTGAGAGATAATGAGACACACACATCCATTTGTTAGTTGACAGCAGCACAAATTTGGGGAAGTATTTTGACTCCAATATGAAGAGCTGAAAAAAAAGTATCAAGGTTTCCTCAAAAATATGAAGCAGCACAGCATTGATGAGAAGGAATGTTGCTTGAGGGTGACCACCAAAATGATTTCTGAAAGATCATATGACACTTAAAATTGTAATGATGCCTGCTGAATAAGTTACAGTTAAATAGAAATATAGTATTTTTAATTGTCATAAATAATGTTTCACACTATTACTTACTGTAGTATATCAAATAAATAAAGCCTTAGTGAGCATAAGAGACTTCTTTTTTTAAAAACATAAAAAATCTCCCTGACTTTAATCTACTGTATACACACGTGACTCTAGTCTTCTAGGCAAAGCTGTTTTATTTTACTACTGCTTCTAATAATATGATTATTTCATATAGTGCTTTCCGTCAGTTAAGACTGAAGCAGCAACAGTAAGCTAACTTTATGCGTCAAATGTCAATATAAAGTCCAAAACTATTGGTAATAGTGTTAGAGAGTCAGCTGAACAAACAATAACTTACAAAGTATACCGGTTGCAAGTTATAGACCATTGTATAGGTATTTTTGCACAGCAAATTTTACAACTTAAAAATGTTTTTCACAGTTTTTTCTGAGAACCAACTACTTATGCGGTTGTCTTAAGTCATCATTTATCTGTAACACTCTCATTTTCCAGTCAGTTGTATGACTAGATTTCTCTGTTCACTCTTAGTAGCCCATTATAGCCAAAGGACATGCATCCAAATTTCACTTCAGCTAAACGATTCTGAGGTATTTTATTTACTTAATTATTTTGAAATGTTTAAAATGAACTATAAAAAGGTTGTGATCTATCAATATGTTATCTAGGGAGTTTTCTTGCAGATATGTGATGATTCAATAATACTGTTAATGTCTTTTTGGGTAAGGTATGCAGTGATGAAGGCTGTATATTGTGTAATGTATTTATGTAAATAGAATTAGATGGTATTTCTGTTGATATTTTAAACAATATTGAAATATTGTAGTATTCACAGATTCTTCATTTTGAAAGCTATCTTCAACGTTTTTTCGTGGTTTCTACAAATGGTCTGTTTTATGTACTGTAGCGTCCTACAGTTTGGCTGCCTTGCACCTTCACATTAAGAGTCCAAGGTTTTTCTTTGTCCTGATCCAAAGCGTGTGATCCGTCAACGCCATCTCCAGTCTGCATTCATTTCCGTTGATCTACTTTGAATTTGTGTGGTTGCAAAACGACCAGGGCTTCATGCTGCTCATCCAGCCAAGACTTCCTCTATTGGCAGTTTACCACATGGGTGTTTGAATATGTGATCTCTGTCAACTTGATAAGTGTCTGCTTTGCCTGTCCATGTTCAAAATAATTTGCGTGGTGCCCGCCTCCGTTATATGGCTAATAGTTGTTTTACTGCTTTGCATTTTGGTGGTCATCAGCTGTATAAGGGCTGTTGAAGAGTAGCTTGAATCCTTTGTTTTATAGAGTTTTTGCCTTTTCGCTCTCTATTCCTGTTTCTGTTCGTGTGTGGGTCAATGGCGTGATGCACAATTTGTCCTTTCTTATTTATTCATAAATGTATTTCAAATCTAGTTCAGACAATTATTTGAATACACTTCCTTCACGATGAACCTTTTTTATTTATTTAAAAAATGTCAACTTTCCTGATATGATAATGAAGAAAAAAGCCTTGTTAAAGGAATGAAATTCTTGAAATAGGTCTGTGTTTCAGCATAATTCAAATTTCCCTTGCAAAATCAATGCTATATGTTGCGACCAAAATCATATGGTAAAACCAGCATGCCGGGAATAATAACACAAACTAGGGAATATTTTGTAAGGACTTTTACATCATCTCATTTTACATTGTTGCAAAAAATATAAATTAAAAATTAATGCTCTTTTGAAGTTTCTGTTCATCAAAGAGTCCTGAAAAAAAGTATAATGTTTTCTTTTTTTTTTTACTGTTTTCAATATTGATAATAAGAAATGTTTCTTGAGCACCAATTCAGAATATTGGTATGAGTTCTGAAGGATCATGTGACACAAAATCAGCTTTACCATCATATATTAAAATAAAAACTTTAGTTATTTTAAATGAATAATATTTCACAATATCGCTCTTTACTGCATTTTTATCAAATAAATGCAGCCTTGGAGACTTATTTCTAAACCCAATATTTTTCCTTTAAATATGTTTGATTTACTTTTACTGAAAATGGCATAAACGTTTTTCAAAACCATATGAAATCAACATTAATATGTGTTTTAATTAGATTGGACATGACATTTGTGCTACCAGGACATTAGCGTCATAAATTCTGAATGGGGTTTTTACATTAAATGGGCCATAAACTGCATTTTAAAAATCTGGAACTTCATTAAAAATAAAGCTCATCCACACTTTCTCTGGATCACAAGAAGCAGGCAATGCAAAGACTGCAAAAAGTCTTGTAGTCCTCAGAGGTATCTAATCACAGTAAGTACTTAAGTGTTTAGTGTTAAGTATTAAGTGTTTGCGTCTCTCTCTCAACTCCCACTACATGTGCAAATTGGTGGGCGGAGCTAAAGAGGCAATGTAGAAGTAGGCATTCATTGATCTTCTGCTGATGCAGTCTTTTGTCAGACTGTTAGCAGCTTGGTTTCAATAAAAGCTGTTTTTGGGCTGAGGAAGTTTTGAATTCTGAAACGTACAGGATATTTTTTAGTACATCATTGTACTCTCATGTCAAAAGATCAAGGAAATTTTGATTTATCAATTCATGACCCATATAATTAAGCCCACAGCGTGAAGAGGTAAAGTCAGTTGCAACAATGACTTTCTTTCTTTCTTTCTTTCTCTCTCTTTCTCTCTCTCTCTGCCATTGGCCATTAAAGGATTAGCTTGGTCAGACACTCATTAGATGGTTTTGCCAAGCACAGCTGTTTAAAGACTGCAGTGAGGTGATTGGATTTGTTCTGTGTGTTCAATAAGGGAATAGATGGAGAGTTGGCCCACATGAGTGACCAGTTTGTTCCAGGTTCACGGCATAGTTTACAGTACATCAATGATTCATTGTTATTAGTTGGACTGATGATGTCCAGCTGTAGGTATTTATATCAATTTAATATTTTTACCTACTGTTCTCTGGTTTGATCTACAGAACACATTCAAGCTGTGAAACAATGCCTTCTGATTGACATCAACAGCAACAACTGTCCACCATGAACAGCGAGGAAGAGTTCTATGATGCTGAGACAGGTATGGAATTAAGTTAAGTAAGGTACATCACATTTTCTCGTCACCTATGGCTAAATCTCTCCTTCCGTCTCAGGTTTGGAATCAGACGACTCGTGTGAAGTCAGCTTTAAAGATGCCTGCGTTTATGCGATCAAGCAGAGGGTGAATGGCAAAATGCCGTCTGATAATGGAGTGTTGGAGAGGCGGTAAGATGTCAGAATAATGTGAAATAATATCCAGCGGCAGGAAAACGAATGTGAAGATCTTTATCTGTTGGATTGAGTACTTTATTAATATGTGTGTCCGTGTGCTCAGAACTACTCTTCCAGCGCCCATGTTCTCCAGAAATGACTTCAGTGTATGGGGCTTCCTGAAGAAATGCATTGGAATGGTGAGCGTAAGCTACTTTAACCAAACAACAGCTTGGTCATAAGTGCTCAGTTTAAACAAAGCATGAAATATGAACTTGTGAAAGAAACATATTATTTAGATTGTATTGTCGTTGTCCAAGCCAGTTCTATCGGGGAATACTTTATCTTTGCAGGAGCTGTCCAAGATAACAATGCCTATTGTTTTCAACGAACCACTGAGCTTCTTGCAGAGGATTACAGAGTACATGGAACATACATACCTCATCCATAAAGCTTGTAAACATTCTGACTCTATTGAGCGTATGCAGGTTAGTACCTCCTCTATTATTTACTCTCACATGTGTGCTTGCATGGGAGACTCAAACAAACCCTTTGGCATCTCATTTGTCAGCTTGTTGCAGCGTTCGCCGTTTCTGCAGTTGCTTCACAATGGGACAGAACGGGAAAACCTTTTAATCCTTTATTAGGAGAGACTTTTGAGCTTACAAGGTAAATCTAGAGAGCAAACGCTATACTGCATCTTCTACAAAATTAGCTTGCACTAATGATTTGCATATCTGTGCTCAGGGAGGATGAGGGTTACCGAATGATCTCAGAACAGGTGAGCCACCATCCACCAATCAGCGCCTTCTACGCAGAGTCACTCAATCAGGACTTCTCGTTTCACGGCTCCATCTATCCTAAACTGAAATTCTGGGGGAAGAGTGTGGAGGCAGAGCCTAAAGGCACCATGACACTTGAGCTGTCCAAGTGAGTTTTATTCATGTGACATCACCTTGTCACACCCTTGTGTGTCACAGTCACACCCTTGAGCAAGGCGCGTAACTTTTCCCTGTCCTCAGTGAACCGTAAGTTGCTTTGGAAGTAGCTTTATTTGATAGATAATTAATATGCTGGAATGTCCATTTATTATTCAGCATGTTTTGTATGTGTATAAAAGTCAGAGATTTTGTGTCTAAGTTATGGCTGAGCTCTTTTGTAATTCTTCATTATTTAAGATGACCTAAAGGACAACACTTGATAGGGTGACCAGACGTCCCGTTTTTCCCGGGACAGCCCCGTATTTCCACTCTAATTTTAGTGTCCCGACTTATTCTGAAAAAATCATGTTTTGTCCCTTATTTCATCGTTAATATATATATTTTTTTTATATATATAATAGGTTTCGTTTCTGAAAGGCTAAGTTAATATATATGTTACGTTCAAACCGTGTAGCGCGCGCATGACAGAGAGGGAGAGACCTTGTGTGTGTGTGCTAGTGTGCCTAATGAAGCGCATGTAAGACGCATTAATAGAGGGAATGCATTAACGTCACTTTCCCGCCGGAACACGCCCCCTCAGCCGGACTGAGTGGCAGAAGAGCAGCTGCGTGACTGGATTTAATAGGGGAAACTGCGAAAACGCAAGTAAAACAAACGATTATCAGTTTAAACTAAAGATTGGACTCAATATAGTGTTCCTTACAACTTACTAAAGATCCAGTGATCCATGGATATTAACATGCAGCCAGGAATCGTGTTTCCTGACATTTATATGTGCCTGATTTCGACACCAGGGAAATACATACAGCAAATATGCCTGTGAATGCTTTATATAAATACAAAATAGGCAGGTCTAAATCCAGGTGATCACTTATCAATGTTATATATATCATCATATCGTCTAGAGACTTAAAACTTGTATAGTTTTTTGTCAGTGTTTATTTAAAAATGTCAAATTATACAGAATATACAGTGGTAAATATTTGATTGATGAGTTGTCACTGCAATATTTAACAATACAATATATAGAGAATGATTTTACCACTAAATTCAGCATATTGACACAAAAAGGATAACTGCAAATCCACCTTTCGCTGCCTGGAGTCCAGTTGTTTCTATGAATTATAGCGATCTATTTGCTTCTCTGTTCTGTAGCTTTAGGTAGTCTGTAAAAATATTCCTCATATTTCTTGTCAAAACTACTTGTACAGTCAGTCTCAAAGCTCTTTCCCGTTTTAGACGCGTTTTGTGTGTTTTTCCGCAGCATTCACACTGAAAACCAATGCTGCCACTCAGTCTTTTTGCCACTTGTGGGCGTAACTGCAGTCACTCCGGCCAACGGTGACGTCACGTGCATTCCCTCTATACGCATGCGTTCTGTATCTGTCCCGTATTCCACTCCGAGAAATCTGGTCACCCTAACACTTGAACAACATTTCTACAGCATCTGTTAATTTCTACATTTTAAAATCAAAAGTCATCTGTTAACATTAGTGAATGCATTGTGAGGTATTATGAACAAGAAAGAAACAATTGTATTTTTTACTAACTAACATTAACAAAGGTTGTAAATGCTGTAAAAGTAGGTTACACTTTATTTTAAGGTGAAGTAGTTACATTGTACTTACTCAAATAAGTATGTACTTACTATAGAGGTTAGAGTTTGGTTTAGGGTTAGTTACTTGTAATTATGCATAAATTACTGTTATTACTATAGTAAGTACATGTAGTAACATGTTACTATGTCACCTTAAAATAGACTATTATCTAAAAATATATTGCTCATAATTAGTTTAACTAATGCTATTCTTTTTTTCCTCAGGCACAGAGAAGCTTACACATGGACAAACCCTATGTGCTGTGTGCATAATGTTATCATAGGTCAACTGTGGATTGAGCAGTATGGGACAGTGGAGATTGTCAACCACAGGTATATCATCTCTTTCCTTTCTGACACTAAATATTCGGCCTGCATTTTCACTCTATACCATTTTCCAGCATTTATATAATGTTGTCGTATAGGCTACTGATCCACATGTATCATTGTGGATCAATGTTCACTCAGTGTGGTTGGTGCCTTATTCTTGACTGGGTAACCTCCTCTCTGTTCATTTTAGCACTGGGGACAAGTGTGTGCTGAATTTTAAGCCATGTGGCATGTTTGGCAAAGAGCTGCATAGGGTTGAGGGATATATCCAGGACAAGAGGTGAGCAGTCGTTCGTTTTAAATGTCAGTGGGTATATCTGACTCCTTGCCTGTAGTGTTCACACTCTGTGTCTGTTGCACTAAAGCAATGTCTTTTACAGCTGGATTGTAAATGTAGTTTTATTTTGAACTTTTTATGGATTTGATGCTTGCATATATGACTCATTGTGTTTGTGTGTATTTCAGTAAAAAGAAGCATCATGTTCTCTACGGGAAGTGGACAGAATGTGTATTTAGCATTGAGCCAAAAGTCTTCGAAGCCAACAGGAAAGCAGAAAAGAAAAGTGGAGGAGATTCCAAGAAACACAAGCAGGTAAAAGGCGTTAGTCATTTATCTCTTACTGCAGAGCCATACTTTTCGGATCTGTTTTCACATGGAAGTCCAAAAGGGCTCTGACGCATCCTCAATAGAGGTTGCAACACTATGCCAACCGGAAAAGTTTCAGGATCTTTGCTGAAGAGCGATCAGTCAGAGCGAGTTCTTTCCAGTGTGTAACTCTGTTGGAGTTTTGGTTTTTATGTCACTATTCAAACATTATGTCCGATTTTTTTCTGTGATATTTAATCAGTAATTGGATTTTATTTCAATACAATACATATTAAATATACACTTTTGTACATGATTTACATGTACATGGTCTGTATGATTTATTAATGTTTTTAATATTATTACAACTCAAAACATCTGTTTTCTATTTTAAAATGTGATTTATTCCTGTGATGGCAAGGCTGAATTTTCAGCCGTATTACTCCAGTCTTCATTCACATGATTCTTCAGAAATTATTTTAAAATGATTTGGTGCTCAAGAACCATTTCTTATTATTAATCTTAAAAACAGTTGTTCTTTTTTTTTTTTTTTTTTTTTTGTTAAAACGGTGATAATTTACGGTGTGTGTGATAGTTCGTATTCATGGCTGAATAAAACTATTGATTTCTTTGAATCTTACTGAGCCCAACATTTGAAAGGTAGTGTTAATTGAAAAATAGAATGTAATTAAATAAAAAAAATTAATTCTTATTTTATATAAGTAAACAATGATATATATATATATATATATATATATATATATATATATATATATATATATATATATATATATATATACATTTAACCTCTTTTCCTCCTTTGTATTAACATGCAATTTCAGTGAGAGGTGAAGGTAAAGACAGTGGGTTTCAGCAGTGATGCTACAGTAACTGAATCACCTTAGTGGAGTTTGTTGTTCAGTTAGTTATCCTAGTCCATGTGGTTTCCTGATCTTGCTCTATCTGTAGTTTTTAATGAACATGGTGCATTTGGGGGCATTAATGGTAGTACTCTATGCATGTGATTAGGAACAGGGTACAGGGGGTGATGATGCAGATGAAATGCCAGATGTCCAGGAGACAGTCACTATGATCCCAGGCAGTACTCTTCTGTGGAGAGTAGCCCCTCGACCGCCGCACTCGACACAGGTAACCACAACCTTGGAATTTCACATGATATTAAAGAGGCCTTATTATGCCCTTTTACAAAATCTTGATACAAAGGTCTATAAGAATAGGTTTTCATGATTGAAATGTTGAAAAACATTAATTTTTGCATATTTTATATTGTTGCAGCAGCTCTCTCCTAGTCTGTCAGTAACACTCTGTTTAGTTCCTGTCTCTATGAAGCCCCTTCTTTCGAAAAGCCCAGTATGCTCTGATGGAGGTGGAGGTGGAGGTGTTTCAAGGAGTTCAGTGCTTACTGATATAGAGAATAACTCTCTATGAAGTAGACTTTGTGCTTTGTAATTTTGCAGACCTTTTTCATGCTCAAACAGCAACATTACACACTAAAGAAATTTGAAATTGTAAAAAGCATAATTGGTTGATTGCATGTGACCACACTGCATCTGCAGTACAAATGCTAAAGCATGTCGCAGTAGCATAGTCAGTGTGGCCTGGGGGGGGCTAAGCCCCTTCATTTACTAGTCTGGGCCGCCCCACCCCCCAGATTCCTGATTGCTTAAAATAAAAAAATAAGTAATTGTTGATTTGTTACTCTAATTGATAGATTGACCAATGCTGCATAGTAAATTGCAACGGCTGTTTTCAAACTTTGATTAACGTGTTGTGCATAGCCTACGCTGTCATTTTCTTTGCGCGTGAGAGTTCATTAACATGCGGTGACGATGGCGGATGCACAGAGTTCAATATTACATTTTTTCAAGAAATCACGGAAAGATTAGCGAGAAGGAGAAAATGTGCAATCTACATCTGAGCTTACTCCACCTTTCCACGAGGAGACAGCGAATGAAGAGACACCTGCGGCTTCCCATTTCCAGGACACGCATATTTCTTCACTGGACTATAGTATGCTTCCACGACACAAATTGGCACAATGCCAAATGATTTTGTCTCATTATAACAGCGGAAACAACTTAAAATACTCCGTCATTTATGGTCATAAAGATAAGAGTAAGACATTATTTGAAACTGTATAGGGTATTTTTATTTGTGTACTCACAATAAAAACAAAACATTGTGCTTTTGTAAAATAAAGAAAACTAACAGGATGCAGCTTCCTGCCGTCTCGGTTTTCTTGCCGTTAAGTTGTGGAGCACGTCACAAAAATGTATCGAAACTCGCCTTACTTGTCGCACTGTTTTTTCTTTTGTTTGTTATTGTGTATTTAAAGTGAAATATATTTTGCGTATATTTATTCATTTATATATATTTATGTGGCTAATGGTTTTCCAAAGTTACTAGCCACGCATTTTCACTGCTGTCACTTTAAGACCTGACGCACTATACTTATACATTATACTGTTACATATGCGTTTTATTTCTCAGCTGTTTACATTCACTTTAAACATAACTGACTGTGTTTACGTTAATACTCGCCAAGACGTTATTTTATGTGTATTTTACTGTTTAAGCCCAAAAAGCAGCCAAGAAAGGCTTTATGTGTGCGTACTTTGTGTGTGAGCACAAAGTATGGGTTAATGAATAGAATAATGCGTAGTGTGTGTCATTCTGATGCCAAAATTCAAGCCCTGTAACAGCAACAATATTCATCGGGGCAAATTAAACGAGTGAGTGAGGAGAGACAGGTTTGTGTGTCATTTCGCTGTCGAAGAGATGAGAGAGTGAGAAAGCGCCGCGTGTACAGTGTATCTATTCTGCGGAAAAAGAGTATTAAGCTTTTCAGATATTTTAGTATTGATTTGTATCGAAAAAATATATATTTGTTTCGAAAAATTATATATTTTTGACAACATTACATTGCACAGTTTATTATTTCTGATGCCTTTTTTTAAAGACTTCAATTGAAAAAAAGTGTTGTATATCAAATTCAAGTGCTAGTAGGAGTGACTGCTTTACACACCACTGCACAATGTGGTACACAATGTCAAGCCCTATATATATATACATATATATATATTGTGGCCCCCTCATTTTAACATGGGACCTCCAAAAATCTAATTCTGGGTACGCCACTGGCATGTCAACCAAAATGAAATGACACTGGACACTTTCCTGAGACGGATGATAATACCAGTTGTAAATACTACTTGTTTTCGCTCTTACAAATTCAGACACTATATCTAGCTAGTTTTGCAATACAGAACTTATTCCCTCTTTGTTCTCTTTCTTGGATTCTATTCAGATGTATAATTTTACTAACTTTGCAATGACACTTAACGAGCTGGAGCCTGGCATGATTGGAGTCTTAGCACCAACAGACTGTCGCCTGCGGCCAGACATCAGAGCTATGGAGAATGGGGATATAGGTATGGGCAATCTCTCTTTTGGCTTGTTCTGTTACCATCTGTCCTGTAAGCTACCTCTTAGATGTTGCTCTACTTACTTTACCACTAAATTTAGAAGCTACTCTTAAATTTCAGATACTGCAAGTCAAGAGAAAGAGAGATTGGAAGAGAAACAGAGAGCTGCCAGAAGAGAGCGTGCTAAAGATGAGGAAGAATGGTCTACAAGGTGAGTATTTGGATTAAGAGCACAACAGTGACCGCCCACTATTTCAGCGGTTTGTTTTCTTGGATGGTTTTGCAAATTTACTTATTTTGTTCTGAGACTGCAACATTACAACTTTCAAAAACAAAATTCTAAATGAAATGTACAGTAAATTATTGCTAAATTTAAATGATAAACTGACTTGGTCTTGAAAGGATTAAATATTAGTGCGAAAAAAGTTTTATTTTCATAACCTTTTTGGCCTCCCATCTTTCAGATGGTTCCAGCAAGGCATTAATCCGTACACCGGGGCAGCAGACTGGATCTTCAAGGGTGGTTACTTTGACAGGAAGTACTCAGACCTTCCAAACATCTACTGATTCGGTTGGGAAAACTGAGAGATGCTTGAGATTAATCCTTTGCTCTCCTTCACTCAGTCCATATCATCTCCTCTCCTTGAGCTCTTTTCAATTTTCCCTTTTTCTTTCGTCAGAATGTGAGATTCAAGTGATCAGTTTTCGGACAAAGCTTCTTCTCTAGAATCTGGAAATTCAGCGTGAATTTATTTATTTATTTTGAGAGGTAGGGAATGCCTTAAATTATTCACTTTTTTGATGTATGTTAGATTTTAAGTGAAACATTCGGTGCAAAAAATTGCTAGTTTATGTATGTTAACCTACCTTTCCATGCGTCTCGCTAGTTACACTCAGGTATTCATTTTATGGGTACAAGCGGTTAGTGATGGCATCAATCCAGTGCCATCTGTGAAGAAAGCCAATGTTTTTGTGATTGTGAGGTTTCTCAGAACCTATTAGGAGAGCTTCATTTTGTGTTTTTGCTCAAACTAATGCTACTTTATCTCTAGTACATGCTTTTTTTCCTTATCTCAGAAACATGACCTCTGTTTTGGTATGCATGATGTGCAGGAACTTCATAGTTAAAGATTCTGCCTGATTTTGAGTACCTGAGAAGGAAAAGGACTTTATTTTTCAGAATCATCCCATCTATGTTTAGAAATCACGGTTGTATAAGGCACTCAGGCCGTTTTCTCACCGTCTCCGTGGTACAGGGGAGTTTACTAAAACTAATATTCTCATTCGTTTTTGTTCAACAGACAAAAATGAAAGCTGCTTATGAAAAATGTTTACTTGGTAAAAAAAAAAAATTTAATTGATAAAAAAGCTCTTATAAATAACAAAAAATCCTATTACATCCTTTCATTGATATTTTGAATATGTTTATGATTGCCAAAGCCACTTTTCTCTCGTAGAAACTAAAGCCATATAACCCATCAGGACTACAATGTTGAGTGATCCATCCTGGTGAATAAAATGGAGATGGGTGCTAAACTCAACTTTTTATTTTATTTGACTTCATGGCTCACGAATGTCAAGGTGCTTCACCTTAGCCCACATATATACTCACATGTACCAAAAATGAAAAGAATGTGCTTCACTGCTCACATGCTTTTTGCCATACAGCAAGTTTCATTCTGCAAGGACTCATTTTTTCCACACATACAAATCATAGATGACCTTAGAGATTGAGAAAGACACCACTGTCTTTTATTTCTAAACTTTAAACAATACTGTGATTTTAACTCGCTATGCAAACATTGATGGGAATGTCTGTCTGTCTGTCTATGAATTGTACAGTTTTATGTCAATAAGCTTCACTGTTTATGTAAAAATCTTCAGTTGGCCTAGTTCAAAAGTGTCAAGCATGCTAATACTTTTGCTGATGGTTTTACACACTCATGTTGGCTGTTTTGCACAGCCTAAAGTTGGGCTGATGTGTTGTTTGATAGAGACACAAGTGTATGTAACTGCAGTGATTAATAACACTCTTATCTAAATATTTGAAATGTTTAGCATCTACACTTAATGAGAGTTCATCATCTATTGTGTAGCACAAAAATATTTATCTTTAACATGTTCCATGTAGTGCGTACAATTCCAAAACCCAAGCTTTGGGCAATGGCCTACTTTAAAGGAAATTTAATTTGCTGTGTATTTTACACAATATATTGTGGCATGTCTAAACATAAATGATTTAATCTCACTATCGATGCTTACTAGCAGTTAGAAATATCAGTATTTTATCCCACCAGCTGCTAACTTAATGGCTTTAAATGTCCTTTGAATCTTGAGACATTAAAAACAACTCATCACTAATCGTCTCATAATTTTTTTCCCAACTTATCATTTATTCCTGTAGCAATCACATCAGGTTATCATACAAGTAAACCTTTTCACATTGAATGCAACTATGTAAAGCAAACATACACTGAAATTCTGTCTTTGTTCTTCTCAAGCTGTTTATATTGGTTGTGACACTAGGGAATGACTGTTTCTGTTGTGAAACTCTATTTCACAGATAGAAACCCAAATTATACCACTGTGGTGCTATGACGGCTTTACATAATTGTACATGATGTATTGTGACTTTTTACTACATTTGTATAGATCACGTGAAATGCACTTAAACGGTCTAATAATTCTGCTCACTTGTAAACTAGCAATATTAATGATATATGTGAGACCTCACTAATGCTAATGAAAAAAATTTCAGTTATTCTATTTTGTCTCTCAAGAGACAAGCATCAGTTTGGAATTTTTGACAAACAATTTGGAAAAAGCTTCAGCTTCCTTCATATGTAAGATGGTGAGAACGTTTGTGAACTATTATCTGTTGTTCTGCATTAACCTAAAATGTGAACTGATCTTTATCAAAGTCAATGTCATTGAAAAAGTGGATTTAATTAAACACATAACAGAAAAAGCATGCTTTCTGTCTTTATTGACTAAGTTGGTTCTGATTTAGGTTTATTTAGGTTCTGATTTAGGTCTGATTATTAGATGATTTAATAATTTATTTGAAAAGGATTGCAAATGCTAAAGAGACAGACCTTTTAAGGGTTACTGAATTGCTCCAAGGTGAGACAAACACTGTTTAAATGAAGGACATTCAATTAAACTGTTACTTGGACAAGCTGTCTAGCTTTATATACTCAATACAAAGGCATATAATAGTTCAGAAGATGACAATCAATCCCATAATATCTGATATGGATTTCTTCCCATGCAGTACACTAGTCATAAATACAATAAAAAGAACCAGACTTATTTGAAAGCTAAGAGGACAATGATCCTCAACACAAATTGTTCAAGACAGAACAAGCTAAAAATGCGTTGGACAGTGCTACAGGTAATGTAGCAAGTAATTTAATCTAAAAATGTTTTAACTGTGGCGCATGTTGAATCAATGCCCTCAATACAGACCTGAATTTAATCTCACACCTCTAAAAGGTTACATTTAACACTCCAGTCTGTCACTTACACACTCATAACTGCACAACTCAGTATTATTTGTGTGGGCACATATTAACGCGCAACTACCAATCAGAACAAAGGACAAAGAAACCTCCACCAATCAAAGACAAGCCTCTCCCCTCCTGCTAGAAGTGGTTGGTCGACACCAAAAAGTGGATGAGTAACTAATTATATTCGCGTTTCACTATAATGATAATACCTCAGTGTGATGGATGGGTTCATGTTCTCTTGCTAGTCTTATCCACTCCTTGCATCATACGCAACTCGCAAACCATCAAACATGATTTGAATGTGTATGTTTGCTTGATTTTAATGCAGACAATGTAACATTGTTTAGGGATTGGAATAATTAAAGACTGTTCATTTATCTTAAGAGGTTTAGTTTCAGAGGACTGCTGCAGGACTCCAGTGAGCTCTGAACCAGACTATTTTAATGTTGAGCAAGCAATCTCATTGGTGGCAGAATCAGCAGAGGCCAATCAGCTTGTCACGTAGTAAGGATATGATTGCTTGCAGGTTGCAAAAAAAGGACCTATCAGTCTATATGCCATTTAGAGTGTCATGACTAAACAATTTATTTTTAGGCCCTGCTCTCTCTCTGCTGGAACTATCAGCTCATTAAACTGAGTGACCTGTAGGATGTACAACAGAAACTAAAGCTGTCATTAAAGTCTGCATGAAACAGAAATTGTGACTAGTGTTTTCTTCCCTAAAGGATCTAAATCCAAATTAAACTGCTTCTCAAACAAGAAAAAATGTAAGGCAGGACTTTATTTTGTCCATCTGAAATCAATTGGATCGTTGAATCGTTGGGGTTTGCTATTGCTGTGATCTCGTGAGTGACTGGTTGCCTTACCAAGAGGGGGAGTTTATTTTGATTACTGATTTATGAATTTTAAAAAATTATGTGCACTGATAAATTATTCATAATAAATACTGCAATATTCCATAAATTATTAAATTCCTTAAATTGTCAACTTTTATTTAATGGGGATGTTAAGCCCAAAACCAAAATAAAGTTTCAGTAATTAACTTGGTTAAATGGGTAATTGAACTCGACGTGTTGTTCAGGGTGCCATGTTTTCAGGTGATAAATGAAACCGTTCATTATAAAGTTTTTCAGCAATGAGTCACATTAATTCAACCAAACCATTTTTTACATATTAATACTCTAGTAACATTTTTGTTCATGCTGATGTGATTATCAAAAAAGAACAAAAATGTAGGGTGGGTACTATGCATTGGTTGTTGACTGGATTGTGAAATGTGGCCATTGCACTTAAAAATGAATGCGAGCTTTTGCAGAGGGATGGGGTTCATGCCAACTAATTGATAAGCATCACAAGGTCTATAACAAGATCTATAACATACATTTACAAAATATTTTTTTTAAATGTTACCCTTCATTTTTTCTTTAAAAGGATAGCACCCAAAATGAAAATGGTGTCATTAATGACTTGCCCTCTTGTCGTTCCAAACCCTTAAGACTTTCGTTCATCTTCGGTACACAAATGAAGATCTTTTTGATGAAATCTAAGAGCTTTCTGTCCCTCCATTGACAGCTACGCAGCTACCACTTTGACGCTTCAAAAAGTTGAAAATGAAAAACTTTGTAAATTTAGAGATTGTTTATTTTAAAAACATTAGAAATCCTATATTCAATCTGTTCATCATATAAAGCCATTGTGTCTCTTCAGAAAATTTGGACTAAACCGCTAAATTCATATGGATTAGTTTTACGATCTCTTTATGAACTATTTGAAGCATCAAAGTGGTAGCTGCGTATGTTGTCTATGGAGATATTTGTGTTGATGAGATGACCAAAAGTCTTACGTGTTTGGAACAACATGAGGGTGAGAAATTAATGACAGAATTTAGATTTTTGGGTAAACTAAGCCTTTAATGCGGATTGCGGTGCTATCAACATTTATGTTTCTTTAAGCAGTCTCACTTAAATACTTCCTGCTAAACTAATGGCACAGGGGTGGGATTACCTGCATGTCTGAACAATAGGCATTTCACATTTCTCTTTTAATCAGATCATCTCTTTAACTGTAGTAAAAACCTTTTCCAAGTAAAGAGACTTGTAAATAATTTGTCATGTAAACAGTGAGAACAAACCTCAGACAAGTGAAATTTAAAAACATCTTTATAAATGCAAATAGAAAAAAAAATGACAACGCACAGCATCTACACAACACAACAGATATGACCATGTGAACAGTTCAGTCCACACTAAAGTCTGTCTCACACTGCCCAATAAACACCAAAATCCAATGGTTTTTGGTTCAATGTTAATCCTGTTGGCGTTTTATCTGGCAGTGCAAACCAGCCTCACATCATTCTATGACATACTGCTAAAATAGACAATTTTGAAAAATAAAACTTTTGGAAGAAATTTCATAGACACACACTCAAAAAAAAAAAAACAGTATTCTCATGCAGAATGTCACAGGATTCCCCTCACAGTGTCTGTACTGATCTACCTCCTCAAAAAGCTTCTACGACAGTATCACAGGAGTGAATGTATTCACATACGGGCAGAAATCAATCAACACGTCACACGGTTTTCCAACCGGATCCACAGTCACATTCATAACGTGCGTCAAGGTGTGTGATGACTCGGTATTAAAAATATTAAAGAGGCGGGATGTGTGGAAAATGTTATGGCAACAGAACCGTACTGACAAATGTAATAGAAAAGGCACTTCATTCTTCAACGCTCAGTGAAGACTAATAGTGAAGTATGATTACCTATAATTCTCTCCAATTCAATTTCAATCTCACAGCTGATCATTTGTCTTAGCAATAGGAATTTTGTTTAGTCTAGGTTTCCTGAGGGAAAGGAGCCAACGGCCCGTACAGAGCCATCATGTTAAAAAGGCCACCACTAGATGGTGGATATGTGCTTCTCGGTCAAAACAATCAACAGAAATCAGATCTCAAAACAAAGTTGCATATTTCTAGTAATGCTGCACACTGTGATACCGTCCAGGTCTGAAAGTAAACATGGGCCACTCCTATATGGTGTATAAACATTTCCAAATGATTAAATTACATCAGAGATAAAATATATGATATTGTATGAACACTAACCAAGAAGATTCAGAAAGGTTAGGTCGTATTCAACACTGCACAACACAAAACAGACTCACTCGGTCAATGAGGTGCCGTTTCCTCTGAGACCAAATACACAACAGTTGAATATACAGGTGTGGAGTTATCAGTAACACCTACTGTACCGTTTGAAACATAGTCAATCAACATTGCACATAAGATCATTAGGACATTAGAATGCCAAAATTTAAACATTTTAACACTGTAATTGTCACAGTTGTGCATTAAACAGAGAAAATTTGAAAAAACAACAGTTATGTCAAGACATTGAAAAGCAACTGGTTTAATGGTTCTGTTTCTGTTTAAAAATGGCACTCACATATCCATAAGACTTTTTTACATTCAACGCTACCAAGGCATAGTTCACCCTAAAATGAAAAATCTGTCATAATTTACCCAACCTGAAGTTGTTGATAGAGTTTCTATCTATTTTTTTCTCTCTTTTTTTTTTCAAGAAATACAATTTGAGGGTGAATAAATGACAGAATTTTCATTTTCAGGTGAACTATCCCTTTAAAGTACATTGTATCACTGTTAAACCACAGACTAGTAGTTGGTAAATGTTTGATAACAAAAAAAGAGAGATCGAGAGAAAAGCACAATTAATGTGCCCGTTAAATGTCATCTCTAACATAGAGTGCCAGGCTGGATACGCATCGGAATGCCACACGCACGGAATACCCCAAAACACATCAAAAAAAGAAACAACACAAAACATGTAACGTGTCAACAAAAATATATTCAGTATTCATAAATTACGAATTGTAACAAAATTAAAGTAATTCAAAAATAAAATATTGCATAAATAAAATGATGCATTAAGAAAAAGCTTTAATAAATGATGATTAACAAGCATTTGTGGATAAAAAAAAATTAAAATGCACAAAAATAAAAAATCAGATAATAAAAATTAAAATCAGTGCTTCAAGTAAGCCTGTCTCTACACATGTATGATTTATAAAATCAGATTCATGAAGTGAAGAGTGAAGATGGGAGTGTCTAGGCCACTGGACATAGCAGAGAGAATATTCCAATGATCTGTTTAATCAATAAATAATACAAATAACCTTCCATAACTGCCATAACATAAGAATGAGACCTCTCTGGTCTACAGACAGCTGTTAAAAGAATAATACACGCCAAAATGAAAATTCTGTCATCATTTTCTCACCCTCATGTTGATCTAAACCTGTACGACTTTCTTTTATTCTATGTTCTACAGAGGGAAGTATTTTGAGAAAGTTTCAGTGTTTTTTGTCCATACAATCAAGTCAATGGTAACCAAAATGGTTTGGACGGTCCAACATTCTTCTATATATCTATATTTTCTGTGTGTGTTCTGCAGAAGAAAGAAAGTCATACAGGTTTGGAACAACATCAGGGTAAATCATTTTGGGGTGGACTATCCCTTTAAGGGCCCTCTCCATTTCAGCCCTGCTGTACCAGCCTGCGATAGTGAGGCATGACCTTGCTGTCCGGGAGGTAGAGCGCCATCTCCAAGGCAACCAGAACCGTGAACTCCAGGGAAATCAACTCTTTGCGATTTATTCGGAAACGCTCCTCCAACCTCTATTCAGAGTAAGGCAGATCAAGGGCGAAAGAGAGAGAGAAAGTTACTACATAAATCATAATAAAAGATAATAAAATCCAAATCAGTAAGTCACTTACATCAATCAGTTGCTTAACCTCCTGTTTCTTGAGGTCACTGCTTATCTTAGCAGCTAGTAAAACGCAGGCGGCAGACACCAGCTTTCGGTTATTCTTGTTCAACCTCCCTTGCAGAACCAGCTTCTCAAAGTAAACAAAGGCCATCGCTATGGTAACTGGCTGTAGGCCACACTCCTCGCTCACCGAGCGCATCTCCCTTTTCAAACTGTGGTGCAATTTAAACTTAATTAGAACCAATTTACAACATGCCTATAAAAACAGCTTAAATATTAATCACATTTCAAGCTTATTAATTTCATTCAGCCTTATATGTACATAATGTTGTGATAGTGTTATGTGCTAGAAGACCCAATGAAATGGCTTAACGTGTGCCATTTCTTTCCTGTGTTGACATTTTCTATTACACCTGGTATTAAGATGCGTTTTGGTCGATCGGATCTCAAGTAGATGAGGGAGATGCATTCCCGTTTACACCTGGTGTTTTAATCCGTCTCTTTTGTCCACTTTCAACCACTTCTGTCCTGATTTCTTTAAGGGGAGGGTCTATGGTCGGGTAAATGTATCGGCGTTTCCAGTTTTTCCTAATCTAATGAACGAAATAAGCTTCCGCAATTTAAATACGAATACGCACAGAGACAACTGAAAAACTTATAGAGAGCATCAGCTTACATTTCTGCAATGAAAGCCGCAAGACCAGGCTGAATGCGGTGAGTGTTAGAAATCAGGAATGGGGATAGAAAATTGTGCTTGGTACGTTTTTTTGTCTTCAAACCAAACTTGCTTGGCTAGCGCGCTTCCCATAATGTTCACGTGTTAAGTCAGTAGGCAGTCATTTGAGGCTGTTCGAACACATTCAACCACATGAGCATTTACACTATGAAAGCAATCCGGTCGAATGTGTTTCCGACTACCTCTGGAAGTGGTCGAAAGTGGACAAGCTCAAAATATTTTAGACCCCGTTTACACCTGTATTAAGCATCGTCCACTTGTGAACCGATCGACCAAAACGCATCTTAAAACCAGGTGTAAACAGGGCCCAAGATGCACAAATGTTAAATTTCTGGCCACTAACCAAAAATGGTCAATATTAAAATTCAAAATGGATAAAACATTAGAAATAAAATCCTTGAAGTTAATTTAGGCAGCACAATAGTATAATGTAAATTTTGAAAAATGGATATTCATTTTGAGATTTGCAAAATGTGTTTTTAAAGATGAACATAAAACGTGATGGTAAAGCAGATCTAAATGTAGAAATATGAGCGTGCACAGTGACATTTCCAATATCTAATAATGCTAACAGACATGGACTAAAAGCAACACAACTCAGGCTTGTAACCATTTCATTTGGCATAAAAATGACTTTACCTTCTGATTTTGCTTAGTGTAAGCTTTATGTGAGGAAACTTCTCCTTGAACGTCTCATTCATGTCTTTCTTCAAGTCAGACGGTTTCACATACTCTATAACGGTTGTCTGTAGGGGACAAGGTGAATTATTATAGGTGTATAAAAGAATCATGTATGGCTTTTTATGGCTACTAAAACAATTATGGATGTGAGCATTCAACTTTTACAGCTAAAGCCTAGTCACCTGTTATACATAAGAGATCATGCTTCATGACTTTAGCTATGGTTAGACCATATTGAGCCCTAAGGGTTATCTTATGACATGCTGATGTGATCTGATATAGGGTATTAAGATGGGTTCAATGATTATGAATCACCAACATGTTGTAGTGCAATTCAAATGTCCTTTCAAAGCATTTTCATTAGTATCAGATTACTGAATCTGTATTGGTTCAGTTAAGAATCTTACCACATAAGATGCAAAAATTAACACTCGTTTGTGCTTCCCACAAGGCCACTGGGGGTCACTGAGTAAGTTGGGGTCATAGTCTGACAGCTCGTCCACACCTAGCAAGAGTTACAACATTAAACATGCATGTACACATGAATAGACTTTTTTGAAAGAAATGAATACTTTTATTCAGCAAGGTTGCATGAAATTGATACACAAATTTCAACATTGATAAGTGGGCTGAAACGTTAAGTAAACTTTATTGACAACATCCACAATACAAAAATGTTTTGTTGTCGAATAGTCATTTGGTCTAAAGGCCTGCAATAACGCGGTTTGAACAGTGGGACGCTGTAATGCAATACAGTAATGCATTGCAGCCTTCCCGGATGGAAGACGACACGGCGCTTCGGAGTGCAAACAAAGCCTAAGCATTAGAGTCTTTGGCTCTGTTTGGAAAGTTAAACATAACTAAAAAAAAAAAAAAAAAAGTCATATGCAGGGATGCTACACCCACACACTCAGACTCGCGCAATTGACACTGTTCTTACGCCACAGGTCAATTTTCTCATGAAAATGGAATTGAATAGAGTTGAATATATCAAAATCCAATCACAAGCTTATGAATAGAAATCGAATCGTGAAAATTGTCAATGCCCAGCCCTAATAAAAACACAGTACCAGTCATTGTAGCAGTTGGACTATTGATGACTTCTGAAGAGGACAGAAAACCTGAAGGAGATTGGTCTATTCAGTTTGCTTGTTGAAATTCATTAATAAGACATTGTTGGGGAGCATAAGACACATTCAAAAACTGCAGAGGCCTTTCTGACCCCACACTTTTTAACGGTAGTGTACAAGTAATGTGCATGCTGGAAATGCATGCACATCAGATAACAGTCCCCAATGAATAAATATAAAAATGCTATAATTAGCACATAATGTATCTGCAAATGTAACTCACCAGTATCTTGTATAATTGTGCTGTTGATTCGGGAAGGGGTGAAGTTCTTCTGCCCGTTGATACGGTTTCGAGACATTGCCGTCTGAGCTGTACTGATGTCAGGTGGGCCACTGCTCTTCTGCCTGACCAAGGCATTAGTTGGGAGCAGAAAACGGGCATATGATACTGTCTGCAACACAAAATTCCAGGGCTATCAGAGTAAACAAACATTTACATTGCGCAAAATACTGCACCTTGCACAATCATGCTTTAAAACAGATTTTGATACACCACCAAATAAACAACTAAGGAGGTTTCTAAGCCACACAATCATGCCTTTTGCTCAATCTTAGAGTAATATAACCCATCTTACCGTTCCAAAGTCCACCTCCACTCCTTCTAATCCAGGGACCATTTCAACTCCACCACCAGAAGAGTGTCTGAGTCTCTGGGATTCTAGTTTAGAGTCACTGCAGTGTAAAGATACATTATTAACAGTCAGAATTTAATAACTTTTCTCTGCACTGAAACAATTTCTTTTATTCGGATATTGAGATAAAGACTCCTCTGTCTCTTATTGCTGTTGCCTGATGCAAAAGACACTAGCGGTGCCTGTTAATATACCAGCAGACTGTTTATAGGCCGGTCCGTTTGTAAAGTCATTCTTCATTTACAAGTTATTATGGTTTATTTATATTAAAGCGTAGAATGATACATCTTTGTGTTTTTTAAATAAATGCATACTGACCAAAAAAAAAAAAAAATCTGCGAATGATGTGATTGGCCAGTGTATGACAGGTGGACAAATCACTGTAAACTGGACTGCCAAAAGAAAATCTAATCACTACTAAAAATTATGTTTGATCAATTTAATGGATCTCTACCGAATAAAAGGATTAATTTTATTTAAAAAAAAAACAATTATACATACTGACCCCAAACTTTTGAACGGTAGTATAAATTAAAATAATTTTAAAACAGAGCACTTTACACACTCAACATCCAGCTTTGTGAAAATCACTCAACAGCACATTTTCATCCTTAAATAAATAATTTACTCTTTTGTACATCATATTTCATAGTCCAGGCTTTACTTAAAGAAAAAAACAGTTGATTTGTCCATCCCTTGTGGATTTGCATGATATGAAATGAGTTGTTTGGCTGACTGTGGTGGCTCTGTACCTGATGTGATAACTCTCTCCATAGGGCAATACAGAGAAAGCAGCACACAGGGATCTCTTGGCACAGATCAGCACAACCCTGCAGGACACAGATGGCAATGCACACAGAACAGACAGCATCAGTCACCTAAACCATCCCAGTACACCAGCCATGTTTACACCACACAACAAGTGCATATGGGTCACAACAACATGCAGCACAACGCAAATGGGAGATCATATGGCACTGGAAATGACATTGGTGACAAAATGAGGCAACAAATGTAAAACTATTCTTCAACCACACATCCAGAAATTGTCAGTTTAAAGCAGCATGTAGCTTTCTATGTAAAAGTAGACTGGTCAGCATGACCAGATCTGATAACAACAAACTCTGTCACATTTCCCAGGAGGCTGAACAGCATCACAGTTAACAAGTCAGCAGCATGTGACATGGGTTATGTTCAAGGAGGTCAACGGGCCATTATAACATTACCGCTGATGTCATGAGGCTGGGGGTGAATGTGCACATGAGGCGTGATTTCATGGTTGATAATGCAAGTCAGGGGGTAAAAACTGTGTATTGCGTAATATACAAGATTACGAGAGTATCAGAAAATGCACTCATTTTTCTTTTCTTTTTGAAATTGAATCTCTTTGCACTATGCGTTTTGTTTTTCTACTATGTTTGTTCTTGCTTTTGTTTTTTTTCTTTCTTTAACCTGTGTAAAATTAACCACCACATAAGGTTGTGTATAATTCATGTTATTTTATGGTGCGGAAAAAAAAAGATAGAAGAAAAAAGAAAGAAAAGAACCCTTTGCTGATGCAGAATACAAAAGTAAATAGGGATTTTGGCAGAGTTTACCAGAGGAGAAAAGTAAGCTAGAGGGAGAAAGAAAAGGAATCAGGGAGGAAGAGCACTTTTGGAAGAATTTATCTTATGTAACCGTCTTTCATTACATTTTAATGTCTCTTGCCAAGGTGTAGTTCCATTTCAGAAGATGCAAGCGATCTATAAGTTTCCATTCAAGATTGATTTAATTTAGCTAGGTTGTTCCCCGTGTAGGCAGACACATCTACCCCATTTCTTCTGTCTAAGAACCTAAGTGAGTTATACCAGTGAGTACTTATGCCAGTTATTAAGTTAGCGAAGGAATCACAGAGTCTGTCTGAAGCTGCACTGTTTCACTTAGCATGAGAGCACAGAATTATACTGCCTGAGGAAACAGTCAGCATCCACTTTTTTATATTCACCTTATGTGACTTGTGTCATGAGAATTGAACTCCTCTATCCTTATTGTTGACAAAAAGAATAAAATAAAAATGAATAAAGTATTTTTTATAAAAAAATAAAATACAAAAAAAAGTTAAGAAGCTAAAGTTCAGCAAAATTATAGAAAGTATAGAAAATTAAATAATCAAATATTCATTAAACAAAAAGTTTAAGTTAACTTACTAACAAATAAAGTTAAGAAGCTAAAGTTCGGCTTAATATTTCATTGTCCCACCTAAAAAAATTATTAAGTAAAATTCAGATGTAATGTATGAGTATTTGACAATAATGATCATTAAATTGTTAAATTGTCTTTGCAATGCAAGTATCAAGTATGTAAATATATAACTATGGTATTATATGCATGTTATTATCAGTCAGTCTCAAAAAGGAACTCTCAGATTTTTTTGAACTCGGTCTCTGTGTCCACCAAAGTCTACTTCGCTTCAAACAGATTCAAGACCCCTGGTCTAGACTGATGGTCACAATGATTTAGCCAAGTAAGAAATGTTCCTGGATCAACATTTTGTTGATCAAGGAACAATATTTTTGTCCAAAACTTTTGTCCTAACCCTAAGCATAATGTAACCCTAAAATCAGAGGGAAATGATGGGTGAATAACACTGATGTAGAAGCACCTAATTCTGGTTGTAAACCTAAACTTGAGATAAACTGTAAACTTGTCCCTAAAATCTGATTGGTATTTTGTAGTTAATGTACAGACTTAATATGGGAAAAAACCCGCCAACTCACCTACTCACTCGAGTATCATATGGTCTCATATTCTTGATAAAGTGAACTTTCTTGGAAACCTTTGGCCCCGGAGACCCAGAAAGGTTACGTGTCCTGCAACAAGAATGTAACAAAATGTAGATAAACACATGCGAATTTAATTTGTATGAGCTTAGAGAAAAATTGTGATGTATTAAATTGAAGTAAAGGCATAATCTTTTGGCCCTTGACTATAAACTACGGCTTAAAAGGTCACCCGTCCAGCATCAGTCTATCAGCGAGCAGACCTCACCTTACATAAAGAGATGAGAGGGTGAGGGGAACAGAACAGGCAAACAACAAAGACGACACAGGACATGATGTGCGTGTGTACTGCAGTGTGATCATGAGGTGCGGTTTACATAAGCAACATAACCTACCAGCAGATAAAGCTTGTTGTGACTGGTTGATGGCCTTTATGCTATACTTCTCTGACTGACTCAGCAGTCTCTCAGTTATCAACTCTGACAGCAGTGAATTCTTATCACCATAAAAACCTTCCATCTGTCCTATGGGTCTTCCCTAATCAGAGACTCTGTTATCACAGTTACAGAGGACTTTATTTTTAAAGACAAATACAAAGACAAGACCTCATTATAACCATCAAACCTTTATTACTCGTAATGATTAATTAATAACTTTTTTTCAATACACTTTACAGTATATCCAAAACATCTTTGTTTAGGTCTTTTAATTTTGCCCAGAGTAGTCCAGATTATGAATGAATGAGTCTTATGAGCCAATTCTTTTAGTGAATCACAAAACATAGCCTATGGCACGTCCTGAGAATTCAGACTCTCAAAAGAATGTGTCTTATGAGCACGTGCTTTTTAGTGAATCATAAAAAAATGTGTGACTTCCTGAACAAATGACTCTTATAAATCGGTTTCTATTGTGAATCAAAAACATACATTGCTATTTAAACAGTCTGACAAATATCAATATTTATAACTTTATAAACTATAATCACTGGCTTCCGGACCGTATGCGAGTAGAGTTCCGCCTGAAGAGTGGTCTGTGACCCGACGTATGACATAGGATGTAGGAGTAGCGTAAGCTTAGGTGTAGTGATCGACCGATGTATCGGTCTACCGATATTTTTCCCGATATTTAAGCATTTTCCCATAATCGGGTATCGGTTTTGTAATATCGGATTCGCCGATAAACGGCGCCATCTTGTGGCCGTTTTGAGAATTCCGCCATTGCAGCCCGCGTCTGAGGAGATCAGTCAACAACAACTCTGTGCACAGGTAAAATATATGTTCGACTTACTTTGCTTTAATTATTCAACTTTATTTAACATAACAGACATGCAGAAATGAGATTTGAGACATAAATGCCTGATATAGTATATTTATGCAGCTTGGTTCTAACGAATTGAGACGAACTCATGGAGTCACGTAGTGTAATCCGTCATGTCCTGCCCCAATAAAGACGTAACTTTACATGAATTAAATAAAACAGACATGAATGAGTGCGTGTTGAAAATAAAAGCGCTGAATTTAATTCTCTATCTGTTGTATTTGCTCATCATTAGTCTCGAAAAAAAAGTTTGTTCATATTGCTGAGCATTCACTGGGTTGATGATCAGGAATGCTCAAGCACGGCCACTGAATGAAACTTTTGACAAGATTATCTTGTTTAAACACCCTAGATTATATGATAATTTACTACATAGCAATTATTTCGCTAATAAACATCTAAATATACCGCTTTGTGGAAATTAATTATTTATTATTTGCACGTGCGATCGCGTTGAGTAGCCTAAGTTATATTTCTTTGTAAATGCATATACAAACGGCATTTTGTCAGAAAGGATTTCATGATATAGACTGACAAAACTATTATTAATAATTAATAACATACTAGTTGGAAAATGCAATTATGTATATGCTGTTTTGTTTGTTACTTTCCTGACAATGTTGCATTCCAGCTAATATTATTCAGTGAATTAATATTACCCAGTGAATTATTCCTCACTCTTAGTTTAAACCTATTTAACGGCACATAAACCTTCTAAAACTGTTTAAAATGAAATACATTTCTGCAAAGGTGATATGACTCCCCTGTCAATTATTTTCTCCATATGAAAACATTAGACTTTTAACATTTATTTTGCCTATTGTTAACATTGTTGCTGCTGATGCTTATAAATTAAATGTATAATTTAGATATAAATTATATAATGTAATAATATAAATGTTTTTATTGTAATTTGATTTATTTACCATTTTTGAAAACAAACGAAGCAGGCTTACAGGGCACAATGTTGAAAGACTCTGTTTTCTACACTACAACTAGTTCTGCTTAACTGGGAGTATTAAGTTACACTATAAAATAGCTATGCAAAAATAAAATTCAGGTAATTTAGATTCCTAAAGTTTTTTTTGTTTTGTATGCAAGGAGGGAGTGATTTTTATAAATAAAATGGTTTGTTCAGTTAATTTGTGTTGTAATAATTGTGTCAAAAACAGAAGTATAACAGTAAACAAAGATCGGTTCTGCATATCGGTTATCGGGCGCATAAACATGCAAATAATCAGTATCAAATAAATAGTGCTGGGAGACAACTCAAGCTCCTCCCATATTTCTCTTTAAAAATTCTCATTTTAAACTTCTAATTCGTGACCGGTGTTACTCTATCCTCTGTGCTTCCATTTTCGTCATTACATCATGCGTCGGGTCAGAGTTCACTCTTCGGCTGGAACTAGACTCGCGTACAGCCGCTATCGGAAGCCAGTGATAATAGTTTAAAAAGTTATATAAATATGACAATTTTTCTTGCAAAAACGCATCACTTTGCTTCAAAAGGCCTTTATTTAACCCCCCGGAGCCGTATGGATTACTTTTATGATGGATTGATGAACTTTTTGGGGAATCAAAATCTAAGTTGCTTTTCACTCCCATTATAAAACTCGGAAGAGCCAGGATATTTTTAATATAACTCCGATTGTGTTTGGCTGAAATAAAATAGAAGTCATATAGACTCACTTTATGAGCAGCAAGTTATTACTTTAATCATGTCCGACTCTAAATTAACCAAGAATTGATTTTATGAAGTCAAAATGCAAATCAAAAATAGTTCATTTTCAAAATGTAGTTACAGATAAACATTATGGTTTTTGTTGTAATAAATGGTCATTTGTATTTATATAAATTATTTTAGAAAATGCTATTCCTAAGTATTTTATTTAATATAAAAGTTAGAACCAATATTTCGATTGCCTCAATGGTTGAATTTGTATTTCTTTAAAGTACTAAAAGAACCGGAACTAGAAATCCTTACGATTCCCAACCTGTTTATTTTGGCAGGTCTCAAAAATGTCGCACAAATATTTCCTGTCAAACTCTTGCCTAGAAAACAAGACATCAGATATGAAAATGAAAGTTAAACAATAAGGCGGAAGTCAGTAATTCAAGGGGATAGATTCGTTTTTGTTGGGTTTTTCTCGTACTGTAATGTCCACTGTTTATGATATTGCTTCAAAAGTCATAAACGAATGTAAACACTGGTAAACAACAGGCCAGATGCAGTTGTGATTATCCAAAATCGTGCTAAGATTTGGAAATAAACATAGCTTTCATAAACAAATATATATTCAGAATTCTTTAAGACAGCTGTAGAAAAGGTTACATTACTCAACATTTGTTTGAATGGTGTAATTTAAGCATACAAACCCAGTCAGAAAAAAAACGTCAATAACGCGTGTTATTGTTTGCCAAACTGCGTGCTTAAACAAAAGCTCACCTTTGACGGGGATCAGGCACAGGGTTGGAGCCCGGGAATTGGCTGGGTGTTTTACTTGATCCTAAAACCGGATTCAGCGGTCCAAAGGTCGGTGAAAGAGGGGGTGCCTGGACTGACAAAGGATCTGCTCGTCCATCCTCAGTAAAAACGTCGCTGTTCCCTTGGTTTAATGCTGGAGGAGGGCTCAGAGGAGCAGGGTATGTGTTAGTCCTCGGTATAGGGGTCGCAGTTCCTCCGCTGATGGAGGATGTCACTTGTGTGAAGGTTCCGTAGCTGCTGGATGTGGACGGAGGGGGACCCGTCACAGCCGACGACACACCGACATCTAACGTTACACACCGGCTCTCGGCTTCCCTAGGGCCAACGATTCCATTGCTTAGGTTGTAAACCGGTCGCCCGTCCAAAGATATATTGGTGAGAAACAATAATGCTGCTTGTCTGCGACGGGAATCACGGCTTTTTCGCAGGTGTTCTTTGTGTGGTTTGGCCGAATTAGTCCTCGGACAGACGCGAGGACCGCAGGCAGCGGCCGCCATTCTACTGTGAGTAAGCTAAAAGCAGACAGAGCTATTAGAGCGACTGAGGGGTTGGCCACGCCCCCTGACACCTTATTGGTTCAAATTCCTGACACTTGCATATAAATGAGACTTTGTCTCAGTGGATTGGACGAGAAGTCTTAGTTCATAAATTTTTACAATAGCCTGGCTTCAAATGTACAGGAGGACACAAGACATCTGTTGCTTTCTTTGACTATGACACATCATATATTTTTAATGAGAGTGACACTTACGTTTAATAATTTTATATATTTGTATATTAGATGTAATTAAATGTTTATTTCTAAAAATAAGTATTAAGTTCCCCCTAAACTAATTATCAAAAAGTGTCCCACTGTATTCACCCTATATTTTATTACTAGGCTGTCTGAAAGCTGTCTCACTCCTTCATAGGCTTCTAGCTTTCAGATTTCATCAAAAATATCTTAATTTGTGTTCCGAAGATGATCGAAGTCCTTACGGGGTTGGAACAACATGAGGGTGAGTAATTACTGACAGAATTTTCATTTTTGGGTGATCTAACCCTTTATCTTAAAATGGCAAGCAAAACAAAGACACTCTTTCAGTTGATGCTTTGGTCAGGTCAGTAAACACACAATTTTGCTTCCTTTATTGTCCAAATAAAACACATGGCTGAAAATTGACATCCTTTTTTACAGTCGACAGCTACAGTCTTTCAGGTGCAGTGTAAGGCTTGACGTCTTTCAGCGTGTCTACGGTAAAATCCAGCATTAACCAGAGTGAACGAGTATGATCCACATTGATAAAGGACAGCATACAGAGGCTGTACTGAGGTGTTCCAGCTAGCACCAAAATGGTAACACAAATGGACATACTGTACGTAATGGTTATGCCAAGATGTGAAATAGTTACAATGGACTTACTGTAGCAATAACATGATATCAGTGTAAACAGCACAAACACATGGATTATTCACCTTCTCTCTATTCAAAAGCCCAATGGTCAATCAATGCAAAAAAATATGTTTTGTACAGATTCACTGATCTATGTATTGATGACCAAATGTAAGAAACAACCACAGAAAAGTTATTAATGGAATTTAAATGTTAAATAAAATTAGATAAAGAGATGGATAGTACTGCATGGATTTGTTCATAGGCATACAACATTTTCAAATTCACTATTCAAACATTTATGAGTATTATTGCACCAAATGATGTAAATGACATGGCATAATCATAACGCTGATAACTTTTCATTTATCCGTAAAAAGAACAATTTTGAAACATATGCTATATGATAGGTACTTTAAAATTTGAAATCTTTGTTAGCTTAGATGTAGCTTGAAATACTGCGGTATTACCATACGTTCATATTACAGGCATATAAACCAGCTTGATCAGGGTTCTTTGTCCTTAAGATGAACATTCATTCAATCCTTTTTAAAGCTGCACACAGCCATTTTTCTGGATCAGACCAATTATTTCCATCATGACAGATATGTCCTTTGAGAACATTAAAAAAAATCAGTGTATACAATTTTTCACTTGAAAATTAAGCAGAAATGTCCACTGAAAAGAGACCTTGATAATTTTGAAAAAAACATCTTTGTTGCAAGCAAAGTATGATCCCTGTTCTTGAAGGCAACAATTCTGTGCTTAATAAAAATCCTCATGATGTTATCAGAAACTCAACCCTTTCATCTTTCTTTAAAGACTGAAAATGTTTTCATAAATCCACTAATGTTTTAAACATTAGCTGCTGAAGAAGGGTTAAATGCACCTTTTAGATGCTGAATAGCCAAACGAAAGTCGATAAGAAAGTCGATTAAGGCCTTTAATGAGAAAACTCACTAGTTGTACTTATACCTATTACAACCTCAATAGCTAACAAACTGTGACCAAGTGGATTCAGTAATTGTGGTTTACAGCAGCTGCCACGAAAGATTTAAAAACACCAGAATGGCTTAAAACTGTGTTTAAGCACCATTGCTGTTATATTCCACACTGATCATATGTTTTTTATTCATGATACATTTACCGTGCCCTCACTGCTTTTTCATAAATTTGCTCGAAACAGACCCCCGCCTATCCTCCTAGCCCAATAACCTGTGGTAATGTCTAATGTCACCACAGGGTGGCTCTTTTCTAGAAGCTAGTGCATAATGTTCCTCTACAGACGACGAAATCCACCAAATAAAGCTGGAGAGAACTGAGTTTTTTTGCACGCACACTAATACATTACATCTTTTTAGAAGGTAAGAATGTTTCAGACTGTCGTCTCATATTCCATCACTTCCTTGGGTGTGCCTAGACATCGGTACTGGATCCTCGGTGTGACCGGAGCAGCACTTTCCAGAACCAAAATGGTTTTTCGTAGCCTGCGGTCAATGAAGTGGGCATCCCAGGCTGGGTACTGCTTTCTGGGAAGGTCGATACGAACTACCGGCCCCTCTGTCCTTGGGGTGAGGCGAGGCGCGGCGGTTCGTGAGGCCTTAAGGGTCCGCATCTTAAACACATCGCCAATGTCTTCTCTCTGTACTGACTCTCCTCCTTTAGTCCTTTGCAGAGTCCTCGGCGGGCTGCTCACCGCGTCCAGAGGAGGAACGGAGGAGGGCGACAAGATACAAGGATCTGAAACGGCCCCCACCTGGACGCCACAACATCCAAAATAGGCTCCAGACACAGGGCCGTCAGGGTGCAACAAGCAGTAGTAGACAAACATAAAAAATGTGCCCAGAGCGTAGCTACAGGCCACTACACACACCACCACCACAGCGTAAAAGTCCGAAGTGCGCGGGCTGCGGTACATGTACCACACGGCAGTGAGGGCCACGTTTTCACCCAGCACTATGAGGCTGTAGAGCATAAGTCGGCACCGAGTTGGGCCTTCACGGACACTGAACCAGCAGAATATGTACACGATGCCCACCATCATGTTGTAGATGATTTCCTCCCACTTGGACATGCAGAAGTCCGTCTCACCTTGGATGATCCAGAAGGTCATGGCGCACCAGTGGGCCACGATGAAAATACCGAAGTAGAGCTGGAAGATGGAAACGAAGAGGGCGAAGGCCATGGCGCGGGCTCCCACTGTGAACATGTGCCACAGCATGTGCGCCACCACTGATTTATATGACATGGGAAGCTTGTCGTCACGAGAGTCCCGTAATGTCTTCTGATAAGACGCCATCATCCAGCCCAGAGACACCAGAGAGGCTGACGCAGACAGACCTGGATCAAATGAAGCACAACAAGAGAGAAAATGGAAAGAAATGAGTCAATTAATGAGGTACATTAATTAAAATAAATTACACTGCTAGAAAATAGTAAGAATTGGATTGTTGGATAGTTAGATGGTGTTTGCAGTGTATTAGGAAGGATGCCTTAAAAGGATAGTTCACCTTAAAAATGAAAATTCTGTCATCATTTACTCACCCTTATGTTGTACCAAACCTGTATGAATTTCTTTCTTTTGTTGAACTAAAAAGAATATATTTTGAAGAATGTTGGTAACCAAACAGTTAAGAGTAGCCATTGCCTTACATAATACGAGAAAAAGAAAAAAAATACTATGGAAGTCAACGGCTACTGTCAACTGTCTGGTTATCAACATTATTCAAAATATCTTCTTTTTAGTTCAAATGAAGAAAGAAACTCATAAAGGTTTGAAACAACTTGAGGACAAAATTTTCATTTTGGGTTGAACTATCCTATTAAGAAGCTACTTACTATATTCAAGCATATTCAATATTTTTTGTTAAAAAGAAATGAATTAAACAGATTTGATATTTTCACTGTACTAAAGCCAAAATTAATTAAAATATTATATGGACAATATTTATTTTCTATTAATTTTATTGTGTATCTTTCTTTAGCCCACAATTACAGTATAATAATGTTAGATATCTGACCTATTAAAAACAGCTTTTGGCTTGATTTTCTACTGTTGAAACATGGGCTGTTTTTTTTGTTGATTAATTGTATTGCTTTATACACTTATTTATGTCAAAAATTGTCACATCATTTCTCTTTTTATTTATCCTAAGGAATTTTGGAAGATGCATCAGTGACAAAGCCGATACTTGAGGAGGAAAATACTTCAAATTAATTTCAAATCAAAACCTACACCAAAGTATAAAATGAGTCTGTATATAAGGAATGACAGTACACCCCCACCATTATTCTCAAAATTCTGTTGAGTGCTGTACGCTCTCTAGAACCTCTCATGAATATTTAATCAGGTTCCTGTCTGGCCATTCATCAGCTCACCCGTTTAGTCAGGCGCAGTCAAAACAGAAAATCTCTCCTAATCAGCAAAAACATAATCATTACCTAGTTCTCCAGCCGTCTCGCATTGCACCAAATATGATTATGAGTGATTATGACAGACCCAGCAAAGCACCTAAATCATACTATCAGTCTGTAAAAGTGCAGGTCAGGACAGACCAAGATGAAACGCTCTTGCACTGATGCCTGTATTCTCTACACCGCTGACTGTAAGGTGGAAGAGTGCCCTGGTCATCTCCTGAGAACTGGATATGCTCACAAATTGGCTCTCCTCATGGGTCATTTTTATCCTTCTGGAAAAAGATGCCTTCAGCAGCCTGAATAAATGTAATATGAGCAGGGCTGCCACATTTTAATTTCCGCACCTCTCTAACTTTTATTCACAAAGGCATAGAAAGAAAGATGATCACGTCAAATGGTAGCTTTTAAACAAAAATTACATTGTGTAGTTAACTAGCTTTGGGCTTTCTTTAAAAGTCACAGTTTGTGCTTTGACATTTGGATAAAATTCCTCTGGGAATATCTGACAGTGGCTACAATTGTTCCTATGGAGCTGAACCAATACAACAGCGAGCTCTCGCAGCTCTGTAATCAAAGGCACCTGTCAGGTGGGTTTATAGCTGTCGCATGTCCTGTTCCCTCCTTACAGAGCCAAAGATAGACTGGAGCAATGAAACTACAATTAGATGATTTTAATATGTCACCATTACTGTATTATGATGCTGTTGTGAACATCTAATGATGTAATATTCTAAATAATCATTTGATTACTGTCATTTTCATGTTAAATTATATATCTCTTTAATATTATTCATTGCAAATTTGGAGTGTGCTCTTCCAGGGGACAATGAAAAAAATTGTGTCTTAACTGCTACTGGATAGTTTAATCATTAATGAAACCACTTGAAGATTCATCTGATAAAATGGTCAGTCTCATGCACAATGACCTGTAATATGTATAACCCATTGTCTTCCATATTCAGTCACACTTATCAAATCCTCAGTAATTTGCCAGCTAATTTGCAGTAGCATTGAAAATGAGATGCTATACAAACGCATGCTTCGAAATTGCAATTTGATTCTTAATGATGGCCAAATGAATTTCTAAAACAAAAATCTGTCACATTTAAATTAGATGCAACGCAGAAATCACACTGCAAGAAGGCACTGAATCAAACTATACTCGGTGAGCTGGTGGATAGCAATATGACAGATGTTATAGTCTGTGCTTCAGACAGAACGCCCACAGACCACCCACAGCATGTTTACTGACGTCTCATGTAATACCACACTCAAAAATCGCCATTTCGAATCTGATTGGCTGGCTTTATTTCTGAGAGTAAAGGCACATTGTTTTTTTCATCAATATTCCTGGAGAAGTGGAGTTAAGGCTTTTGAAGAAAAGCTAATATATGGATTTAAAAGTTTGTGAAATCAAAGATTCTTTCAAAGAAAGATATTTCAAAACAGAATGTGTATACTTTGATAGTCACAAGTGTTACAAAAATCTATTTCAAATAAATGCTGTTCTTTTGAAATTTCTATTTATCAACTAATTATCTAGAATTAAAAAAAATGCATCACAGTTTTCACAAATATATTAAGCAGCTCAACTGTTTTCAACAATTGATAATAATCAGAAATGTTTCTTGAGCACCAAATCAGCATATTAGAATGATTTCTAAAGGATCATGTGACACTGAAGACTGAAGTAATGATGCTGAAAATTCAGCTTTACCATCACACGAATAAATTATATTTATCAATATATTCAAATAGAAAACAGTTATTTTAAATTGTAATATAGGCTATATATATTCTTTTGTCAATTTTTTTCTTCTTAATTCGGTATACAGTATGTCTGAAAAAAGTTAAAATCAGTACTTCTAAATATTGAGCTAGTATAAATTATGAATCTCAATATACTGCCATGCCATTATTTGAATGATTTTTGCTTCAACGATGGTCTATCATTGTGGTATAATTTATATTAGATAGCCTTGCCAATAAACAGCACCTATGGGCAGTTCATAATTTGCAATTTGGGGCAGACTTTCTGTCATAGTCAAATGTCTGGCTACTCGAGACTACTGATGAAATATGAATATAATGAATATGACCCAGACAAATAGCGCAAGCTAAACTATTTCTAGCATACTTGGAATGAAGCGGTTTTAATCATAGCTGTCATCAACTTACCTTGCAAAGGGAGGACCTGACCGGTCTGGACCATAATGCTGAGTTGCAGAACGAGCTGAGGTGCGCTCTTCAGGAAGGTTTCCAGCAACCTCAGCATGCTGATGTCAGCGTTCTCGAACATCGTACGCCAGTAGAAGTGTTTGTGCTCGTTGTCCCCACGCCAGCGGCTTTGCACACCCAGATATAAGGCATGGACATACCTGGGGTAAAAAACATAGGATAAGACCTCTAGATCATTTCTGAATAGATCACCAAAATTTGTATCAGAAAAAAATAATTATTTTAAATGGCCCCTTTTATGTTTCATTTTATTTTATTTTACCTGCGTAATATAGCTGTTTGTGCATGTAAACGATCTGCAAAGTTACAAAGCACAAAGGCCATGCCAAAAGTCCGATCATATAAATATACTTGACTTACAGCCATTGTAAGTCCACAAGACTAAAGGTTTCAGAAGGGTGCTGGAAAGAGTTTAAGTCACAAAAGTGTAGACTCGGAGGAAGGTCAGGAGGGTTTAGGGCTCCATCTGGGACAGGGCCATGTGTTTTTCAGCAAGAGGGCAGGACAACTTGTCACTCACATGAGATCACAGCAATAGCAATAGCAAACCACAATAATTTAACCATACAATCAATTCCCAATTGTCAAAATCCCTTTATATATTTTTTTCTTGTTCAAGAAGACATTTACGCCACAATAGGAAAGAAAAATCTATCGCAACTTCCATTTCATGCCGACTTAAGGAAAAAAGTTTTTAGGCCAAAAGTGCTGCAGCGATGTACAGTATGTACGTTTTTTATTTTATTTATTTTTTACTTTAAATCATGTAAATCAATTCTAGAAGAAAATAAAATTATGGACTTGTAAATGAGTATAAATGGGCACTTTAATGCATCTTGTATTATATAACCATTTGGAAATTGGTAATTCCATTGTTACCTCGATGCCAGTCTGCAGACTTTGAAAAGAACTGGAGTCTGCCTATAATGTGACTGCAACCAGCTGATAAAGGCAGTACACTTGTCTGGGCAGACTGCCAGTGCACTATAGAGTGCTCCAGCATGTCATTTTCTGTCCTCAGCACCACAGTCTACAGGCTGTTGTGAGACACACCAAGGTCGCTCTTCAGATTACACAGATGTCAGAGAGCATGTTTTCACGGGAGGGATCACTGTCTCTTACATTCGTACCTTCAAATTTCCTGATTAATGACCCCAGAACTCCAGTGTTTATCCTGTGAGATGAATATAAGTGCCAGAGGAAGCATTCCACTACGAAAGAGAGCGCCTTTTGGGAGATATGAAGCAAAAACTGCAGCTGTACGTTCAAAACATATTTATGTGAGCCCCTTGAAAAATCTGCCTTTCACTGGACTTAATTTGTTTCTTTTGACAGGAAGTGCCATGGTATTTCAGTCTGTCTCAAGGGTAGCGAGAGTAATAGCAGTGTTCGCAGGATGTCAGGAGATTGGCAGAATGAATCACCCTGACTTGATGAGGTCTATAAAATTGCTCCACATCCTTCACACAACTTGCTGTGCGAAGAAAAAAAAGCCTTTAAAAATAAAATCAAGCAATAGAGAGCCTGGGAGAATGGCTGTCAGCGAGTGAGTCTCAAATTTGACAAGAAACACAGTCTTTCTTTTTCTAAATAAAGGGTGTGTTTTCAATGACACAGAAAAGCTCTCTTCGCTTGTAAAATTCAGCCCTTTGATTCCCTGAAAATTCGGCACACCGGATGCAATCAGACAAAATCAAACCTTGAACCTTAACTATGCAACTATTTTATTTTTTTCAAGAAAATTGAGAAAAGGTTTACAAACAGGCAGCTCTGTGGCTGAGAAAACATCACACAGACAGCCACCATTGGCAAGCAATGCATCAGTATCCATGGTGACGACTGTCAAACATTGCAGCTGACAAGCTTGGCCCATTACTTAACTTAACATAACCCAATTTGAGACAATCATCTGTTAGGTCTATGTTTCGCATAAAGACTCGGCATGTCTTCCTCTGAAAAGGACTTTCTATTAGAAAAGCCACCCTGATTATGTTGCTGTCCACTTGCCATTAAACTACTTTTGAATTCAACAATATTCAAAACAGCCAGCTTACCTACTCGGTTACTCAGATGGCACAGCTAGGCAATCAGCCTTCAGCTATTAAATGCCAGGGCTTCCAGTAAGTTAAATACTGGATTTACCCCTCCCCCTCCCCTCCTGCTAAATTGAACCCTTGAGAATGGCAACACAAAGAAAGAAAGAAAGAAAGAAAGAAAGAAAGAAAGAAAGAAAGAAAGAAAGAAAGAAAGAAAATCAATGTTGAATGTTCTATATCAGATTTCCAACTGGCTAGAATCAGACTTTCATTATTTTTATGAATAGTAAAGCCCTGCTGAGGTGGTTATGAGACACTGGATCATGTCATCATCCAACAGAATTAGGAAGATGGACGTGCTTTCAAGCCTATTTCCTGTTGTCATATACAGTACATTTCTGTCTTTATTTGCTGTGATTTTTTGTTATCTTTTCTTTGCCCCTCCAGGCCCTTGTAAAATTTTGATTATAAATAAACTACGTTTTTCAGGTACAGTATGTTTATTAAACATGTATTTATTTATTTAACATCTTTTGTTGTTTGATTAACATTAATGAAAGACAGGTATTTTAGGCTGCTATCACTTTAAGACCAAATACTTGGTTCTAAATATACATCCGTTTTTCACCGGGCTGTTTATGTTCACTTAAGCCAACCGACTGTATTTATGCGAGATACTCATTTTGACAACTGTGTCTATATTTGACTATACTGACGGGAACTGGATTCGGGATTGCGCACTGTCTGAGAGAGCTTCTAGTGTGTGTCATTCAGCACAATACATTGAGTTATTTTTTTCACAACTTACTACTCATAACAACTTGATAAACTCTTTTTGAAGATCCTTGTTGAATGTAGCTTTTTTGACATCTTCGCGTATTACTTGATCTCCGCTCTCTCTCATATCCCGCCTTCACTAACTGCAAGTTAATCGATAGCGATTTGTGATTGGATGGTAATTTACTATGACGAGATTGGCACCTTTGATTTGGCTATTCTCGCGTGACAGAAGACTCGCTTTATGATCACCTAGCAAAGACAATTTAGGAAAGAAATACGGGACAAAACATGATTTTTTCACTAAGTCGAGATACTAAAAATAGAGCTGAAATGCGGTACGTCTGGTCACTCTAGACCAACTAGCCAGAGTGAAAGCAAAAGACCACACCTGCATCACTCCTTAAACTAATGTTTAATATGCCTTTCCCTGTAGTTTAAATATTAGCCTACTTTACAAACATATTCAATGACTGAATCATTTAATGTAATCAATTAATGTATATGCAAATAATATTTAGCATATGCAAAAAATATGACAGAAAATAAAGTGAAGACCATGCTGATCAATGATTGAAGGCTCTGTCATCTCCAGAGAATGTTTTTAAGTTGAGTACAAAAAAAGCATTCAGACAAAAAGGAATAAACGTGATGCATTAATTAAAGCTTGATATTTTGTCTCTACACTGTAAAAAAAATCCCGTTGTTTTTACGGAATAAAACCGGCAGCTGTGGTTACCAGAACTTTACCGTCAAAAATACAGTATCAACGTTATTGGTTTTACAGACTTAACGTAAAATTTACAGTAATAAACCGTATTTCATAATCTGATTTAATGTTAATTTACCAACCCATTGAAGTATTAATATCTGTTTTATACCATTATAATACACCGACAACCAACAATCACCACAGCATTGATGAGAGTCACGTGATAAATCAAAGCTTATCACAAGCAATCTTCCACATGAAAGTTAATACTATTATAAAGCTGCACAGTGTCATTCGCACAAACATTAAACACCATCACGGTAACACACATGAAATTATAAAAATGCAATAAACATTAATTGAACAACATTAAATGTGACATAAAACCCTAATGTACATAACTGATTAGAAAAGAACTAAGAAAACTAAGAAGAAACATAGTTATTTCAATAAAAATACATAAAATGTGAAGTGTCACGCAGGGAATTGTGGGAATGTCAATTTACGTTTTTTCACAGTAAATTTCAAAACTTTCAAAAACTGTAAATTTAACGGTATTTTACAGTAAAATTACATTAAATGTACCGTTAGATCTATCACAGTTATTTACCGTATATAGTAAGGAAACTTTCTGTTAACCAATTAACAGTTTTGCACTGTAGCATTTTTACAGTCTTTTATCGTTAAAATCACGATCATTTTTTACAGTGTACATTATAGACAGAATCCCATCAGTAGCCTACTTTCATTACATTGCTCATGCTTTGCTCAACCTTTCATATCAGACATACCTTCAAACAAGCACAAACCTAAATCACACTAAAACACACACTGCCTACAGCTTCCTTCAGTTTATCAAATGTAACCAAAAGGAACCACCTTTTAGTAGGTTCCTTTTCTCGTCACAGTTAATCCCAGTGCACCCTCTCTTAGGAATATGTCTCAAATAGGCATTAAGCTGTTTGGGCAACAGCAACAGACATCCCCTGGCTATATCTCTGCTCTTGAATGTGTCCTCTTCAAGTCCTCCTTGGCGGGGTTTTACTTTGATATCCAGGGGTTGAATTAATCATTCAGGGCGTGCAAATTTTCTAATTGTCACAGATGAGACTGTTTAAAAAATTTGTGTTTTCACCTTCCTTCTTGCTGCCTCATTTAAAATTTACTTCTGTTTGAGTCCCAGCTGAAAATGTCTCATGTATTTTTAGATCTTTTGAAAGAGAACAAGAATTTTAAGCAGACCTTGGCATCTGAAGAAAAAAAATCTACCACTGATGGAGTGATTCATTCAGTGTGCGCAACAATAATAATCAACCACCAACCTGCCAGAAAGGATCCTGTCCAAACAGGATGTTGACTCGTGTTAGTAATAAAGAAATTTAACAGTAACTATTAAATAGTGTGAACAATTGGGGCATTTGTGGCCTAATGGTTTGAGAGTCGGACTTGTAACCTGAAGTTCGGCAGGAACGTACTGGCAGGAAACAATGGAGGTGACCTTGAGTATGGCACCTAACCAACCCAAGCGCTCCCCGGGCGCCAAAGTGAATGGCTGCTCACTGCTCCGTGTGTGTGTGTGTGTGTGTGTGTTCAGTACTCACTGCTCCTAGTGTGTGCACTAACTTGGATATAGGTTAAATACCGAGGACAAATTCCAAGTATGGGTTACCACGTCACTTCACTTCACTTTCATGTCATATCTGTGAAAACAACTAAAAACGCTGTAATATGTTTTCAGGCCAGTAGTCGGTGAAGTTACTTTATAAAGAAACACTAGGCTCCTAAAGACTGTACACGTAATACGCATGTGCATGAAGACACCGTTTTCACAAAACAAAACAATAATGGAATCATTTTCAAAAACTTGCACTTGAATCTCGTTTTTAGGCCTTCAAAACGCCGTTGCCGTGTAAATGAACAGCCAAACCACATAAAAATTTTCAGTTTTTAGTTGAAACTGGCTTTTAGGGGTCTGTAGGTGCGTAGTGTCGTGTAAACCTTTATTCTCTTCGTGTTTGCAGTCCTGTGCCAGTTCGTTGTCGTACATTCCTTGTGTCCTGATCCCTGAAGGCATGTCTTGTTCTGCTACCAAGTGTTGTCCTGCCAAGTCAAGTTGACCGGTCCTGTTTCCCCCACAGCGTAGTTTTTGTTTGTTTTTGTTTTATTTTTTATAACAAATAAAAGCACATTTCTCTGCATCTTTGATTCCTCACCTCATCCCTCACCATAACCTTGACAGAGCTTCGCCTAATAACAAATTGCAAACAGAGAAGTCATTGTGTTCCTTTTTTATTAGTGAGCCAATAACATACAGTACAGTGTATGTAGTCCCATTAATGAATAGATGACTATTAAGAGCCGATTCGTTTTAGTGCAGTATAGTCTGATTCACAAACAAATTACTCTTATGAGCCGGTTCTTTTAATGAATCATTCAGAAAGATTCAGGAGCTACCGGTGTATAAGTGCTTAACTGAACGGAAATTCATCTATTTTCACCAATTATGCTAATACAATTTAGATATTTTCTTAAATATTTAATATTGCATTATTTAAAATAAATGTTCATGTTTTATGTTTTAATAAAAACGGTCGAGATATTTATTGAATTGATTATATGAAACTCATTCATTTTTAGGTTCAACAGACACTTCTGAAAAGTCATTTCTCTCAACACAGCCTGTGTGAAGGTGTCTTTTCTTCTCCAATGGTGGCGAATGATCCTGATTGATCCTGCTCATCTAATGCTGCAGGGAACATGGAATCATGTTCAGTGAACCAGGTCAGAGTACTCAGAGGGGACCATCAAATAGGGCACACTTTTTTACACAACGCTTTAAAAATGTGAGAGACAGAGAAAATTAATATTTTATTGCACATCATTTAGTCTTATCATTATTTTATTTTTGATGTATGAGGAGAATGAGGAGAAATTGCTTTATAATGGCTAATTTCCATATCAAAAAGACAAGTTTTCTCATATTCTCTCCCTCTCAATCATTCTCTCAAAGATGCACCTCTATTTTTACATCTACTCTCCACCTATCACTCCTCGCCTGTTCTTTCTTTGCAACAGTGCACCACTCTCTCCCTCTCTGGCTGTCTGCTGCAGGTAACAACATGTAAACACTACAGCTATAATCCCTGTAATGCAGAGATGTGACAAGCTCAGTGCCGGTGGCAGCTTTAATGGCATTACTGCTAATTCCAATCAAACAAAGACAGAGCCTGGAAAGCTCTGCTCGGAAGCTTTTAAGCAAAGACTCAGTCAGAGAGTATTGGTGAAAGGTGAAGAACAGAAAGAAATCCATGTGGGTTTATTGCAGGTCAAACAGAGGTAACGTGGAAAAGGCTAAATGTACTTCTTAAAAGGTGCTATTCTTAGCAATACTGATAGAAAGCAACAAAAAAGAGCTGAAGATATTTCATTAGACATCAGCTTGCAGTGCCAATGATGTTTTTCTTTCTGAAAATATTTTGAATTAATCATACATTAATGAGAATGCAGCTCAGAAAGGCTTAGGCTAAAATTCTCGAGGCTAATTAGTGATTAAAATGGGATAATGGTTCGTTTTCAAATGAGATGAAAATTATTTGCTGGCTGGCTCACTGGCTTGTTTTGGAATACAAATATCCACATTCTCTTTCTGAAAACTGTTTATTATGGTAAATATGCCATCAGGAAAAAAAAGGAATTCCTCTAAAAAAAAAGGTCAGGAGGAAAAGAATGAGTGACAGACAGAGGATGACACAGACGGCATGAGAAGGAGAGCACATGTGTTGTGACAGAAGCATAAATGAAGCTTGATGGAAATGACTGGCAGCTTTGTGATATCAATGGCAGCAAACATCAACAACCCTGCAGGTCGGCCGGCAGCAGTGGCCAGTCACGCATAAGCACAGTCCTGTCACTGCTGATCAGCACAGGCATTGAAAGACAGGCACATCACCGCCTCTGTGTTTACAACCACAATTACACGGCACTCACTCACTACACATGCTTCTAATATGTGTGGGTGTTTCTATTGATTTATATGTGAGTGGATTAAACTTTTGGACGGGATTGTGGGCTGCAAATTTTATTCTCTGCATTATTATGGAAATTGCTTTGTGTGTTGCAGCACACTGTCTGTCAGCAATCAAGACGCTTAGCACTTGCACATTCTGCTCATGGCAATTGCACTGAGCGAAAAGAGTGAGGAAGTGAAATCTAATGTCTGTGTTTCTTGAGCTCATAGAAAATCATCATCTTTATAGCTTTATGGTAACTTTTAGGTAAACTCTGCTGCATATAAACACTGCAGACCCCATCAAGCACAGAAAGAGTGATAAAGAAAAATAACATTTCTCATTCATCATTAACCACTGGCATTGGCATATATGTAATATGAAAAAGAAAAAAGAAAACTCTTTTGCACTGCTCAAAAGACAAAAGGATTTTAGAGTGTGTGCATAAGGCGATTTCTGGTGGACAGATTGGATGAGTGGAGGAGTCTCTCTGGGAGATTATTGACCCAGAAGCTCATGAGAGGTGGAGGAGGAAGAGGAGGAGGAGCCTACAACCAAATGGCTTTGAGATAATGATGAACTGGCATGGAACAACAGGAAATACAAGGAGGATCCCTTTTCCTCACTGCAGGACATTCATTGGCAATGCAAACTAATAGCATTGAGGTTGAATACTTACTGTGATATGTTGCACAAGTTATTTTGTCTTTTCCACATTCCATTTAAATTAGTGGCCACTGAAATTTGTTTTCCAGGTTGATTCTTATATTTGGTCCCTTTATATCCAAGCATGTGCTTTCAAAGATGAAATCAATAAATATTGACTGCATAAAAGTTGTCCCTAATATTTTCTTTAAATAGGCATTGCCATCTTAGGAGCTTCAGCTCTGAATGCCTCTATGTGGGTGTGGATTTGTTGTAAAGAGGGCAAGTCAGGGGAATGCACAGGATGACAGAACAATATGATGCTGAATGAACTGCTGATGTGACACGTTAAAGGAATCTGCTATTTGATTATTTTGAGATCTTTACACTCACGTACCTCCAGACCTGTGCCAGCTGAAGAACGTGCACGACGCTTTGGAAGAGCCACACGCAGGCTCTACAGCAGCTCTGAGCGTTGCTCCGGGTTCCGTTGACCGCAGCGGAGTGGCCAGCGCCCCGCTGATCGCTGTCCTTGGTGCTGAAGTGGCTCTCCGCATTGGACGCGGCTACCAATGCAGCCGCAGCCGTGCCGCTCCCGTTGGCGTCCGAGTAATCGTAGGCGAACCATCGGAAGCTGAGCACCTGCACCACCACAGACGGAATGATGATAAAAACGAGTGTCAGAGCGAACCACCAGTAGTCCCGTCTGAGATAGTATTCGGCAGCCAGCCACAGGTCTGAAGCCCCGTCCGAGAAAAAGACCAACAGGGCGCAGAGGGTCCAGCAGCAGTCCAGGAGCGAATACTCCTTCCCGACGGGACGCCACTGTGGCGAGCGCTTCTCCAGCCCGGGGAGGCACGTCGGCGGAATGTCATTCTGCAAAGAAACGGCTGTACCGTCTGATTTCGCGGCCATGTTTGTTGTAGAAAAGAGAGTAGATGAAAAGGAGAGACGGGCGTGTGGATGGGAGGGGGTCGTGTGTCTGTGTGGGAGGGAGAAAAGAGGGCTGGGACTGGGACGAAAACGCTTCTTGTCATTCCTGCTCGAACATCTAGCTCCTGTTTTTCCACATGAAATTAATTTAACACGGCAGTCGATGCCAGTAACATGACATGACAGTAGGTGTGCACGCACGTGTTTAGTTTTTGTTCACATGCCTATGCAGCTATGATGAACAAAACAGCGATAGGTGGATGAGACGAAAGGTACCTTTGCAGTCCTGATTCAGATTCAATTTAGCGCCTGTATGTCGTTGTCTCAGCTGGATAAGTTTACGGAAATATAGTAATGACGCCTATATTAAACACGCCTATACCTATTACTGTAAACAGTTCATGCCCAAATTATGTAACAGGCACAAAAATTATGTCCATGCTTTATTGTTACGCTAAATGCAGCCTACTGTAGGCTACATCATATAGCCTACATTTAAACAAATTAGTTCAGTAGCATCATGTAAGTTATTTAATTAACACTATTTATATAGTGTATATTATATTTATACAAAATATCCTAAATATGGGGTGGGACTGGTTTGATTACATGTAGCAAAAAGGATATAATAGTATTATGCAAATGCCTGCTAAATAAATACATGTATAAATGTACATTAGACAAAGCAATAGCAGTTAAAATGCTTCTGACTCTTCTGAGTCTCATTGCCTTGTAAACAGCGGCGCCTCGTGGGTATATTAGCTAAATGAAGTCATAATCTTCCCTTGTAGTGCACATGCAGTCATTTAAAACAGCTCTCACCACCACAGTAGCCTAAGTACATATTAACATACAAAACTCGGTTTAAAAAAGCGAATTAAGACAGACCATATAGAGTCAAGTCTTTGTAGATATTTGATTTTTGTAGATATTGATAATTAATAACCAAAGCTTTACTACATTTTACAGCAATAAAGTTTTTTTAGCAAGATTTTCAGATGACAAGCTACTCAGTAACCTACACCTAACTCAAGTTGTGCAATAGCAAATAATGAAATATCCAAATATATGCTATCAATTTTGTATTTTCATATTTACTTATCACTCAGGGCATAACTCTAAATTTGTTTTTTGAATTATAAAGGAAACCAATAAAGAATTAAAGTTATTGTTGACCCTCTGCTTTATGCAGTAATAGGCTGAAACTTCAGATGTGTGCTAGTACTGCCACCTCCTGGAACTGAGGGCACTGATTGAAGTTTGGCACGGAAGTGAAAGACAGGTGAAACATTAAAGCCACATAAGTCCCATGGTCACTTCCCGAAAAATTGGGTAAAGCACAAATTCTACTAAGAAGAATTGAACTTCATCTCTGGTACTGCCAGGTCTTAAAAGTGAGATGGTATGGCTTAGCCAGACAGCGATTTGACCTTAAATAGCAATATGAGAGGAAGAGGAATATCAATTTATATCAATTTTATCATTAGTTATGTATTGGTATTTATATACAGTATATAAATAAACAATAATAAAATGAAATGCATGTACAGTAGTTGAAAACACCATTCTTCCAAAACAAAAAATTGTAGCCTACAGAATAATCCAGTATAATACAGCAGTTGCTTTAAAATAGCCAAATATATTATAGTATATAGCCGAATATTCATAGTAGGGTGTTTGTCAATAATATTCTAAGAGGACATGAGCAAATCTACTCTTACAAAACAAAGTCCTTAAACAACCACAAAGGGGCAGTATGGTAGTCTCTTTTAGCTCTCGGTCCAAAACAAAATATTAAAAAAATGTAGGGGGGGGGATCATGTGTATGAGAATCTTTATCAAAAAATACTGTATGTTTTCTGAAAATAACTTTACTTGGTCAAATTTACAAATATGTGGTTTAATATTGATCATACATTTTTAATACATTTTTTGACAAACAACCTCTTGGAAAGCACTGGTAGCCTTCAATTATTTATGGGCTTTCCTTGTTTATAGAGCCCCTAAAATCAATAGTTTCTTGATATTTGACATTATTTTTTTATTCTGATAGAAAAACACAAGGTTTATGAACATAATTTCAAAACTTAGGACCCTTTTGGCAATAACATGATGAATGAATGCTTTATGCTTATGTACTGAAAACACAGCCTGGGTGTATAGTTGTAACGTAGGGGGAACTCAAAAACGAAGGAGAGATGGATCAAAACGCAGTGAATTTTATTAACAGAATAAACAAAAACAAATGAAAACCCAGGGGAGGGATGGGGGCCAGTCCAGTGTGGTGGAACTGGAGGATCGAGGTGGATCAGAGAGCCGGGATGGAGCCAGCCAAACAGGTGGCCAGGGCGGACCCGGAAGAGTTGGTGTCCATGGCGGAGCCAGCAGAGTAGAAGACCTCCACAGCAGGCAGAACTGGACACCACCACTGTGGACGACCTCCAGGGCAGAGCAGGCAGAACTGGACACCACCACAATAGATCAGGCAGAACTGGAAACCACTACGGTAGAGCAGAAGACCATCTTTTGGGGGCGACCTCCGTGGTCATGTCAGGGCCGACAGAGAGTTTAGGGGCGACCTCCGTGGTCGTGTCAGGGAAGACAGGACGTTCGGGTGCGAAATCCAGGGTCATGTCATGGTAGACAGAGAGTTCAGAGGCGACCTCCATGGTCGTGCAAGGGCAGACAGGACGTTCGGTCATGTCATGGTAGACAGAGAGTTCAGAGGCGACCTCCATGGTCGTGCAAGGGCAGACAGGACGTTCGGTCATGTCATGGTAGACAGAGAGTTCAGAGGCGACCTCCGTGGTCGTGTCAGGACAGACAGGACGTTCAGGTGCAGACAGTGAGTTTAGGGGCGACTTCTGTGGTCATTTCAGGACAGACAGGGCTTTTGGGGCGACCTCCGTGGCCATGTCAGAGCAGAGAGAGAGTTCAAGGACGACCTCCGTGGGCGTGTCAGGGCAGATTCAGAGTTCAGGGACGACCTCTGTGGTAGTGTCAGGGCCGACAGATAGTTTCAGGAATGACCTCCTTGGTCGTGTCAGAGCAGAGAGAGAGTTTAAAGGCGGCCTCCTTGGCCATGCGAGAGCTAGCAGAGAGTTCAGGGACAGTTTCCTTGGCCGTTACCCGATAGGCTAAGGGTTCACGAGCAGACACCGCCACCCCGGGAGGAGCTGTAGACATGCGAGCAGCACAAACACATAAGATTGCCATTACAGGAAGCACATCCGATGGCGATAGGACCTCTGGGACCAACCACCGGACTTGGGACAACCGGACTTGGATGCGCGGAGACCACCTGACTTTGATGCGACAAGACTCGACAAAGAACACAAGAAACACTAGGGTTTAAATACACAAGGGGATATAGGCAAACAAGACACACCTGGGAATAAATCACAGAAATAATCAGCGAGAACTACAAAGGACTACAAAACATGGCACAGCACAGGAAATAACATAAAAGTCCAAGGGACAGGGGAACCATTTTTGTGCGTGTATTTGTGTGTGTGAGAGTATTTGTGTTATTTGGGAAAGTAAGGGTAAGGAATACAGATGATAAACCTATTATCTGATCCAAACTCTGGAGCAGAAGGTGGCAGTAATGCACCAATAAGCTGGATGCCAACCGCTGTAAAACAAAAAAGAAGACGACCTCCAGGGGAGCGTTGTTTACTAATAAATAATACTTGAACAGAAATTGTATTTATATTTTTATTTAGATATATTTGTATAATAGATAATAAATAGAACACTTTTTTATTTTGTGTAACATTTTCATTTATGCATTTGGCAGACACTTTTATCTAAGGAGACTTACATTGTATTTAAAGTATTTTATCGGTCCATGCAGTCCCTGGTTATCAAACCAATGGCACAAAAAAGAATAAGACAATACATTCTTCTACACATTCTAAAATGCAACAGTATTGCATTATTCTGTCACTCTCTACACAACTTATTTCCTCACTTAACCAATCTGTATAGAAGAACAAGAAGTTAATTTATGCACTCTTTATTATTTGTGTCCCTTCAGCCAAGAATATAATTAAAATAGTTAAAAAGCGGAAGTGGGACAGGATGAAGCATGGCATAAGGAGCATGTATCAAGCATTGGAACACCATCTGGCTGGCACTTCACACCACACAGACAAAAACAGATGTTTCTAAGATCCTTCACAACAACGTGTTCCTTGAAAGCTGGCCAAGATCAAGAAAACATGCTCTCAATCCCACCACAGAACAAATGAATGAAACTCAGAAATCAACAGTTTCTTTTTTTCTGGGAAAGATTCTTGTCTTCGTTAGCACCAACCTGACATTCTGAATCACTGTCAAACCATTTAGTTAAAAAATAAATACTTACAAGCTCGTCATTATATACAGGAACATACTTTATCATCAGTACTGTGATATCTCAGTGATTAAATATCAATTTCTTTGATTAACATTACTGTACTGTTTTAAGTATCTTATCAATGTAGAAAACAGTTGTGATGCTTAATATGTTTGTGGAAAATGTTATTCTTTTTTTCAGGTTTCTCTGATGAAAAGAAAGTTCAGAAGAATAGCATATATATATATATATATATATATATATATATATATATATATATATATATAGTGTGTGTGTGTGTGTGTGTGTGTGTGTGTGTGTGTGTGTGTGTGTGTGTGTGTGTGTATAAATATATATTACACACACACACACACTGAACAAAATTCTAAATGCAACACTTTTGTTTTTGCCCCCATTTTTCATGAGCTGAACTCAAAGATCTAAAACTTTTTCTATGTACACAAAAGATCCATTTGTCTAAAATATTGTTTACAAATCTGTCTAAATCTGTGTTAGTGAGCACTTCTCCTTTCCCGAGATAAGGTGGAAACCTCACAGGTGTGGTATATCAAGATGCTGACTAGACATCATGAATATTGCACAGGTGTGCCTTAGGCTGGCCACAATAAAAGGCCATTCTTTGATGTGCAGTTTTACTGGCCATGCAAGAACTGGGGTGTTTTCAGCTTCCAGGAATTGTGTACAGATCCTTGAAACATGGGGCCGTGCATTATCATGCTGCAACATGAGGTGATGGTCGTGGATGAATGGAACAACAATGGGCCTCAGGATCTCTTCACGGTACCTCTGTACATTCATAATGCCATCAATAAAATGCACCTGTGTACATTGTTCATAACATACGCCTACCCATACCATAACCCCACCGCCACCATGGGCCACTCAATCCACAACATTGACATCAGCAAACCGCTCACACACACAACGCCATACATGCTGTCTGCCATCTGCCTTGTACAGCAAAAAACGGGATTCATCCATAAAGAGAACACCTCTCCCAAGTGCCAGACGCCATCGAATGTGAGCATTTGCCCACTCAAGTCGGTTACGACAACGAACTGCAGTCAGGTCGAGACCCCGATGAGGACGACAAGCACGCAGATGAGCTTCCCTGAGACGGTTTCTGACAGTTTGTGCAGAAATTCTTTGGTTATGCAAACCGATTGTTGCAGCAGCTGTCCGGGTGGCTGGTCTCGGATGATCTTGGAGGTGAAGATGCTGGATGTGGAGGTCCTGGGCTGGTGTGGTTACACGTGGTCTGCGGTTATGAGGCTGGTTGGATGTACTGCCAAATTCTCTGAAACCCCTTTGGAGACCGCTTATGGCAGAGAAATGAACATTGAATTCATGGGCAACAGCTCTGGTGGACATTCCTGCAGTCAGCATGCCAGCTTCAAGCTCCCTCAAAAATTGAGACATCCGTGGCATTGTGCTTTGTGATAAAACTGCACATTTTAGAGTGGCCTTTTATTGTGGGCAGCCTAAGTCACACCTGTGCAATAATCATGCTGTCTAATCAGCATCTTGATAAGCCACACCTGTGAGGTGGATGGATTATCTCGGCAAAGGAGAAGTGCTCACTAACACAGATTTAGACAGATTTGTGAACAATATTTGAGAGAAATAGGCCTTTTTTGTACATAGAAAAAGTCTTAGATTTTTGAGTACAGCTCATGAAAAATGGGGGCAAAAACAATAGTGTTGTGCTTATAATTTTGTTCAGTATATATATATATATAAATATATTAGTCTTTACTGTCTATAAATACATTTACTTATTTAATTAATAAAAGTATTAATTTCTTTAAAATATATATTTCTAACCCCAGACATCTGAGCGGTGTATATATGTTATGTAATTTACTCAAAAGTTAGGCTACATATGCACACGCACGCACACATACATTTTTTAACAGCTGTTAAAAGAATAAATCAACAAATATTTTGCATACGCAATTCCAATAAACCAGTTTCATAACAAAAGCAATGCACTTAGAAAATAAAATAACAATTACATCGTAATTAAAATAATGATTTAAAATAAATTATTTGTATAAATAAAATATAATTAATTGGCTATTTATATAAGGGCTACAATAAACCATGCAAAGATTATACATTATAAGACTCAAAAAGCAGGGGAAAAAGCCCTTTTTTGTTCCATGTGAAACAATCCATACTTCCAATTCTGAATCACCACAAATCATCTGCCAGCAAAAGATAAATCACCAAAAATGTAAACCAAACAAAAGCCTTAATGTTCATACAATCTTACTCAATTATAACTTTCTTTGTGAATTCCGAGGTGACCATGCAAGAATACAGCCAATTATAAAATCTCTAATCCACACACACTGGAATGGCACCTTCATCAATAACCACCTCTTTTTCTTCCTCCTCAGCACATTCTCTCTCCTGCCTCAGTGACCTCTTGCGCTGCTCGTCTAGGAGCAAACTGGAGTTGGCCGGGATACAGAACTCACGGAAGCACCGCTTGAAGTTTTCATCCAGGAAGGCATAGAGAACAGGGTTTAAGCAACTGTTAGCATAACCCAGAGCAATGCAGAAATGCATGGCTGCAATTGAGGACTGCATGACCCCAAGATCCACATGTCCCAAAGCCTGGATCAAAGCTAAGACCTGCACCGGCATCCAGCACAACACAAAAGCAGCTACCACAGACAGTACCATATAGGTGATTCTCCTCAGATTCCGGTCTTTCTCTCTTGAGCCGGACAGGAGACGGACACTGCGCAGGCGTCGTACCATCAAGCCGTAGCAGACGCTTATGATCACCACAGGAATCAAGAAAGAGAAGAGGAACACACAAATCACAAACACTGGCCCCCAGTGTTCTTTTGGTTTAGGCAGGTTCAGTATGCACTCGGCACCTGCACAGAGATAAAGTCAGGGAGTGAATCAAAAAGTTTCATAGTGCCTTGATTTACAATGAATCATGAGGGGACTGATGAAATGGAAAGCAACATCTTCCTTTTTTGGAAGGGATCACAAGTGAGTAGAGTGACTGAATGGATGCATGTTTACTATTCAAAAGTGCACAAAGTAATTTTCTTCACTACTGTTCAAAAGTTTGGGGTCAGTAAGATTTTTTTCATGTTTTTAAAGTCTTTTATGCTCACCACGGCTGTTTATTTAATAAAAAATACAGTAAAACGTAATAATGTAATTTATTGCTATGATGGCAAAGCCGAATTTCCTCCATTTTTCAGTGTCACGTGATCCTTCAGAAATCGTTCTAATATGCTTATTTGATGTTGAAACCAGTTCAATCATGACCACTCTCGGAGTGGATAAATTTCAATTGAATTTATAGGTATAAAGCATACAATTAAATGCATACTTGCTGAATAAAAGTATTCATTTAATAAAAATTCCTTTTAAAGGGTAGTGCGTTTCAAATGTTGTACACTATAACAATTTAAGTAATCATTATTAATCAGTCTTATAAGGGTATATTTTAATTGTATTTAAATGCCAATTTGGTTGATGCTAATTGAATGGTTTTTTTTATTTAGTAAAATAATCTTTGTTTGAGATCCAACAAAAATTGGCAAAAACTTACTTAGTGCACCTTTAAATCATGGTAAGACTTCATATCATTTTAGGTACAACTGTCTAAGTAAAAGTAAAACATCAACATGACAACATCAATCAGACAAAAATAGATTCACATTTTCATGACATGATGAACCCATGCTCCAGAATGGAAGGTTGACACAGGATAATGAGAAAACTACCGTAAACATCCTCCTCCACCTGACCCATGATCATAACAGGCAGTCCCACAGCTGATGCCAGGACCCACACAGCCACGTTGATCAGCTTGGCCCGGAGCGGGGTGCGAACTGTCAGGGAGCGCACGGGGTGGCAGACGGCTATGTAGCGATCCACACTCATTATGGTCAAGGTGAAGACACTTGTGAACATGTTGTAATAGTCAATGGCCATCACAACCTTGCACAGAGTCAAACCAAACGGCCAGAAACCAAGGATGACATCCATGCCTTGGAAAGGAAGAGTGGCCAGGACTAGTGCATCAGCCAAGGCCAGGTTAAAGATGTAAATGTTGGTGGCTGTTTTCATCTTTGTGTACCTGCAGCATGTACAAATATCACTCTTAGAAGAGTAATTATAAAAGAGTAATTAAAGCTGGAGTGTTTAATTTCTGAATACAAATAAATATATCTACAGGTATTGTAAACATTTTTTTTGCATAAAACAAGATTTTTAACACATAAAAAACTTCATATTACTAAATACAACCTAGTTTGTGTTTATATGTATCAAAGCTTCTCCGAGATATTTTTATATAAATGAAGTCCTTTTTAACTTGGAAACACAGTATTGTATTATATTTATCATCTGCCATTGTTTGAAATGCCCTGCTAGATGACATGACCTATTGACAAAGACAAGGACAAGCAAGAGCATCTTTCAAAAAGCAAATCACCATGACTATAGATGACTCTTCAGTATTCCATGTGTTATATAATGATGAATATTTCATGTGAACTATAAAGCAGTCATTCTTATCTTCCAATATGCAGTTTAAAAGTGATCAAATGAAATATATATTGTCTCTTTCTGGATATGAAGGAAAGACTATCACTGGTAGACTGACACTGTTCAGTCAAAATTCAATGAAGCTCTGAGACAGGCTTAGAAGGTAAAGAAATTGCTGGCAGTGCTTGGTAACCAGCCTAGCAACAGGTTTTAAAATAGGCCCATAGGACTATATATCAGCACGTCTGAGTAATGACCATAAATACGTGAATGCATGAACACGCATTACAACACAGAGCTTAAAGACAAAGATGCATTGCTTTTCCCACGTATACACACACCACAAGCATGCACAAACTTTAAGGATCTTTTCCCTTAATAACATGAGGTGATGCAGCAAATCTATTTTCTGACTCGTAATTATGAGGGAGTTTTCCTTGCACCTTAGATCAGCAAGGAATTCCTTAATAATTATACATACAACAAAATACAAGCATGAGAGAAGCGAGACAAAATTACTAGATGGCAATGTTCGTCAAACGAGCAGGCAAAGAGCGCAAGTCTGTAAATTAGGGGGACATTTTGCATTTTCGCTCTGCAATCAATCCTTTCCCTGAATTAAATCTCATGTTTAATGATTGTAACACTCATTGTGTATTATGTGAACTCCTTCTGTTCTGATCGAAAAGCTGTGTCTTGGCCCCCGTCTACAGCTGTTTCACGCCAGGGAGGTTTGGACAGGAACCAAATGTTCATTTAGCATTGAAATGAACAAGCAGGCTTGTGACACCACGTTGGCAGGACAACAGCTACAATGGATTAGCAAGCATCAGAAAAGAGAAAATGCTGTCGCAAATATTTTACTGTACAGTTCAGGGCAAGAACAAGAGAAAAACCGGTTGCAGGTCTGATCTGGTGAAAAAAAACAATGCAATTAATAACATAGCCATATACGGTGATTGATTTAATCATTTTAAAAGGGAGAAAACGCTTCTCATATCTTTTGAGTTTAATCAAACTGTTCTGTACTTGGCCGAAAAATTTTTGGGGTAGAAGAAAACCAAATTAGGAAACTTTTTTTTATAACAAATTTTATTCTGTGAATGTTGCATGAAATCTAAGTGCAAACAAATCCAGCTGAGAACCACTCAACATACAATAAAACCTAAAACGAACATTCCCAGAAATGTAGCTACTGAGATTTCTGAAAATAACCGAGTGAGAACCATACATTAACGTTAGGGTAATGGACGCTGCTATAATCGAAAATGTGAAACATAAGAAACATTTCAAATAATGACCCAAGTTAATAAAAAAAGACATGATGAAGTAATGTTGCAATAACATGAACATATGATGAAGCTTTTTTTTAACCCTATAAATCCTACAGTATCATATTTGATTCATGAATTTCTAAAGCTTCTAAATATCAACATGATCAAAACTTTATTGCAAAATGCCTTAGTACAAACTTTTTGGCAAGTAAAGGCCTTTAAGTATAATTCTATAATATACAATACATCCTTTTGTCATGAATATAATAAAATATTAAAATTAAGTAAATGTAAATATAACATTTATATTGTTTAAAGACAAACATTTGGCTGGACTGAAGCAATTTGGGTTTAGCTGATTATCCATACATCAGTTTATTAAAAGATCACATTAAATTGTAAGTAATAACATCAAATATGATACAATGGGTTTTTGAGGCTTTTATTTGTAAATCTCACAATCATCATTGTATTGCATTGCATTATATGTTTTGCCCCCTGCAATTAATGCAATTAATTTGCAATTAATGCAATTTAAATGCAATTAATACATTTAAATATGATCTTACTAAGACATACCCTATTGGGACATACAAAGTAACGACTGATATATATATATATATCTATATATATATGCGTTTTATGCAAGTAGTTTGCTACACTGTTATAAAAATCTCATTGATTTACATTACAAGTAGAATTTCTTCTTACTTTTTGGTCATATCAATAATAACATCTACACCAAATTGCATATTTGTGCTCAATTTGGGCCTGTAAATAAATCTGCGCTGTTCTTTTCTTCCTCGAGTGTGAGCTCAATATTCTCACCATATTACATATATATGCCTTATGTATCAAATATGATGCAGAAAATAAGACACATTTGTTCCCTATCATAAGATCAGAATTTCCAGACTATTATTATGTCAGGCTTTACAGTGCTAACTTTATAAATAAACCGTATCGCCTCAAATGCTTTAAACTGGTTCTCCTCTATATTTGACAATATCGACCTGTCACTCTAGTCTAGCTCGAACACAAAGTTAATATGCAGACCGAACACTTATTCTCACCTGATAATTACATACATGACCAGACAGTTCCCCACGAGCCCCACCACGCAAACTATCAAGTAGACCACAACGACCGTGATCTTTGCGCTCCTCGGCAGCGGTTCGTCACCATCTAGCCCACTTAAATTCCCCTGAAAACGCGAGTCGTTGAACATCTGTTGGACGTCGGACAACTCGAGCAACTCCATCGTGAAGAGAGCGCCTAAAACTGTTGAAGAAAAGATAAAACACTAACAAAAACTTGTATGTCTCACTACAAGCAATTGAATAGACTCCAATCAGCTTTAAACGACGCCCACACCCTTCATTATCTTTGTATCCTCTCTGAAGGAGTAGCCTAGTATTGTAAAGTAGGCTACTAACCTCGTGAAAGTGCAAACCAAGCTTAAAGTATGTGACGCTGTCCGGTGACGTTGCAGATAGGTCGATCCATCTTAACCCAAGAAAAAAGACATTCTTGCCGCTTAAGATTTCATGCTCAGCGAGACGAATCTCCTCACCGTGGTGTGTGTGCGTCGTTCACTTCTCGCACATTAAAGTTACAGTAATCAAACATTGCGCGTGCGCGCGCTCGCGTGACGCGTGCGAGTACAAGTTTAGCTCCAGGGTTGGTTGCTACACTTTTCATTCCTTGTTTAGTATCTCTAGTGGAACAAACATTGAGATAACCTAGCTAGGTACAAAAGAAATCCCTGGTTTTAAAAGAGCAAATTTAATGTCACAAAACATTATGATTGGCTATACATAATTGATGTTCACAATATTTTTTTGTGAATTTAAATAACCAGTTGCAAAGTAGCAAGACTCACTGTTTTGTCTTTTTTGTTTTCAAGACTTACTACTGTTTTGCTCCTCAATACATAGTAACAGTTAGGATTAGACTATTCAAAGCATTTGGAAGCAAAGTAGAACATCATCTAGTTGATACAGAACTAAACAGGCAACCAGTATACCTGGTATAATAATTTCACATTTACATTTATCTGACGCTTTTATCCAAAGCGACTTACAATTGCTATATATGTCAGAGGTCGCACGCCTCTGAAGCAATTAGGGGTTAAGTGTCTTGCTCAGGGACACATTGGTGTCTCACAGTGGATTCGAACCCGGGTATCTCACACCAGAGGCATGTGTCTTATCCACTGCGCCATCACCACCCCCATTTCAGACTGTTATGACCATATTTTCGACCTGATCAAAAGGTTGCAGCTTTAAATAAGCTTCAGTCTATATGGAGACATGGAGGCATCCAGCCAAAAGTGCACTACAATAATTGAGTCTTAAAGTTATGAGTGGATGACCTAACTTCTCTCAGTGTCTTGAATTATTATATAAGAAATCCCCATGTAAATGTAGCAAAAGAAAATTACCAGACATGTAGTCTTTGATGCAATCTGCCATCTTGGAAAACTGTCAAGTTTCATCTGGTCTAGAGGAAATATGGAGCTGTTTTTCTTCTGCATAACAATGAAAGCTAAAGGCTAACACTGCCTAAAAGGAGCATGTATAAAGAGTGTTATGCTTTATACAGAGAGAAACTGCCCTCTGCTGAAGGACACTGAACGAGATAAGCTGCAACCTTTTTTGCCTTGGAATTCACCACAGACCTCAGGTGAAATATATAATGACTGTTTCAGAACAATGAATTCAGCAAAACAATAGGTGGATAATATTGGTGAAACATTGAGATTTGGTTGGAGCACAGACTGAGACAGAGATATTATAACAAAAATCATGTGAAGCATAATGCAGTTAAAAGGCCATTAGGCTATACCCATGTGTCTTCTATTGAGATTAGTTACTTGGAGGCACTAAAACAATTAAAATGCACATAAATACAATGATGAACAAGTGAAGAGTACTAAACTAAGTACTGCTTTCGAAATAATACTGTGGTAGCTTCACACTTTAAGATTCTTTTGCTGTGCAGTGTTTAACGCAGAGTACTAAACTAAGTACTGCTTTCGAAATAATACTGTGGTAGCTTCACACTTTAAGATTCTTTTGCTGTGCAGTGTTTAACGCAGAGCTAAGTAAAACACTCACAAATAACCTTGAGAGGAAAATTTACAATGCCTTTGCCAGTGCCATCTTATTTACAGTGAAAGCCTTTACTCATGGCTGTTGGTGATGCAGTATGACAGAGAGAGAGAGAGAGAGAGAGAGAGAGAGAGAGAGAGAGAGAGAGAGAGAGAGAGAGAGAGAGAGAGAGAGAGAGAGAGAGAGAGAGAGAGAGAGAGAGAGAGAGAGAGAGAGAGAGAGAGAGAGAGAATATTTATAGTGATGTTGTGCTGTGGGCTACAGCGTGTAAGGCAGCACACTCGGCTAACACCACTGCAGTTCGTGGTGGAGATAAATGAGGGGATATTTTGTATCCCTGTGGAGAACATTCGCTGGAATGTGAGGCAATCAATTTTCGACCAGCACTCACAAAACAGCAGCTCTGAAAAGCAGAGGTTGGAAGGCTCAGAGCGTTCCCAGTGACAAAATGGGCCAATGAGCTGGAGAGGAACTGGAAATAGCCGTGACAGGCGAGAGGCAATGTGGTGACAGGTGGAAGAGAAACAAAAAATATAAAAACGAGTAATGTGAAATGGACACTGTGAATTGTTCATTTGAAATGCCTCTTCCGTCACCAAGCCAGTATATATAGGCTATGTTTGTGCCTTGAAGCATGTGAGTTTTTAATGGTATTTGGGTTCAAAACAGAAACATACATGCTGGATAAATATCTTTTGCTCTCAAAATAGATTCTGTATGTGTTTAGACAAACACAACGTTACCCCTGTGTATAAGAATCACCATTACATCGCCTTTAAATGCCCTCCAGTGCAATTGAATGAGGAGTAATGGCTAATAGAAACATTTAGAAAGTCTGAGATAATGAAATTCACAATACCAGTGACCTGAATGCTCAACAAAAGCCCGTCCTTAAGAGTTCCGCATGGAATGCAGCAATCATTATAGATTTAAGAAGAGGAGACCAGAGGGAAATTGTCACACGCTCAATAACACAAATGAGAAGTAATGATTAAAATGAATCAGCATAGCATGTTCAGTAAGACACTTTATCTGACAGAGAAAGAAAGGCCATTTCACATAAGTGTCTTTAAGATCTCTGAAATAACATTTTAATCTCCATTATTTTTAAGGTGTTCTGTTAAACTTGAATGAGATCAATAAGCTTCTAGCTATAGTTGTTAATCTCGGTTGCAGCAATGCAGAATTTAATCATGGCTGCTACTTATTCTGATTTTAACACTTTTTAGGTTTATACTTGTTTTGTGAATGTATACTAACATCAGTATAAAGAACTTTTTCTTCCGCCTAAAATAGATTAATATGATTCAGATTAACAAATAATATAAGATATAATGTGAAATGGTGTAATATAATATAAGATATTATTGTATATAGTGCTCATACATGTCTTAGAGCTATAATTATAATTAAATTGCACCAGTATCTTCCTAATTAAGAGAATGTGTTTCATGTGAAATTAAGAAAAAGACAACATGATATTACCCTGCCCTCTTCTGGTGATATTAGGTATTACGGAACAGCAGTTTTCAATTATCTTATTCCGTCACTGGTTCACTTGTTAAATTAAAGGGGAGATACTGAAATATTAAAAATTGTGTCCTTACATACAATTTGAAAAGTTTTCATTCCAACTTCATTCACTCGAAAAACACAATCGGGGAAAAATGAACGTACGGAACTGTGCAACTCTTCATGCACATTTATTATGCACATTTATTAATCACCAACATCGAACAAAAGCAGAAGGATTGAAGAACCACCGAAGGCGCCACAGTTTTATTTTCAAGCTTTTAAACGTAATTTACAAAAGAGATAAATATAATAATAGGCTATATTTACACATATGAGCATTCATGTACTGTTCATAAATATTTACTTACACTTCAAGACCAGTTTTACAATTTTGTGTTAATTAAACACTAAACAAAAAAACAAAACAACTAAAATAGACAAATTAAGTGATTCCAAAGTCACAGTAAATCTGCTCTTCTGCACCACTTAATTTTCTGCTCCACCATTAATTACTGATGTGGAAAATAATGTTGAAACTGGACACTTATGAAAACACGTTACAGCGCAGAAACCTAGCTACTTTATGAGTCAGGTTAATTGTTTTAAAGTAAGTGCGTTTTGACTTTTGCGTTAAAAAACACATTTATGACGTTGCTATGGGCACTTGGACCGAATTGATGGAGTTGTGTGAGGGTACAAAAAAGGGTTCAGCACTCCAGCATTTTCTTAAACGCCTTTCTGAAACTGTTGTCTAAGAACGCGTAAAGGAACGGATTGAGACACGAGTTGGCATAACTCAGTCCTGTGATAAAATAAGAGATACCTATAACCAACGGAGTAGTTGGCAAGTCTGAGGTGAGGGCGACCACTGTACTCAGGTGGAAGGGAGTCCAACAGAACAAGCAAACGGCAAGCACGACGAAGACCATCATTGTGACTCGTTTCTTGGCTTTGTTCAGAGCCTTGCCGCTGGAGTTGAGTCGCGTGCGTCTCAGCTTGTAGAGCATCACGCTATAGAGGATGCAAATGGTCGATACGGGGATGACAAACCCGAGGACCAGCGTGTAGATCCGACTGGCTTTGAACCAGAAACTCTCAGGGCTCGGGAAACTCAAAACGCAGCTCGTTCGGCTCTCAGCGTCGTCGGGACTCACGTAAACACCGGCGAAAACGGTGAAGGGCATCACGATGAGAATGACTAGAACCCAAACGCTCAGGCTGACCGTCTTGGCTAACCTGTAGGTCCGGTGGGGCATCCGTTTGGAGCGCAAAGTGGACACCACGACCAGGTAGCGGTCTGCACTCATCACAGTCAAGAAAAGGATGCTGGAGAAGATGTTGTAGTGGTCTACGGACAGGATTACTTTGCATAAAACCTCTCCAAACGGCCAGTAGTTTAACAGGTGCTCGGCGATATTGATGGGCAACACCAACGTGAAAAGGTCGTCGGCAATGGCCAAATTCAAAATGAATAAGTTGGTGACGGTTTTCATTTTAGGCGCCTTTAAGATCACGTAAATGACAGCGGTGTTGCCCGTGAGTCCCACGGCGCAGATGCCAGAGTAAATAACCGGGAGCCAGATGTAGAAGTCAGGGTAAATCCACATTGGAGTAGTACAGTTGGTTTGGTTATAATCCAGACTGGTCAGGTTGCATGAAGATTGCATTGTTTTGTTGTCCATGGTATCTTTAAATTCTATTAGAATCAAAACCTATAGTAAAAAGTAAAACTTTAAACTTACAAAAGAAAAATTACACGCAATGTTGCAATTCTTTTATTCTGCACAGTACTAAATGTATGTAATTGTCTCAGTTTGATTATTACATAAACAATTAAATTCTTAACTAAACTATATTTTGCATCTATTCGTAGTTGTACTAGTTAGGTGTGCATTAAAAACCAAATAAGATTTTATTTATAATGTCTCGAAATAGAAAATGAATGGAAGTCATCTTACCTGACAGATCCAGACATACAGGATATTCTGCTGGTCTGCTCTATTGGTATTCCATGGACACTTTGTGGTAAATGGCAGAGCGCAACGCGTTTACGCGCGATTTTACGCAATATGATGTAAGACAAACCTCCAACAGTCTCTCACATATCATTTTCATCCTGTATTGTCCGGCAGGAAACACAATACGTTTTTTATCCAGTTAGTCTAAAACAAATGACTACTACTGTCGTATAATGAATTGTTCTTGTTGTAATACTTTGAGAGTTAAAAGAGCCAGTGTTAAACGTACAGTCAGAACTTAAAAATAAGTAAACTAGTATAATAAAGTAAACGAAAATAGAAATATAATAATAATAGGCCTATAAAGGAATATTAATTACATACAAATAATTTGCAATTATAAACTAGCAAATAAATCAATAGACACAGGTGGTACAGCTTGTTTAAAGGGATAGTTCAGTAAAAAATAACAAATTCTGTAATTATTTGCTCACCTTCATGTCGTTCCAAACCCGTAAGACTTTTGGTCATCTTCGGAACACAAATGGAGATCTTTTTCATGGAACCTGAAAGCTTTCTGTCCCTCTATAGATAGCTACGCAGCGGATGCTTTGACAGAATTTTCATTTTTGGGTGAACTATTCATTTAAAATGAATTTAATGTGTTTGCGTGTGTTATGTTCAGACATACAAAAGTAAAAAAATAAGTAGGCCCAGTGACCCTTTGCAGGGTGCATTATTAGTGCATTAAAGAAGTAGACCTATAATGATGCAAGTGGATACTTGCCTGCAACCGGTTTCCTGAAGGGGCTGAAATGTCAGTATGTTCAGGCCTCATTTTAAGGCTATTTTTAACATAATTGTTGCCATAGTGATTTACAAGTCAACTTACAATCCTCTTATGCAGATGAATTGATTGAAATTGTTCTATTGTTATATTGTTCTCTAACACCACATTCCTCTGCTGGAGCTTTAATCATCAGGATATATGCAGATACTAACTGATTTGATATGGACGTAATTGAATGTTTTATAATTTAATACATGTTAACAATGTTATTTGTACCATGATTTTAGATAATGAATGATTCACAATTTCTTCATTGCGTTTTCTGAAGAATGAAATTAGAGTCATATAACCTGTCTATTTATATTTTTGAGCAAGATGTGAAGCATAGTGTGACATTGTAGAGTTTATTTAAGATTTTTTTAATTAGAGTAATTAATTGTGTCAGTATTAACCACTGCTGACGTCAATACTTTCAAAAGATATTCGTGGCTGTCAAGGTAAAGTGTTTGTGGTTGATTTAAATATTAAAAAAGTTATATCCTCTAGTCTTCCTTTATGCACATATGGGGCTTTCAGAAATCACATATTATTGATATGTAGCATAGTGATCCATAGCATATTTTCAGGTTCATTCTATAAAATTAAGAAAAAACACGTAAGACGTGTGATTTAAAGTAGCTTTCTCCCCGTAAATCAGATGCCATTATGTTCTCTCTGAGTGGATGCATATATGTTCTGATATAGCCATTACAAGATATCAATCAAAGTAACACATAAAAAAGTGGCTTTAGTCATGTGACAGCGGTGCAAGTCTCAGGAACTCTCCGATTTACCTTAAATCTAAAAAAATTAGACATTCAAATATAAATGAATAGGAGTGAGTAGGAGTAAAATGGGTTTTGGGCATAATGAGCATTTTGAACTTTCACTGTGAGGCCAAAATAAGCAAATAGAGTGTGGGATGATCGATTGAAAGGGAAAGGTTGCCAATATTGAAAACAGATTGTCATGACTCCTGGCTTGAAGATTGATTTGACTTATAAAATGGGTGTGGGTGAACTTTCAGAGCTGCTTAGGGGAAGGGTAATTCATCACCATTTAAAAGATAAAGTAATCAAGATGTCTTAATGGAACTACAGTTATCTTTTCAAAAGATTTGTAAAAGCGTTTCAAATAAAAAATTAAATGAAACTGTGACACAAATGTGTTCCAATGTGCTATTTTTTAAAAAAAAAGAGAGACATTGCTTCATGAGGAGGAATTTTTTTTCGGGACTGTAGAATGTGAATCTAATAATTAAAAATAAGTATCCTGATAAAGTAATCAATAAATTGCAAACATATATTCAAGACTGCAAGGCATTTATAGTGCCATGCACAGTGCCACAAAAACAAAATACTATCACAAGTTAAGCATAAAATATCAAGTTACACTTACATGTTTTGTGGTTAATAGTTTAATGTTTTTGACAATTTTAGTATAGCAGCCTTTCAGCATTAACCCAAATATGTTTTAATGATGGATTGATGGGAAAAAATTAAAAAATGGATTAATGAAAAAAAATAAAATAATTTTATATATATATGTATATATGTATATATGTATATATATATACATATATACATATATACATATATACATATATACATATATACATATATACATATATACATATATACATATATACATATATATATATTTGATTTATAATCTGTAGTATTTACCCACTGTGTTTTTTACCAAACTTGTATGACCTTCAATAGGTTTTTGGACATTCATTTTTTAGACCATATAGACACTGTCAAAACTAACAGCATTTGTGCTTTAATGTGTCCACACTCATTTATATTAAATGTGAACCAAGCATAAACAAAAACAGAGGACAAATGAAGCATCAGGGGCATTTTGTAAAGGAACAAGACACACCTCATCACACTCTCTTTTTCTAATCATCTCTCCTCGGTGATGTAAACACTGCACAGGATACTCAGAAATGCCAGTAATGATTGTGCTCGATAGATGTGATACTCTCTTTTGTGTCAGTCAGAAGAGCTTTGATCTGTGTTAAATATTCTCTCAGCTTCACTTCCCCTAGACGCTTCTAGATGGCATTTGGTTTGAGTTCTTCTGCTGTCCTTTTGAATCACAGAAAGTGTGGCCTGTGATCTCATGCCAGCTGATGCTAATCAGGTACATCTATGCTGAGATTAGATGGAAGCTACATTTATTTGGTTATATCTGGAATCAAGTTTTACGTTTGAGAGCCACAAGTTTAAAGTTAAAGGGATAGTTCCCTCATTAATTAAAATTATATCATCATTCATTTTAATTTTAATTAAAATTAATTTTTAATTTGCAATGTCTTAAACTTATTGTTTCTGTTCTTTTTATATGTATATGCAGCAACATGCAGTCCACAACAAATTTCCTTTCGAGGACAATAAAGTATACTACTACTATTTACTTACCCTCATGTCGTTCCAAACATATGACTTTCTTCTGTGAAACAAGGTTTTTTGTTTTTTTATGTGCATCAGTTGGCTCTAATGTCAATTGGTTTCCAATATTCTTCAAAATATCTTCTTTTATGTCCTGTTTGGAATGACATGAGGGTTAGTAAATTATGACAAAAATGTACATTTTTGGGTGAACTATTCCTTCAAGGTTCAGTGCTAAGGTCGGTAAAAAAATTAAATTAAAAAAACACCCACAAATGCTGAGGTCACAAATATTGATTTCATTGACCATTTAATGTGCTAAAAAGTACAGAAATTACAGTTTTTAACAATTTTTTTGTGCCTGAAAGGGATTTCTGAGAGACCTAAAGAGAACCGTAGCAAAAAGTTAAATAAGGAAATAAATAAAACAGAATTATCCATGATAATTTGTTTTAAATCAATTCTGAAAGTGCAGATCAGGGACGAGTATATTCTCTAGGATCCACCATAAACATTGAAGATATCTTAGGTCCAGATGCTTTTATTTCAATTTTATATTTTCATTTTTATTATACTTTCAGATTGGTTCAAAACTTTATATATATATATAAAGCTGGAAAAACTTTTTCCGAGTGATAAAAGCAAATACCTCTATGCGAGCTTGCAAAATAGGACACAGTGTCCTTTCCAAGGAGAGAGGAAAAGCACTGCACAAAAGAAAAGTAGGTTGAGTGATGCAGGGCCAGACAGCTCGACCATATGCTCCATGTTGGAATTTGAGAACACTCAAGGTGTGTCTCATCACAAGCTGCCTGAACTGTTCCATTTCCATACCATTCTTATGAGTGAAGATGTGTGTATTAACAACCACAGCTAAAACGTGTAAAAGAAATGAGGGAACCCCGGTGGGTGTCCAGAGCCCGGAGATGTATGAGCGGAGTCCAGAAGGGGCAGGCGACAGGTGGGTGGAATGTAGAGGAGCCCTTCTGGACCTCCCGGCGGAGCAGGGTTGGAGCGAGTAGCCTGGGTAATTTGCTCATCCAGGGCCAGGATCAGGTTGATAAGACGTGATAAGGTATCTGCCCTACAGTTCTTATTCCCAGGTCGATATGAGACGGTGAAATCGAACCTGGTGTAGAATAAAGCCCACTGGGCTTGATGTAGGTTCAATCTCTTAGCTTCCCGCAGATTCAACTCCGCCGGGGACAGCTTCTTAGAATAGAAGGCACATGGATGGAGTCTAGGAGGATCACCCTGCCGCTGAGAGAGGACCGCTCCGACCCCGATAGATGAGGCGTTAACCTCGGCGACGAACGAGAGATCTGGATTTGGGTGGAGCAGGATCGGAGCAGTTTGGAAGGCCTCCTTGAATTGTTGAAAGATGCTGACAGGGTTAAGGACAGAGACTTGGGCCGGCCCCTGAGTGAAGAGGTCAGTTGTGAATAATCCGTCTGTAGAAGTGTGCAAATCCTAGAAAGTGTTGGAGCTCCTTGATGGTAGTGGGTTGAGGCAAGTTCCAGATGGTATCCACCTTCCTCTGGTCCATCTGGATGCCATGTTGATCGATGACATACCCCAGGAACTAGATGGAGGTGGTATGGAACTCGCACTTCTTCAGCTGAAGGTAGAGATGGTGATGGCGGAGCATCTCTAGGACCTGCGTCACGTGGAGGCGATGTTCGGCCAGGTTCCGGGAATAAATGAGGATGTCGTCTATATAGACCATGACGAATCATTGGAGGAATTCCTGGAACACCTCATTCATATAGCCCTGGAAGACAGAAGGTGAGTTGGACAGGCCATACGGCATGACCCTATAATCGTAGTGTCCTGACAGGGTAACGAATGTAGTTTACCACTCATCACCTCGGCGTATACGAATGAGGTTGTACGCGCTCCGCAGCTGATCAAAAGCTGCTAGGATTAGAGGAAGTGGATAGCTGTACTTCACAATCTGGAAGTTGAGGTGACAGTAGTCGATGCATGGCCTCAAGCCTTCGTCCTTTTTAACAAGGACGCAGCTTGAAGTCGCATGGGATGTAGATGGTCTGATGAATCGTTGCTGAAGTGCCTCCTGGATATACTCCTCCATGGCCTTCTGCTTCGGGATGGACAGTTGATGTACTCTGCATTTGGGCAGAGTAGCCCCAGGTAGTAAGTCAACTGCACAGTCCCATGGCCGATGTGGTGGTAGTTGGGTTGCCAACCGCTTACTGAAGACATCCTGGAACGCCCGGTATTCTGGAGGAAGCTCCACCTTGTGATCCACCTCCGGGCTCTCAACGGTGGTAGAAATGAGTGAGAGTGATGGAGGTTCCGGAGTGGTGAGGGAAAGAGAACTAGACTTTAAAGATTATTGGACAGAGGAGAGACAGGATTGGAAACAGGCATCACTCCATTGCAATACTTCCCCGGTGTTCCAGTTGATATTGTGACATCCACAGGCTTCCCAGGATGAGGTCTGAAGTGGATCCTTCCAGCACCATGAACGTGATCTCCTCAGTATGCAGGCATCCAATGTGGAGCGTCAGTGTGGGAGAGAAGTACCGACCACGACCCAGCGGCTTCCCTTGGATGGTGTGAATCCTCAAATCCTGAGAGCAGCGTTTCTTACGGACATTTAGTTTTTGGAGAAGTTGGGTGGAGATGAGAAGTTGATGAGAGTTTGTGCTAAAGACACAAATGCGGGGGGTTAAGACATGTACAGTGTTACGGGATAAAGAGTTTATTTGAGGTTGAATATTACTCACCACTGGGAGTGGTGGTCGAACTGGACAGACGGTCATGGTCTTTTGGATGAAGTTCTCAATACCAATTTGCATCGTCATAAACAACCATCAGTTGATGGATAAGTGACGGTTGAGTCCTTTTCAAAAGGCGGTGAACAATGCAGTCTCATTCCAGCCACTAGCGGCAGCTAGAGTGCAGAACTAGAGAGCGTAGGCTATAACAGAATTATGGGCTTGGTGTAAGTTGAATAATTGGTCGTGAACAGATAGTTCCGATACCAAACACTTCTTTAAAGTGACTGAAGAAAGCTGATAGTGATGATTGAGGCATTGGATTGCCAGAGTGATTGAGCCCACTGTAGGGCGCGTCCAGACAGCAGCGAGATGACAAATGCTACCCTGGCGCAATCGGTGGTGAACTGGTGGGACTGAATCTCAAAATACAGGGAGCACTGTGGAACCCGCTGCAAATCTCGGCCTCTCCAGTGAATGTCGCAGGTCGGGCCATAGGACTAGCAGAGGCAGCAGACGAAGCAGCAAGTGCTGGGTGCAGGAGTGATTGACGTGTGGCTTGAATCAGATCAGCAGGAACCGCAGGTGGATTGTCAGACGTGGAAGGTTGAAGGTAAAGACGAACTGCGTGAACCAGATCAGCAAACGGATTGGTGGGCGATCTGCTGCAGTCTCCGTGGGACTCTGCATATGGTCTGGCCTTCTGTCACGTAACAGAAGGAAGCAGACATGTAAGTAATATAAACAAGGTCTTTATTGAGCAGAGGCATGGAGTGGGACAGCAATGGAGACTGGGGAGTGTGAGGCAGAGAATCAGAGTTGAATGATGAACTTAGCTGAGTGTTAATCTTGGTTTCTTGATTGCAGGTGGTCAAAGAGGATACGGCAGGCTGAAGGTGGAAGACAGATGACGGATGATAGAAGATGGAGTTCAGTTAAGGAATCCTTGTGGTTGGTTGGTAGGTAGGTAGGTAGGTAGGTAGGTAGGTAGGTAGGTAGGTAGGTAGGTAGGTAGGTAGGTGGGTGGGTAGGTGGGTAGGTGGGTATCAGGGTAAAGTCTGTAAGTGTATTTAAGGACGAGACCAGACAAGGAAGTGAAGGAGAAGTGCCTCTTTATAGATTGTGCTGATGAGGATGTGCAGGTGCAGTGAATCAGAATTCCGGGAAGAGTGAACGAGTGGGTGGAGCGTACTGATCTGGTGACTCCGTGACACTCTATAACCACTAGGGCTCAAGCAGCTTTTATTTTTCGCACTTGTCTTTTACAGTCCTGTTCGTTGGCCCTTGCCATTAAAGCCAGGATGCTTTTTTGCAAATCTTTATTGAAGATTCTTTCTCTTATTTCATGAATGACTCATCAAATAAGGCTTTTTAAGGCCTTTTCTGTTGTTTGAATTTTTGTTTCAGCCTTTAAAAATTCTTCCACCCTGTGGGATTTGAAATGATTTCTGGCCGATAATAGCAGTGTGTTAGCACCCCTTTGCTAATGGATAAATGAGTGCTGAGCCAATTTACAGTAATGGCAGGAAGTGGAAGCATTAAAAATGTCTCTTTATTTTTCTCCCCTTATTTCTTTAGCAAAAGCCATATGTACCCTCAGTCTATAAACCGACCACATGGATTTGCAACAGTGGTGTCGCAATTAGCACATTTATTATGCAGATGTTTTCCAGCTGGCTGTAGGGTTCATTTGTATTGAGAGTGTCAGTGCATTATTACATCAAGTAGAAGATTTCTAAGCTTTTTACATCTTGAGTCTTATTACAGAGTGCAAAGGGCCAGTATAGCCTTTCAAGGTAAACTGGATTTGGTTTAGGGTAGTCTCACTGTTCCCTTATGTCCAGAAAACATAAGGCTTACTAATCTAAACTCATAAGCCCTCTTCTTCAATAAATATTTCTGATTACCAGCCCTTACTGTTTTATGTGTTTAATAATGTTTACAAACAGCTAGACAGCCAAGGTTGTAGCTTAATGTCCTCTAATGTTTTCCTCCCGGCAGTGCAAAATGTATTGACTTGAAATTTATAATTTAACTATAAATCTACATAGTATTACATAAACATAAATGCAGAACACCATGACTGCAGCCACAATATTTTAAGAATGAGACACCACTGTTCAAAAAATCTAATCATAACTGCTGATATTATAGCCATGATTGTATAAAACTGTATTATCTTTATCGGTCTCTGCAAATGACTAAAAACTCATTAAAAAAAGCACAAAGCATAAATGTGCACACAGAACTTCATATGCAGTCTATTAATTGAAAGCAAAACATCTAATCTCTTACTCTCTCCCTTTATGCTTATGTATTGCACTCAAAGAAAAAAATCCCTTTAAACGATAAAAACCAAAATATAAAATAGAAGCACTAAAGTAAAAATTAATTTGATCACAAATCGTATTGATTTCTCTGATTTCTCTGAAGTCTGACTTGCAGACTTTAATATCTTGGCAAATCTGCATACAGTTTAAGACTGTTGAAACTCTAGAGGAGAAACGTGAGATTATTGGGGTCTTTTCTCAGGAGAAAAATTCAATAAACTGAATGTTTGAAAACAACAAAAGTTTGCAAGCTATATATGTGTGTGTATATATATATATGTATATATATATATATATGTATATATATGTGTATATATATATATATATATATATATATATATATATATATATTCCTTATTTAAAGATTTATTTAAATGTATTAATTTTGAGCTAAAGTCCTAAATGATAAAAGCTAAATGACAACATAACAGACGACAATGGTTGAATGAAAATGTTTTCAAACAAACAGAATGATGGACAATTTTCTGAAGGAGTCTAATGTTTAAAATTGAGAGTGATAAGGCAATAAGATCTCAATGTAGAATATTCAATTGCTTATAATGTTTGTATGCATGAATGAAGATGTTAATCATCTCTGCAGCCTGAAGAATCCAAAAGCACATTGAGTTTGTCTGCTGTCACAGGGTCCTGCTCTGACTCTCACTCGGCCCTGGAAACTCAAATCCAAATCAACACAGTTGTAGCCATTAATTTCCCCAGATGAAAGGCAGGGTTTAGCATGTTCTTTGCATAATGAATGTGATCATGGCCTCTGAACTAATGAAGATAAATATTGTCATTCAGTCTGTTGCCTGGGGAACAAGCTCAGCTCACGATGCTCTTATCGATGACCAATAACAAAGACAGAACTAATGGAGATGCTTCATCCTTTCTATAATCCCTATTTGATAATGCATTTAGCCTTTTCCAAGCTAAATGTAGAAATTTTAGGTCCACAAGGATCAAATCTGTTGTTATACCTTGTTGTTTGTATTCTGTTGTTGTATATTCCAGGCTGGCAGAGGCATAATACTTGTCTGCCAGCATTCAGAGAACAAAGGAAGCAGAGATAGGCTACTTCTAAACAGAATGTGAACAATGACCGAGGATGACACTAGACAAATCATTGGACAAATAATGCAGACAAACAGTTTCAGACTGTGGATAAGATGAAAGGCATTGTATGGGAGAGGAAATAAGTATGAGTGAGAGAGGAGATAAAAGTTCAAACCAATGAGGAGGAGGGTGTTTTTCCCTTTCTCTAGCTATCAGAAGATTTAAAAGATGAGAGGATCATTGCATAACTGAGGTTGCTCAGGTCAGTTCATAGAAGAGACTGACTTTCACCAAAGTGCACATTAAAACATAAAGGAAATTCAAACGAACAAACACATAAATGCATACTCAAGCTGAGACGTGATTTTCAAGCTTTTTGACAAACATTTTAGTGATATTCTCTGCATATTTCCAGCAGACGGCAGGATATTAAAAAAACAGAGTCTCAAGAAGTATCAAGAGGTGGCGTTAGAGAGCCATGTTCAATGTCACTCAAGATTGTAAACACTCACAATTAGCATTATTTAAACGCTGTGAGAAACATAAACATTTCGTATTATTTTTACGTCATAAAGCTTTTTTATTTTACTTATTTATTTTAGATCCCACTGTACATGTCTATTGTAAAATCTGTAAAAAAATTGGATGTGATTTCCAGTAACCTTTTTAACACATTTTGTAGAGCACTGCATTGTGCACAAATTTGGAACAGTAAAAAGAGCCTCTTTCTGTCTCTCTGTTTGTTCACTTGATATAATCATGCAAATATAAGCACTTAAACAGCTGAAAATCTAGCAAAGCAACTGGAAATGTTCATACACTGAATGCACTATGCTTTAGGAGATACACATGACCTCAGCAAACTGTATCTGCAAGGTTATATCTAAGCAATGTCAGGTCAAAGAGGAATCTTAAATCGAGAGGTCATATGCCACATTCAGTATAACACATTATGTTGTCTCCTTTAATGTATATACACTGCCTTGCAAAAGTGTTCATATCCCTTTATCTTTTCACATTTTATGTTGCAGCCTTATGCTAAACTGCTTTAAATTACTTTTTCCACATCAAAATTCACTCCATACACAATAATTACAAAAAAGAAAAAATGATTTGTGATAACTTTGCAGATTTCTTAAAAATAAAAAACTGAAATAATTACATTGCATAAGTATTCGTACGTATTCTGGGATACTTGAAATAGTTCAGTTTAGGAGTAGCCCTATTCCAATTTCTCTGAATCATCTTTTAAATGTTTCTACACTTTGATTGGAGTTACCTGTGGCAAATTCAATTTGGAAAGGCACACACCTCTCAATAAATCGTCTAGCAGCTGAAAATGCACATCAGATCAAAGTCAAAAGAACTGCCTGTAGATCTCAGAGACAGGTTTGTGTCCAGACAGAGATCTGGGGAAGACAACAAACAAATGACTTCTGCATTGAAGGTTCGCAGAAGCATGTAGCATCAAAAATCCTTAATGGAAGATGTTTGGAACAACCAGGACTCTTCTTAGAGCTGACCTCCTGGCCAAACTGAGCAATCAATTAAGAAGGGCCTTGGTTATGTCCAAGAAGCCGATGGTTACTCTAGTTGAGCTCCATGATCATATATGGAGATGTGAGAAATTTACAGAAGGATAAGCATCACTTCAACCCTCCACCAATCTGGGCTTTATAGCAGACTGGCTAGACTCAAGCCTCTTAAGACACACGAAAACCCACTTAGAATTCGTAAAACATCACCTAAAGGACTCTCTCAGACTGTGAGGAACAAGAGTTTCTGGTCTGATGAACCTCAGTTCCAAGTGTCATGCACTGCTCATCACCTGCACAATACCATCCCAATGGTAAAGCAAGGTGGTGGCAGCATCATGCAGCAAAATACAGAGATATCCTTCATGAAAACCTGATGTAGTGCATTCAGAACCTCGGACTGGGCAGAAAGACGATGCAAAAGGGGCTTATGGACAACTCTGAATGAATGACCTTGAGTGGGCCAGCCAGAGCCTGGGCTTGAACCCAATATAACATCTCTGGAGAAACCTGAAAATACCTGTCCACCGATGGTCCCCATTCAACCTGACAGAGCTTGAGAGGATCTGGACAGAAGAATGGCAGGAAATTCGGCAGATGTGCAAAGCTTGTCGCATCATACCCAGAAAGACAATGAGGCTGTAAAGATGCTTTAACTAAGTCCTGAGTTAAGGGTACAAATACTTATGCAAAGTAATTTTTCAGTTTTTCCTTTTTCAATAAATTTGCAAAAAGTTGTCACATCTGTTTTTTCTTTGTCATTGTGGGGTGAGGAATGTAGACACTTAGCATAAGGCTGCAACAAAATGTGGAAATAATGAAGGTGTACAAATACTTTCGCAAGGCACTGTATATATCTCATATAAAGGCAACATTCACAATATCTACATGATACAGTTCAGGCATGTAATTTCCATGTTGCTTGGCAACAATCTGGTCAGGTATAATTAGTACATGCAGTGAGAGAGACGTACAATTATTATCTCTGCAAATTGTTTTTTTTTAATCACACACATCCAGTGTAATTTATTTAACACAATACAAAAATCTTCTCATTGTATTTGGTTCTATCTTGGTTACAGTGAACTGTACAATATTTACATGAATTTGTTTGATCATTATATGTGTGTGGATGTGTGAACCACAGTGTAACTTATGTCTGACTCTGCAGTTCTGTCAATGCATGTTGTGATGAAATGTCATCCATGAATCAAAGATTCCCCGGGGATTGTGTCAAGAGAGGTTATCTGATGTCACAGAGCACTAGAGGACAGAGAGTTTCCCTCAAATACACTGAGAATTATTCGTCAGCATTATTCAGTATTCAATATTTAATCTTCTTTCATTTAATCGTAAGGAATGTCAACGTAAAAACAAAGCACACATTATCACCACTCCTCCCTATTGAGTCCATTATGACTGTCGTCCCGGCACCCATTGAGCAGACAAAAGAAAGAATGACCACAGGCCGATGCGTTGCTTATCTCAGTGTGGCGCTACAGTTGATAGGCTTTCGGGTGCTTTTGTGCTGCCTTTATGGCACTGGAGTCATTCACAGGCCCTGCTGTCTACACGCCCGAGGCAGTTCCTCTTCACTCTCTTCTATTCCTACTTTTCCCTTATCCCTTACTCCCGATTCCAGGAGCATATGTCACTTGGAAGTGCTCTGCTAATTAGAGGGCTCTTTTGTCTGTGGGTTTCTCTTTTCTTTGCTCTTGTTGTTGATGGTATTGTCACTGGAGTATCTGTGGGAGTCCTGCCGTCCCGACAGAAGGTTTTTATTGGACTCTTAATGAGTTTACCTCGGGTGGTCTCCTCTGCAGATCTGCGCCTCTCATTCTCTGCCCACAGTGAGCAGAGCCAGATTTCAGCCACCAGGGCTTCTTATCTCGTTAGTTTAGGGTGTTTATGTATCTGTGCATGTCCTGTGCAGGGACATAGGGAAGCGCATTATCGTAGGAGTATGAGCTTAGGCTCAACCTGATTGTTTTTTTTTACAGTTCAGTACTTTACAGAGCGCGAGGAGAATTGCCAACAGTGCTGGCTTGATTTCTTGCTCTCTTGGGGAAGTGGCACGTGCGCCATGTCACAACTAGTAAATAAGAGCTGACCCTCAGTGACCCTGCCCTGGCAATCTCTAGGGTCATCTCTTCTACAACACCTGCTCTCCGAAATAAAGCGATCAACAAAGGTCACGGCCCCTGTGTATCAAGCATTTCTATGGGTCAAAGGTCAAGCATTGACCGGTGTGGTTGTCCCAAAGTGACTCTGATTCACTGCGTCCAATCGTAATGCAACCCAGAAGTATTTACTTTCTGATGTGCTGACAGGTCTTTTCAGATTTTCTGGTGTCCAGTTTGGGAAATTTACAATTAAAGTTTGTTTCTGATAAGTAGTATTAAAAAAAGGTCACTTGCTCCTTGTGTAGGGTAGGTTAATGTAAGATGCCCCCTAGGGCAAGATGACCTTCCCCCCATTCTTAATTGTTTCCCCTGACCATAGATAGCACAAAATATCATCTCAGCACTTTAGATGAATGGCTATGCTATTTTTAATTTTGTCATTTCATTTAAATATGAAATTTTTTGTGGGATTTAGTCAGTCGAAACAAGTTTTGAGGTTAATTGATCTAATTTGGTGTCTCTGGAAAATAGTGATCTGTGACAATGTCTTATGTTTAATATCAAAGTTTTTGTGTCTATTTGTTAATGAGGGATTTGTGGAAATTTGTCAAATAAATTAGAATTTTACTAGAATTTGTAAAGTTATAGTATCTCAAAATTATACTTGGGGTAAGATTGGGAAATAGCCCTGTCTGAGACTGTCCTCCATGCCCCAGTCACAGCTCCTGTTGAGCTTCCCCAACCAGTCAATAGTCCAACAATGGCATCTGCTCCACGGCCAAGGAGAAAGAAGAGAAGGAAGGGAGTCTCCAATCCTCTGTCTCTGTCTGTTCCACAGTCCGCTGCTGCTGCGAGCGCTGTTCCGGAGCCCGCTGCTGCTGCGAGCGCTGTTCCGGAGCCCGCTGCTGCTGCGAGCGCTGTTCCGGAGCCCGCTGCTGCTGCGAGCGCTGTTCCGGAGCCCGCTGCTGCTGCGAGCGCTGTTCCGGAGCCCGCTGCTGCTGCGAGCGCTGTTCCGGAGCCCGCTGCTGCTGCGAGAGCTGTTCCGGAGCCCCCTGCTGTGAGAGCTGCGGCCGATCAAGCTGCAGAAGCAGTCCTGCAATCGGTATCAGCTCGTCAAAGGATGCCTGTTGTCATTGCCGCTGAGGCTTTATCTAATTATTTGTCAAGTCTTGTCAAGATCCTAGAAGTTCCTTCCAAACCTGTCTTGTCTTCAAGTCCCGAGTCAGCGTCGGAGAGTGCACGGGTTGCTGTCCCCGAGTCGGCTGCACGGATTGCTGTCCCCGAGTCGGCTGCACGGACTGCTGTCCCCGAGTCGGCTGCACGGATTGCTGTCCTCGAGTCGGCTGCTGGGATTGCTGTCCTCGAGTCGGCTGCACAGATTGCTGTCCCTGAGTCGGCTGCAGAAAACGCTAACCCAGAATCAGATAGGAGAAGCTCTACTTCCTAGTCTAGTTCTGCGAGCTCCATTCCTCTCTCTGCTCCTCAGCCGCCTGCTCCTCAGCCGCCTGCAACACCCCCAGTCATGTGTCCTGTTGTGTCCCCTGCAATTCCCCAGGTCTGGTTTCCTGTTTCTTCGCCCTCTGTACCCCTGTGCGTTTCCCCGGTCACCCCTGTCACCACATCACCTAAGACTGTTTCCCCCAAGACTGTGCCTCATGTGTCCCCATCCAAGTCTGCCCGGATTCCTCATCCTCAGCCCTCGTCCCGTAGACCTAAGACCCCCAGCACACCCATCCAACCTGGACCACCCCCCATGAACTCTGTTATTCCTCCACCTCCTCTGCCATGTTTGTTGTTTTTATTGTTCAATCCCAACCCTGTCGTTGTATTTTCTTGTCTGCCTTTGTTAGTTTTTGTCATGTATTGTTGGTTTGTGTCTTTGTCACAGTCGGTCATGTCCCGTGTTTAATGTCCCCTTGAGGAGCGTCTGGAAGCCGCTCCTTAAGGCGGGGGTTCTGTCATGATTCTGCCTTAGTGTCCTTGATAGTCGGCTTCACCTGTCCTCGTCATTAGTGTTCCCCTATTTAATCCCCTTGTGTTTGCTGTCTTGTGCCGGTTCATTGTGATTCTCAGTGTGTGTATCCTGTGATACAATACCTGTGTGTAGACCGTCCTGTGAGTACCTTGTGAAGAACTCTGTCTTGTAAAATCCTGATCTTGTTGCTGTTGTTAGTTATTTGTCTAGTTATGTCAAGTCTTAGTCTAGTGTTGTTAGTTTTTGTTTTAGCCTACCAGCCTTGTTTTGCCCGATTGTGGGTTTTGTTTTGTCTGAATAAAACCGTGTTAATTGCATACTGTCTGCGATTGGGTTCATCTTCCCACATACCATAACACTAAACTTTTAAATGTAGAGTATCACGGTTTCCACAGAATGGAAGCAGCACAACCTTTTTCAACATTTATAATATTACGAAATGTTTCTTGAGCACCAAATCAGCATATTAGAAAGATTTCTGAAGGAAAGAAAAGAAAAAATCTTAACGATCCCAACCATTTGAATGGTAGAGATGTAGAGGGTGCATTTGGTCATTTTTAAAAGACTAAAGGAGATGCAAAATAAGTTGCACTCGCATTTAACATTCTTTCATTTAGTTAGATTACAATAAAGATGGAATCCAAAGGAAAATATAAAAAAAAATCAAACATAAATAAAAAAATATAAATATATAAAAATGAATTATAAAAAAATAGAAATATACATGAAAGGGAGGAAAAAAGTAATAATAGAATACATGTAAATGCCCCCAATATTTCACATATGATTGCTAAATGTGAATGTATAATTGCTTCTTAACCTTTTGTGATAAGCCTACCCAGTGATTACAATGAATCACTATTATCTGAAAAGTTGCAGATGGCGACGGAGTATGGATATTTGAAAAGGAATTTCCAAACCAGCCAGTCAGCTGTGCATGCTCACAATATCCACCAATTTAGTCTTTGTAGTGCCGGGGAAATCAGCCTCACCCCCCTTCCGATGTATGTACTTTCTATACTATTTAGATTATTTGCATACAGATGTCTAGTCAGCCCCACTTTCGGCCTGAAAGGAAGGGAGGGAGGGAGGGAGGGAGGGAGGGAGTTGCTGACTAGCCCATAATTTCCAAGCATACCTCTTAGTGCCATGGCTACTGTGTTTCGATCACTGGGCACAGGTGGCATCTTAATTACTGTGGATATTTTAGCGAGAAAGTGTGAGGGCCATTTGTATTGGATCACTAATTGAGCAGACCCTCTCAAAATACCATTAGCACCAGTTGGATAATTAAATTTAAGGGCCTGATGACACAGAATTACATAATGGCTTAGACTACATTTAAATAGAGCAACTTTTCGGGACTTTGCGCTCAGCTATGAGGGTATCCATCATATGTGAGTCAAGATCCCCAATCTAGACTTTTGTGTCCAGAATGTGAATAATTAGTGAGGGCAATTGTGGGGCACAGGAACAGGTGGAGCAGAGTCTCTGGATGAGGGGAGATTGTCTCAGTAGTGTGAGAAAAAGAGAGCGAGAGAGAGCAGGAGGGATGGTGTGAAAAGAGCTTGTCTCCTGTTCTTTCAGCTACTTTTTGTCTTATTCTCTCACTAAGACAAGAAAACCTATACTTTAGGACAGCTGCTAAGCTGATTTTCCCAGAGATTAACAGCATATCTGTTGTGTGAAAGAACTGACCACAAAATGCAAGCTGTTGTCTTTGATGTGTTAGTAGTGAGCAAAGTTTTCTGAAAGTGAAAGTTCTTATTGAAGTTTTGAGGTTTTAGTACACAGCAATCAAAGGCCTTTGTCTTTTCACAATACAATAATATTGCGCAGCCAGTCAAAACAGACTTACCATAGAAGATTACATTTCACATGTCAAGACAAGCAATGCATAGTTTCATATTTTGTCTGTGCCGTTTAAACAAGTTTTTTAATTTTTGTTGAATTTATTTGAAATCATTAGTTTTTCTTCATTATATATAATATTCAATATTCAGTATATGCAACAGAAAAGATATGCAAAATAAGAGCTTTATGACTTGAATCCAAATATTAAGGTATGATTTACAAAAGTTGTTACTAAAACTAGAAAAAAATTCTTCTAATTTAAAACTTTCCTTTTTAAACTTTGTAAAGCAATTGTAAACTATGTTGATTGGTAGATAGAAAAATAAATGGATAAGATCTTTATTGCATAATACAAGAAAACTTGCAAGCGTTTTGTAAATGTACACCCAAAAATAAACACAGTTAAATGCTTAAATTGCTATTTGTTTTGTTTACTAATGTTGTTCACTGTGTCCAATATCACTTATTCAGTCATAATTTGGTTTGCTGTTATCTCATCTAAACTTATGTTGTTTCTTCTCTCCATCCCTTCCCCCATTTTTTTCTCACAAGATTGTTAAAAAAAGGAGACTAGCTGGGCTTGCCTGATATCACCCTCCAGGGTGACAGCTGTGCCAAAAAGCCCTCCACCACACACACACACACACACACACACACACTCACACACACACAAAGCTCATTTAGGGAGCCTTGCTCAGTGGCCTGGAAATCACACTCTAAGCTCCGCCCTAAAGTGTGGTCAGCCATTGTCATTGTAATGGGGCCGTGTGCATGTGTATGAAGGAGAGAGAGAGAGTGGGTTTCAGTCTTCCCTCCCCGTAGACATTTTCCACACACAAAACTACTAGATTAGCCCTCTGATTTCATTCAACATGAAGCTGATAACAAAAGCCAGCAACGTTTTTTTAAACGTCATATAATAATAAACAGATATCATCAACCATTATGCATGAGAAAGAGAGTGTAAATAATTAATCAACACTCTCTCAGAAAAGTAACAGATTAAATACACCATAAAATGTCCTATCATCAATATTCACTAACATTATGCAGTCTGCAGTTAAACGCATTAAAAGCCACTGCTGACAGGCTCCAAGTGCTCATATGTTTACGAGTCTTTTCAAATAAAGCTCTGAAAGCTTTTCACACTTTCTACAGGCCTGGTGTCCACTAAGTGTAAATGCATTAATAAGCACCCCTGGCCTCCTCCATACGTCCCATGGTCCCCCTCCTTACTCACCATGACAACAGCAAAAAAAAATTTGGGGTGTGGGGGGGCATGGGGGGGTATTCTCAGCATCATTATCAGCAGGCCCATCTGTCATAGGGGGGTAAGACTTCAGATCACGTAAAGAGGCCTACGTGCAGCCTACGGCTCCAGCAGTAACCCAGCACATTCTCACTGGGCTGACAGGGGAAAGGGTGGGGGAGAAGAGAGGTGCACCAGATTGAGTTTGGGAAAGAATGAGAAAGATCTGAGGGCATGAGGTTTCATTGATTCATTAACTGATTTATAGACTCAGATACATTTACAAAACATTAAATATTTTTATGTTAAAAAAAACTTCTAAATATTTTTTACAAATATATAAGAAAATCTTTATTTTAGTTTCCTTTTTACACTTTGTAAAGCGACCTTGAGGTCATGAAAGGTGCTATATAAAAATAGATTATAATAATTATTAAATTTAGTGATTGTTCTTAGGTGTTTAGTTTAACAAACAGAAATCACAGTAATGAAATCTGATGTTAGAATATACTATGTAAAACTTTATGTGTAAAATAAGATTTACAGGGGAAACTATTTTTAAGTAAGAATATACAATTTTCTATCTTGTTTATAATTTAGGATAATGATGTTAATCTGAACATCCACAAAAATGTTTTTTTTCCACATGCAGTTTTTCATCTAGAAATATCATAGCCGACCAGTTTGAGACACGTAGTAAAAAAAGAAGGCTAGTGGCAGACAATGAAACAAAATTTGTCTCTTCTAAAGAAAGAAAAATAGCTTCAGATAATACCCTGTTTAAATGTGTTTATGTATTTTCTGAGAAAATTCTACTCACTCAGAAAAAAGTTTTACCGAGAGATTTTCATTTAAAAAAAGTCTGACACATGACTCAAGGCGTACAAGACAAGCTTTTGTTTTCATTTTCAGAGGTCATTGTGTGGGACACAGGCAGTGAGGCGCGCCCTCATTGGCTCGTCGAGAGGAACAAACTCTTCCCGACCGCCGCTGATTGGTGGACGCAAACTTACACGAAATAAGACCGCCCACATCTGTCTGTAAGTTTTGTTTAAAGTAACTTTCTCTAATGAAGTTGACTAGTTTTGCGGTGTCGAAGGCGAAGAAATAACCGCAAGGATGAAGTTGTGTAAATCTTTTCTCGGTGAGTGAAGAATTTCTCTTTTTAATCAAATATTTTCAAACTTAGTTATAGTCTGGTTCGCTGTGATTTTGTTGATAGTCTGTGTATTTTGTATTGTGGTTTGCTTATAACTTTTTTCTTACAAAAATTCACAGTAAGTTCAATATTGTGATAAAAACTCGAATGATACGTTTGTATGTTTTTTGTGTAATCTGCTACGAGAATTTAAACCTGCACCTACAGGCACATTTCCCCCTTCTTTGTTTACTTTCATTTTAAGTATTAGGCTACTATAAAATCTTGACTGAATAGACATGGATTACGTTTTAACTTTTTAAAAATAATCTTCTATTGACGAACCCATAGTATTGAGATCCCGGATTTTTGTATCTTTAAAATAATGCGAAGCAAAATCCCTGCCCAGACAGTTTTTAAACAAAGGCAACTTTTGTCTCCCAGAGGGAGTTGCGCTTTAAACTCAGAGGCTGTCTGACTTCTGCCGTATTAAAACTTTTGTATTTGGGAGGGATCAGTCCATCTGGCTTTGGGGGGATTTCGGGGGGTTGTGCTTCTCATTCGCTCAGCTGGCATCCTATGTAATATTTATACACAGTGTCTGGCCAGTGGGAACAGACTGTGGCTTTAATTGTATTCTGGGCTATCCATCTGTATGAAACTTTAGGATGAGGGGTACGCAAAGTTCCAGCTGGTAACCGAAGAACTTCGGTCTTATTAAATATGCAAACTCTCAAAGGCTTCTGCTAACTTCATACATGATAGGCTACGAAACTTTTTGTTGTTGTTGAAGTTTGGTAAAGAGTTCCCCCTTCTCCTTCACTCTAATTTAGAGCGAATGCATTTTTTCTTTAAGTTTCTCCTCTTTCCACATGCGATAATAACCTATAATTTAATATATATATATATATATATATATATATATATATATATATATATATATATATATATATATATATATATTAGTATGCTAGGCTTTTTATAGTTTGACATTAATATTTTACCATTAATACAATTTACCAATTTCAAGGTGTTTGGTTGGAAACTGTAACAATAATTATGTTAACATCTTTGTTCGATTTGTTAAGAGTTTTCAGAAATTAGTAAGGCTCAGTATACTAGTAAAGAAATTCACTGTGTCCCAAAAAATGCAATGAACGTATTTCTGATTTTCATTAAAGATAAAGAAAAGTATTTTTTTAAACATTTAAAATAACTTTTACAACTCTTTGATTTTACTTTAACAAAGTTAAGCCATCAATTAAAACTGAAATCTTCATGTTTATTTGACTATTTTTTTGATAGTGGGGCAACCTCATCAGAGATCACAATAATTTAACAGTTCAAGTTGGACAGATGAAGTTAATTCGATCATATTCCACAAAACTAGGTCACGTTGTTAGGCTTCTGGAAAACCATTAAAGAAAATTAGTTCTAAACGATTTTTAAGCAAGGCAAATGTGTCACTACGCCAGAAAAAAAAAATAGATCCACATTGAAGACTTATGTTTTTTTAGTTTTAAAAATTACACTCTCTCCATTCTCCCGTGAAATGTGTTAATAGCCTACTGAATAGCCTACGACAATCATACAATAGCCTTACAAAACCCATTTGATGTTTAAATTATTTGACAAATGTGATGTAACTTATTTTAATGTAACAATATGTACATTAATCGTTATTTTCTTCAAACTAGGCACCTGCCAAGCATAGCGCTCTTGTCCATGGTACTGAAGCAGCGCTGTTCTCGGTGCTGAACTTTCAGCTGAACCCATGCGACTAAATGTAGGATATTCTTTCAAAAATAACTCAAATTAGTCTAGGTTGTAGGTGAAATGTCAAACGACTTTCTTTTTGCGCGTGAATGTTTCATATAGAGTGGGTGGGGGGTCAATAGCGGCCCACTCTCCATCTTGTGTTGTACATGATTTACTATGATGATGATGATGTCACGGCGCAGGATAGATAGAGGAGGGGTGAACAATGGGCCTGTGAACGAAAGGTAAGGCAGTATCGTTCGACAAAGCGTGTGGAGAAATGATTTTGGCAGCATTTGTGCTCACATTACCTGTCGATTAATGGATATATGCCACTTGCTTACAACATGAAGAGGTTTCCGACCGGTCCTGAGCGAATTATTAGAGGATTTTAACGGTAGCGGCGCGAGACTCATTCTGAAGGGGAGGTGTACAACACTGAAGTTAACACACACACAGCCTACAAAGAGCAAGAGGCCGCTCGCCTCTCCTTGAAAAAAACGACGTTTGCTTATGGTATTTTTTTGTTTGTTTACTAATTCGGATGCTGATGTGGATGAAAAATTCAGTGTTTGGAAAGGTTTGCTGGTTTGGATTTCCGTTACTATTAAAGCCAAATGGACGTCGGACTTGTAATCTCTTAAAGAAGAAGTGCCATTCCATCGTGTTTACATTTTTGTCGTGGGTACAAGAAGTCACAGTTATGTTATATAAAAGGACGATTCTACAATATCTGTGAATAATTGAATTGCAAGTTACATAGCGGGTTTATTTTCAAGAAACCCAAGAGCTTAAAAGGGCCTCTAACGTATCTATAACACAATATTCATGCTGTCATATTAGCATACAATGTAAGTGTTGTGCTTGTTTTGAAACAGTATTTACCTGCGAATCGGAAACGTGGAAGTTTAAATTCAAGCCGAGTATTTATCGGAAGTTTGTTTATTTATACTAAGTTTGTTTATTTATACTAAGTCAGAGATAGCCTACATGTAGCATATAAATGCAATGTATTTTATGGGAGTGGACAAATAGACTTAGAAACCCATAAGCACAAGCAGCATATGTTTTGTCTTGTATGCGTACGTTATTTACGAGAAACAAAACAATGCGAGCGAACCATCTGTTTATTTCAGGCTAGGCCTACATAATACACTATTAATTTATTAGATTGTCGCCTTTTCTTTGAGTTTTACATTTAAATGACTGTTTATTCATTGCTTATGCTTGCTTTAGAACCTCTGTAGGTAGGACTTTAACCGTTATTGCTTTGATAATAGAGTCAAGTGGAGACCGGTCTTGTAAACATGTTCTGCTTAATATTGTTTCTCCTCGATGAAAGTGACAGTGTTATAAAGGCGGAGGGTTTGGCTGATAGTAATTGAAAGGCGTGGTGTGCTAGAAGAGGTTATGCGCAGCATCATCATGGTGCTTTTTCGAAGCCAAGTGCCTGATGCGACAAAAAAAAAACTAATATTAGTCTATGCTAAAACGTAAGAGCAATTTGTTGCTAACATGGCCTCCCATTGGTCCATTCCATTGACGCATTGGCCTATTATATGGGAGTTAAACACTGTTTTTGTATCCTCTCCATCATTTGAGAGATTGGGCATAATGTTTGAGAATTTCTTTTTTTTTGAAAAGGGATGCCTGAAACTCCTAATGTATAAAAACTCAGAATTGATGTCTATAAATAACATGGCAGCATGCAGATTTTCCACATTAATGTCTTTGGAAGTTCCAAACTTTAAAATAAAAAATGAAAGCATAATTTTGAAGAACATCAATTATATAACTCCAAATATAGTTATAAATTCATTTTCAGGAGTATTTGTATGTTCCTCCCCTTTTGTGTTTATCTTACTTTAATATACAGTTTTCAGCAACTGCAATAAAATCGATTTAACCTATATCCCTGCGAACAGACACAGGACAGTGAGTTTTAATTGCGTATTGCATCATTTGTGGCAAGTGCCACAATTGTTGTGGTTCTCAAGGGAATTCCCTCCCCTGTTATGTGTGTGACGTGGTTGAGCACCAGGTGCTGCTTAAAACGTAATCAGACCACGTGTAATGACACCCTGATAAAAACAGCTGGGTCACGGCCGCATCTCTTGTCACCCAGGATGAATAATCAACACCAGAGCCATGAAGGCACGCAGATTCTGTCAGACCATGATGGACTGCTGAAAGCTCTTCAGTGGCCAAAGTGCATGTGTCCTCTAGGGGATATTCAATGTTTGCTTCTGGATTAGGGGTGTTCATCTTTGATAATCATCCCATAGAAAATTACGATGCGGCATTACAGACAAAGATTTGTTTACTTTCTGATCTTAGAAGCTCAGCTGCTCACAAAGCATAAATATGCGTTTTCTTGACGTTTTAGTTGCATATTTCAAACTAATAGCCTATTATTTATAAAATATCTCTTATATAAAAAGTAATACTTTATTATGTTTCACTACTGAGAATCCACTGTCAACATTTGCTTAGTGTGACTTTTAATGAGTTGATTTTTTTTAATTTTTTTTGCTCATTTCATTATGTAAAATATTTGGACATGTCAGGCTGAAATTGTTGTCTTATCCATTCTATCCTACAGAGAATGAGTACAGAGGGCAGCTGCTGAGCCAGAGGTGGACACAAGGGGACAGAGTTAGCAGCTGTGAGAACAAGAGGAGTAGGAGACTCAAAGTGAGACATTATGTGTGTGTGTGTGTGTGTGTGTCTGTCTGTCTATCAGAATAGCTTCATTTCATTGTATTTCCCTTTCTGAAGCTCTGACATCTTTCTCACACCGGGAGGGCCCCATTTCTTACTTTTATTTCACTTCGCTTGCACCAAGGATTGGTAGGGATGTGCAATTGAAAGAACTTATTGGATGTGTATTATTGATTGAGCTCTTTAAAAAGCATTTAAGATGATTGGGGGCTACTCTGGTGTCTGTGAAATCAGAACTGCTCAGATCTGAGGATAAAAATCACACCCTGAAAGGTATAGATGTCAAATATGTCATTTGAAAGCCAGAGGACAGTGAAATTATACATTTTATATGATTTTAGAGACGCATTAGAGATATGGAGAGTGGAAGACATAATAAATACTTCACACTTAATAATCTTGTAACCACCCATGCGCTTGTGCTTCAGATGAGCCAAGACGCAGATGAGAAGCGGACAAGGACACGCTCAAAAGGAATCAGAGGTAAGAGCCTATTAAAAACTCGAAAAAAATAATCTGTTTTTGTCCATTTTAGTGAATTTAGTGACTGACAGAGCTTTTATCTCTCTCCTTATATCAGTTCCTCTTGAGCTTGTTGGACAAGAGTACAGGTGAGATAATGAGCTTTTATGCTTATGTAGTGTTACTCATCATGTTTAGAAAGACCACAGTTTAGTAAAACGAATACAGCTAATGGAAACTCTTGTTTTGCAGCTGCCCTACACCAGGATGCGACGGCCTCGGCCATGTCAGCGGAAAGTATGCACGACACAGAAGGTTAGTAGTAAGAATTCTGTCTCTTATAACTGCCAATACCAAAAAACAAAAATAAGTGGAGAATCTGAGTTTTTACCGAAACTTTTCATCCTTTCCAGTGCATTGGGCTGCCCATTGGCTAAGAAAAGAAAACTCCAGGAGGTCGAGGAGAATCAGCCAGCCCCCAAAAAGAAACCTAACCCCCTAAAACTGGCCATGGATGATGGGTTCAATGCAGACAGTGACACAAACAGTGAAACAGAAGTAAAAGATGAGGAAGTGGAGTCTGAAGAGGACACTGTTGATAAAGAGATGGAGGTGAAAGAAAAGACATCTACATCAGAAGCAATGACAGGTGGGTAAATTAACTATTAATTACTGCATTTTGAATTATATTCATGGTTATCTAACATGCAGTGAATGTACAAACCTAGTCTTTATGTGTTAAAGCTTATTAGTTCAACAATTTTCACCAAACTGGTCAAGCAACATCAAAATTCCTTTAGTTCATAATCGTCCTTTTTGTCATTCCCTTAGAAGAAAGTTCACAAATGGATTCAGATGAGAAAAAGACGCCTGTCCGAGAAAAATCAAGTCCAGTGCCAGAGATCGAATTTGAGAAGGAGGAAGCCAATATTGAGGTCACGCCCATCCAACAAATCACCATGGAAACCGAGACAGAGGAGGAGCTACAGGTCGCCGAAGAGATTCAAGCTCGAGAAGAAGAGATAGAGGAGGAAGCAGAAGAGATTACGGAAGAGGAGCGAGTGAGCCAGCAACTGAAAGAGACCGATGAGCCTGTGACAACAGTTGAAGAACAACAGGAAGACGACGACGAGGAAGAGGGAGAAGAGGAAACACAATGTCTGAGCCAGAAGAACAACTCGGACCACCAGTACTTCAGTGGAGATTTTGGCAAAATCCAGACCAAAGAGACTGTGGAGACCGAGAAGGATAGTGAAGATGATGATGATGATGAGGAAGGAGATGAGGAGGAGGAACAATCCCAGGTAGAGCCTTCCTCCCTAATCGCCCCTGTCCCCGCTGCTTCAGCTCAGGAATTAGATGTGATAACACACAGCAACATAAATCTAGACCACCCTGTTGGTGAAGATGAGGAGGAGGAGGAGGATGACGAGAGAGATGACGTTTCAGATAAAGACTCACCCACTGTAGTCATCGAGCTGGGTTCAGAGGGAGAGGAAGATGAAGAAGAGGAAGATGACGGAGAAGAAGAGGAGGCCGATGAAGTAGACGATGACGAGTTAGACAGCATGTCACAGAGGTCAGAGGTCACAGATGACTCAGAGACGTACGACATGACACGGGGGAACCTGGGACTTCTGGAACAGGCCATTGCACTGAAAGCTGAACAAAACGGTCACAGTTCTGAAGAGAGCTGCTCTCCTGAGCAGCAGCACTACTACAGCCCGGAGGAGAGGATGAGTAAGGCCATGGACATCACAGCTCGTAGAGCATACTATGGCAAAGGTGACAGGAAATACTTATTTCAGCCTACTTTACTTGTAACTTTTAGATAACATGCAGTTACAGTGTGTGTGGGTGTGGAGTTTCATTTGTTTTGGTCTCTTCACTCTTGGACACAGAAGGTTCTAGATCAGAGAAGAAGGAAATAAAGTGCCCTACTCCAGGATGTGATGGGACCGGTCATGTGACTGGATTATACCCACACCACCGGAGCCTTTCTGGGTGCCCACACAAGGACAGAATCCCTCCTGAGAGTAAGGATAGTCTTGCATTAGAACCACAATATGTTTTAGTTAAATATATTTTTGAAAGAAGTATTTTATACTAAGCAAGGCTGCATTTATTGGATTGTAAAAAAAAAAGATTTGTAACTATATATATATAACTATAACTATATATTGTGGTATATTATTAAAATTTAAAACTACTGCTTTCTATTTAAATACATTTTAAAATGTAAATACTCCAATACTCCAGCCTTCAGTCACATGATCCTCAAGAAAATATTTCAATATGCTGATATGGTATAATATATTTACTGTCACTTTTGATTAATTTAATGTGTCCTTGCTTAATAGAAATTTTAATTTCTTTAAAAAAACATTTAAATGGTAGCATATATATATATATATATATATATATATATATATATATATATATATATATATATATATATATATATATATATTCACTGTATACTAATGTGTCTTTTTTGGCACTAGTCTTGGCAATGCATGAGAACGTACTGAAGTGTCCAACACCTGGATGCACCGGACAGGGACATGTGAACAGCAACCGCAACACACATCGCAGGTACTGCACCGTCAATATTTTAACCTTTGGAGGCCTCAGTTTCAAATGTTATCCAAAAACCATGTGTTTTTCTTACATTTTGCACATTTTTAGTCTCTCTGGCTGCCCTATTGCTGCTGCAGGGAAACAAAAAAGCCTCGAAAAGCAGTCACAGCCGCAGACCTCTGTCAGTGATCCAGTCACCGGAGGCTCAAACTCTGACAGAGTTCTAAGGTGTGTGTTTTCCTCCTCTTTTACAGGCAAAAGAGCTTAATGGGTAAACTGTGGCTAAACACTCTTTTCCCTACAGGCCGATGTGTTTTGTGAAACAGCTGGAGATCCCTCAGTACGGTAGCTACAGGCCCAATGCCATGCCGGCCACTCCTCGGGCCAACCTGGCCAAGGAGCTAGAGAAGTATTCCAAGGTGTCCTTTGACTATGCAAGCTTCGATGTACAGGTATTTGGCAAGCGCCTACTTGCCCCCAAGATGCCCACCAGCGAAACCTCACCTAAAGCCTTCAAACGTAAGCACATCCCTCATTCCTTTTAAAATAATGATTAAGGAACCTATACAATAGATATCAACAGATAATTAACTATTGATAGCAATTTGAAAAGCATATTATAATTAACAGCCAAACCATTCCCTAAAGCCTCATCCCCAAGCCACAGCCTGTCTGGGGGCTACACCAAAAGCAGCTCCTCTTCCACCTCCAGTGGGTACGATTATACCCATGATGCCGAAGCCGCACACATGGCTGCCACTGCCATTCTCAACCTGTCCACTCGCTGTTGGGAGAGACCCGAAAACCTCAGCACTCAACAGCCAGATCAGACGAGCAAAGTGAGTTTCTTCCTCTCTATCTGGATCTGTCATTCAGTCTAGAGAAAATTTGGGTTGCTTAACATCCGCATTATATACACTATATTCAAATGCATTTTTTCTACAATCTAGGACATGGACATTGAGGTGGATGAGAATGGCACTCTGGACCTCAGCATGAAGAAACCCAAGAGGGAAGGAGTCAGGTCACCAGACCCATCTTCATCCTCGTCATCATCTTCTCAACATCATGGCGTCACTTCACCCCACTCCAGCCACACCTACAAACAAGAGGAGTGGGAGGGGCCTCTGGATTACACCAAGTCAAACCGACAGAAAGAGGAGGAACCAGAGGAGGTAAATATCTATCAATTTGAGGAAGATATATTCACACATTCTCACTTCATAGTTGAATCTTACAACATTTTGTAATGTGTATATATATATATATATATTTAGTTTGATGTGCCTTTGTACTCAGGTGGAGTACAGCACACACTCATATGCCTCCTCTGATGGAGATGATGATGATGATGCCACTCAGGAAAGCATGGAAGACAGGAAGTACCCTGGTGAGGTCACAACCTCCAGCTTCAAAGTCAAATTCCAGCCCAAGGATTGCAAGAAAGAGGTCTTGCTGTAAGTGTCTGCTGCAACTCACACACACACACACACACACACACACACACACACACACACACACACACACACACACACACACACACACACACACACACACACACACACACACACACACACACACACACAAAACACATCTACATCTGCAAAGCTAAAAAAAATACTTGTTTAATAAATCACTTAACTGGAATGATTCTACAGAGATTTAATGCTCTCTTCACCTCTGTCCAGATGTCCCACTCCAGGTTGTGATGGTAGTGGACATATAACTGGGAACTATGCATCTCACCGCAGGTATGCCAGAAGCTATGGCACAGTATTTTTTAGTCTGACCAGCCGCATTCATGTTTTCTTTTTTCTTTATCTATTTTTCTCTGAACCCTACCAGCTCCTGCTCTCTATAGCATAAATCTGTGTTAGTGACTGCAAACAAATGCTATATGTCACTTTAATGCATTTAGCATGTACTATGGGTTTTATTTGATCATAAATACAATTTTTTCCATATTAGCCAAGATTTACTCAGTCTTTTTGTATACTGTATAACCTACAGTATATTTAGGTTAATTTACATTTATGTATTTTACCAAATAATCCATTTGTAATACAGACATAGATTACAGAGCAATATTAAAGTATATTATACTACAGTATATACGTATATCTTCCATCTTCAATGAAATCTTCTTCCCTCTATTCTCTATTCTGGTGTTTTTCTACTGCTCTTCAGTCTCTCTGGTTGTCCCCTTGCTGATAAAAGTCTTCGGACCCTCATGGCTGCCCACAGTGCTGAACTCAAGTATGTCTGTGCTCTAATTTTTCCTCTAATGAATCTTCACCATACTTTACTGATTACTGCTTTTTTGACTCTACTAAACACCTCTGTTTCTGCCACACACTGTTTACTGTCCCCTTTGCTGGCTATTCTTGCACTCTTTGAACCAGCAATAACATTACATTTTCAATGGTCAAAAACAGAATTTTCTTGGACTGTGTCCTAGAGACGCATCAAACCAACTGAGACATCCAGGCTGAAGCCCAAATGTTCATTTAGAACATTTCATCTATCTAAAGCAGTGCTGTTCATGCTAATGTATTTCACTTTCTCTTGGCGACCTCCAGATGTCCTACTCCAGGTTGTGATGGATCAGGACACATCACTGGAAACTATGCTTCCCATAGAAGGTGTGTTAATTAACAATATTACAGGATGCACTTTTGGATTCACTGTCAAGCTTTGAAAATATCAAACTTCATATGTGGAAACATAATAACATTTACATTTTCTCTGTTGCAGTCTGTCTGGATGTCCACGTGCCAAGAAGGGAGGAATCAAAATCACCCCAACAAAGGATGACAAGGAAGATTCAGAGCTCCTAAGGTATGTTTTTTTTTTTAATGAAAAAATCCCAACTTAGTTTGTTGTACTAAACTTTTTTTTTTTTTTTGCTGAGCACAGCCGGTATTATTTAAGAAAGCCAAAACTGACTGCCAGTTCATCACTTACCTCTCTATAGGTGCCCGGTGCCAGGTTGCGACAGTCTGGGGCATATCAGTGGGAAATACGCCACCCACCGCAGTGCCTACGGGTGCCCGCTGGCAGCACGCCGCCAGAAGGAGGGCATGTTAAATGGTACACCATTCTCCTGGAAGGCCTTCAAGGCTGAGGGCCCGACCTGCCCCACGCCAGGATGTGATGGATCAGGGCATGCCAACGGCAGCTTTCTCACTCATCGCAGGTACAGATGACGCCTAGTGAAATTTACAGATCAATATTAGCATATAATATTAAATAACCAGTATTAGTTCATATATAGGACAAGCTCAGCGAATGTTTCCATACAGAGATTATATATTTTTCTATAATAGAAATATAACTAAAACAATTTATATGAATGTCAATTTAGATAACTAATATGTTTTGAAATATTAGAAATGCCTATTTTTGACTTCATGGGGTTATTGAAGGACAGTGTAATCCAAGACAATAAGTGTAGTTTCATATCTCATGATCATGATGTGTTTCCAGTCTATCAGGTTGCCCTAGAGCTTCAGCTAACAAGAAGAGAGCCAGGTTCCCAGGAGATGACTACATCAGCAAGAAATTCAGGGCAAGTGATGGTAAGATCAAATATCATCTGCTTCTCTTCTTTCCTCCCCAGTTTGTTCATTTTGCGCTCTTTATTAACATATGCATTGCTTTTCTATCCCTTCAGTTCTTGACAATGATGAAGACATCAAACAGCTGAACAAAGAGATCAATGAGCTGAATGAGTCAAACACTGAAATGGAAGCAGATATGGCCAACCTTCATACACAGGTCTACATTTAGCAAATACGTATATACACTACTATTCTATTTTACTGTTTTCTATTTTAATATTAAAACGTAACTTATTGCAACGAATTTTCTGCTATTTTTTATTTTATTTTAGCCATTACTCCAGTCCTCGGTGTGTGATATTTTTGTGAAAACGTGATAGATTTCTGATGAATAGGAAGTTCAAAAGGACAGCATTTAAAATATAATAATAATAAAAGAAGTAAAATCTTTATTGTAATTTTTTTATCAGTTATTACATCCTTGCTGAACAAAATATAAATTTCATTAAAAATGAAAAATGGTTATGACCCCAAACTTTTGAACAGTAGACTACATGTCCCAGAAACTCTAAAAAAGACAAATGTCTTTATTATTACGATTTTAATGTAATCTGAGCATATTGAATTTGGCCCTTCACTGATAACCAAATGTAAAGGCTAGACAAACAAGCATTTTTGAGACCTTTTAAGGATAAATACTCCTTGTTGTTCATCACTGAAAATTCCATAATTGAAAGTAGAATTTTTGGGGACTTCTTTCCATAAGATGCATTCTTTGAGAGCGCAGTATAATGATAATATTTACAATACATCAAATACAATATTAGAAAGCATGATCTTGGAGCTGCTGTTTATCCATGCATTTCTATTCTTAGATCTCATCCATGGAGAAGAACCTCAAGAGCATGGAGGAAGAGAATAAGCTCATAGAGGAGAAGAATGAGGCTCTGTTCATGGAACTGTCAGGCTTGAGCCAGACTCTTATCCGCAGCCTTGCCAACATCCGTCTACCACAGATGGTCAGTCTACTTGCTATCTTTTACCTTTTATGACTATGCCCATCAAACACAACTAGTGTACCCTTTTTTCTAGCTTGCTTTTAACAAACCACAATCTTTTGTTTACCACAGCAAGAGCCCATCACTGAGCAGAATTTTGACACATACGTGGATACGCTGACCCACATGTTCACCGATAAGGAGTGCTATCAGAACCCTGAGAACCGAGCCCTACTCGAGTCGATCAACCAGGCCGTCAAAGGCATTGAGGTGTGAGCAGGGGAGCCGCAGCTGTAAGACACTGTGGGTTGAATAACCAGACCAACTACATAAAAATACTGTTTAAGGACATTCAGGTTTTGTATGTGGCGCCCTCTGAAAACGAGGAACGTCACAAGACCCGTGGAAGTCAAGAGAATAGGACCAAATTCCAAATTATGCTGCTTAGCAATTTTGATGAGATACAAGATCCTTTGCCTCTTAAACCAAGATGGCTCTTCTTCTTTTGGGGTATTTTTGGAGCAAACCATTTGTTACTGTTTTCTAGAGCAACTCTCACCGACACTGATCTGCCTTTCTTACTTCCCTCAGTGCATGGAGGTTGCCATGAACAATAAGTCGTGAGATTGTCGTGTGTCTGTGGGGGTGAGTCTATGTGTGTATGTGTAACAGAGTGCTTTATGTGTAACGTCCGAAGGTGAATTCACGGTTAATGACCTCCCTCGACAAAATAAGATTAGTATGCAGCACTGCTACATTTGATCCCTGTATGATAATGTTGTCTCATATTTGGTGTAAATGGGCTCCTGTTCCATTCAGTAATATTTATCGTATTTGAGAACATAGATATTGCACTTCCATGAATAGTTTGTAGTTCCATTGTCATGTTATTATTGTAATTATTATTATTATTATGGCTATTTAAATTGGGTCCTTGAAATGTAAGTTTAATTTATTATTTATTCATGTTAATGTTTATTTTGTTTATTTATTAATCAGTGTCTATTTATGGACTTAATTTATTTTACAAAGCAAAATTCTATACACAGCTTTTAGCAGTTATTAAGAGGAGAGACGTTGCCCTCTGAGCTGTGAAAGAGGCAATATTTTAAGAATATCGACAGCAAATTGTTTTATAAACCTTCCTATTTATTTTAAAGACAGAGATTTATAATCTCTTTTTTAAGTGCAAATATTTTCTACCTAACACTTTTTATATTGTTTTTTTAAAATTCTCATTTATTTAATGAGTTCTGTTTTCCATAAAAGTATTTTGACACCCTCCAGAGTGAAGTGGGTTGAACAGATATGATGTATTTATTGTTATTTATTTAGTATTTAAGAACAAATTGAATGGAGATCTTGTTGCATATTTATTTTGTAAATGTCTCTGTGTTAGTGGTTGCTGCATATGGATAGTCTTTGCCCATGTTGTTGATAAAATAAATGGGAATTCTATCACCTACAACAGAGAGTATGTCATATTTAACACTGATCGTTTTTCTTGATTTATTATAACCAGGCTTGTGTTTGCCTTTAGTCCAACAATGATATTTTGTAAGATACTGATCAGTGCCATTAACTTTGAATTTTCTGACATTTATCTGACCAAAGATGAAGACAAACCAAACACTCTCTCAGTAGGGTACTTGGCTGACATCTGCTGGATAGACAGTGATTCAGTCAGGATTTCTCTTCACATAAAGTACATAATTTGCAAGCATAAAGGATGTCTTTGTATTTTGACAAGATTAATATTTAGCCAAATATTTTAAAAAAATATTGATGATATTCAAGGCAAATATTAACTTAAAATGCTAAAACAACATTTAGATATAGATTCGTTCATTTAAAATGGTAAACTTTTACAGGAGACTAGAGTGGTCACTTCTTTTAAATGTTATACATTTATTTTACTGCATGTTACTGTTTAATGGCAGGCTCCTTTGTGGCAACTTAACCCATGGTGTGACAACATGCCCTGCTACTGGTCGAAAATCTTTTCTCCTGTGCAACGACGGTGTCAATACAGGCACAGGTATTAAACATAATTGGCTTTATGTGGCCAGAAATGAAAGAGAACATAAAACTACTGAGAATTAAAAAGTGTAAAAAAAATTTTTTTTTTTAATTATTGTCAAATAATCCTGGTTTCTCCAATCCTTATCAATACCAGACACTATTGTGTTAATGAATATGTCATAAAATAATGTAGTGCAGGATCCATGTGCTCTATGGCCCATATTTCTGTTTGTGCGCTTGACGTCACGGAGTCAGCTGGCCAATGTTTACATCCAGCGCAGCTTGCCGTGAACGTCTATGGGGAGAAACCGAGACTATAGAAACAACAGGAGAATATTAACTTGAATCAACTCGAATGGACATCATCACCGGACCATAGCCAGGATACGTGTCTCAGTGTCAGACGGTTCAGCTCGGTCGACTGTAAAGTCGTCGGGGTGTTTCCGGTGACGAGTTTCTCCCCAAAATCCAGTCCATCCCCATTTCTCCTTTCCTTTGTCTTCATTTTTGACTACTTTTTGCAGGTAAGCGCATTATATGAGTCGTGCTCGCTGTTATATGGTATGTTTCTGGCTTGCTAATAGAATAATAAACTCTTATTATATTTTCACTGAGCATAACCTGTAGTCTCGCATTCAGAATGAACGGCAGGACGTGATTAAAAATAACGGCCATAGCTATGTGTGTTTTCATATTTAACTCTATTTTGAGAAACTACCCGGATGTTCAACAAAAACACAGCACAATATGGGTTTGTTATCGAATGGCGCAGCTGCATTTGAGCGCGCGGTGATTGGTGGGAACCTTCCTCACATCTGCAGTTTCTACACAGCGTCTCTGGGGAAGCTTTAACTTTCCGACAGTGTAGCCCAGCGCCCTCATCCGTTAACTGGACAAAATGCTGTTTTGTTGGGTCCGAACCATGTACAGTGGCCTCAAAAATGATTTGAACACCTAACGTAATATGAGTGTCTTCTTAAGCAAAAAGTTTCAGAAATGTTTTAACTTGTGAACATAGTGTTCAGAAAAATTACCAAATGAATTTGGGAAATTTGTTTGTCGAACAATAGTGAAAGCCATTGCTCAGATATATAAGTGTACAGTCTTTCATCTTGTAAAACAGTCATTCTTCTCAACAAGTGGGTCACAATCCAAATTGTTGTCTTTTCTGTAACTAACTAACTAACTAACTAACTAACTAACTAACTAACTAACTAACTAACTAACTAACTAGTAACCATAATAGGCTATAACCACATTGTGTCAACCATAATTTGTTTTATGCAATCAATTATTGGCTGCCAACAGAATGGTAACATCAAAATTCAAGAGATGTTTAACTAAAATTACTCTGGGATCAATTGGGATTTTTAATAAAGATTTTTATTCAGTTAAGGTGCATTAAATTGTTCACAAGTGACAGTGAAGTCATTTATAATTTTACAAAAGATTCCTATTTCAAATAAACGCTGTTCTTTTGAAAATTCTGTTAAAAAACACAAAACAGTACAGCTGTTTTCCTGAAGAATGAATGAAACACTGAAGACTGAAGTAATGGCTGCTGTATTTTGGGATCATATTAATGCAGCCTTGGTGAGCATAAGATATATCTTTCGAAAACACTCATTTTTAATTTTTAAACGGTAGCTGAATAACTAAATTGTACATTTTTTAAATAATGTCATGTTAATTATTTTGCTTATTACTGGGTCTGTTGATATCATGGTAATATTAATATTTGGTTACACTTTATTTTAAGGTGTCTGTGTTACAGTGTAATTATATATTTAAGTACTGAATAATAGTAATTGACTAGCTGTACTTACTAGAGGGTTAGGATAAGGGTTTGGTTTAGGGTTAGTTGCATGTAATTATGCAAAATTTATAGTTATTACTACAGTAACTACATGTAACATGGAATAAGGACACTGTAAAATAGTGTTACCTAATATATTTCAGTGTTTGTTTTTAAGGATATTTTTGTTTACTTTTGTGTGTTAATCATTTGTGGTACTGTGCTGGGGCACCACTGTCCTCAAGCAAAACCAGTTGTGAATCACTGTTATAGACTGATGCAAGAAACAGAGGAAGGTGGTTGTTGATCAATTAATCTTTTTATTATCAACAGGAAGTATGTTTCTTGTGTTTTTTCTTTGGTTATGCTTACATGTCTTTATTTTTCTTCTTGTCTGTTTAGCCTCAAACAAAGAGCCAAAATGGGAGGTGCGGTCAGTGCTGGGGAGGACAATGACGAGTTGATTGACAACCTGAAAGAAGCCCAATACATCCGATCTGATCTGGTCGAGCATGCCTTCAGAGCCATTGATCGTGCTGACTACTATCTGGAAGAATTCCGCGACAGTGCCTACAAGGATTTGGCCTGGAGACACGGCAACATCCACCTTTCTGCACCCTGTATCTACTCTGAGGTGATGGAGGCTTTATACCTGCAGCCTGGCCTGTCTTTTCTCAACCTAGGCAGTGGCACAGGCTACCTCAGCACCATGGTGGGACTTATACTGGGTAGGTTAATAGAGAATTTGACTGATTTGAGTTTGTTCTGCTTATTTTAGCTGATTCAAGGGGATAGTCCACCCAAAAAATTAAAATGCTGTCATCATTTACTCATCCTTGTATCGTTCCAAACCTGTATGACTTTCTTTCTTCTGGGAAAAGAAGAAAGAAGATAGTTTCGCTTCCAATTGACTTCCATTGTATTTTTTGTCCATACAACGGAAGTCAATGGTAAGCAAAAAGGTTTGGTTTCTAACATTCTTCCAAATATTTCTTTTGTGTTCCAGAAAAGAAATAAAGTCATACAGGTTTGAAACAACATGAGGGTGAGTAAATGATGGCAAATTGTCATTTTTGGGTGGATTATATAATCCATTTATAATCCACCCAAAAGTAAATTTTCTGCTAAATATAATACCTGTTAAGTGATCACTTTATTCTGTGTCATATATTTAGGGCCATTTGGTGTGAATCATGGTGTTGAATTGCATGAAGATGTTATAGAATATGCTTATCAGAAGCTGGACTTCTTCATCAAGACGAATGATAGTTTTGACAGGTGGAGTAACTTTTGGGTTTTCACTTTTGGGTTAAAAATAAACTGTATTCCCTTGTTGAAAGTCTAGCGTGCAAAATGATGGAATGGTGATTGACATGTCTAATCTTTTGGTCTAGGTTTGAGTTCTGTGAGCCCTCCTTTGTAGTGGGCAACTGTCTGGAAATTCCTCCAGAAAGTAGGCATTATGACAGAGTTTATTGTGGCGCAGGGGTCCAGAGGGAACATGAAGACTACATGAAGAAGTTGTTGAAGGTTGGGGGAATCTTAGTACTGCCACTGGAAGAAAAGGTGAATAATGCAATCTTACAATGGATCTGGTCTCATGTAATCCAGGAGATACATGTGTGAAATGTATATGGTTTTCTCATTTGCTCTAGCTCACAAAAATAACTCGGACAGGATATAACACATGGGAAACAAGAAAGATTATTGCTGTGTCCTTCGCACCACTTGTGCTCCCTAAACACAGGGAAAATGGCAAACCAAGAGCAGTGTCCCTACGTAAGTAACCTGCTGTATTTTGTGTACACTTAATGTTTAAAACAATTAAAACTATATTAGATTTTTTTTATCCTAATATATATTTTTTGTTGTACACTATTAGAAATACTTTAATTCAGCAAGGAATGCATTAAATTGATCAAAAGTGACAGTAAAAAAACATATTTAATGTAAATGCTATTCTTTTGAACTTTCTATTCATCAAAGTATACAGAAAAATTGTTCCACAAAAATATCATGTTTTCAACATGATTTCTGAAGGATCATGTGACACTGAAGAATGACTGGAGTGATGCATGCTGAAAATTCAGCTGTCACCACAGCAATAAATTACATTTTAAAATATATTAATATAGAAGTTATTTTTACAGTCATTTTAAATTGTTCAAATGTTTCACAATATTGATGTTTTTACTGTATTTTTAATCATATAATGCAGCCTTGGTGAGCATGAGACTTTTAAAACCATAAAAATTGTACCTAATCTTTTGAACGTTAGTGTATTTAGAGTAAGAATTGTGTATGTGTATAAATTAAGTAAAAAAATAAAATAAAATAAAACGCAGCTGCCATGTTCGAGGTGCGAAGTCTTCAGGATTTGGCCCGCATCACCATCCGTCACATTCTAAAGATATCTGGGTCTGGATCCTTGCCACTACCCCAGAGAATTGGATTGAAGCGAAGAAATCACTTTAAACAGAAACGTGAGCACCGTGACACCCCTCTTCTGACCAATAGTTATTTGTTCATGAGTCGCTTAATTCCCGGACCCATGGACAACAACAACAACCAGTCATCCACAGACAATGAGGATGAAGATGAAGACTGCAGTAGGGCTTGTGAGCAACTAGAGGATAAAGAAGAGAATGGGAGGAGGAAGGAGGGCAGTGTTTTGGTGATAGAGACTCCAGTAAACCTCTTAAGGGAGAGAATCCTCAGCCTGCCTTTGCCGGAGCCTCTCAAGATGTATCTTCTTTATTACAGAGAGAAGTAGACCTCTGCTTTCTGTGCATAGTCTGTAATAGACTACTCACAGCTACCTATCACTGTCACTTTAAGAGTCCATGGCTCTTTAGTTACTCACTTTCATATTATCCTGGTGATCTTTCTCATAGAATTGCGCCACTCTTTTTTTCTGCCAAGTTAGTTTTATTCATCTATGAGGGGAAATTAAGTCTCATTTGGATCCACCAAAGTTTGAAGTCTGGATTCATGGTCTAGGATGCTTCAACACGGAAACAAGAAACAGAGTGAAAACTAATTGATTAATCTATGTTTCATGTTATTTGTGGAGTGATTTTTTCAAATTAAGACAAGACCAGTGGCTAACAATTTACTAAATCATAAATGCAGTGTAGTCTCACTTGTTTTGTGTGTGTTATATACCATCTAGTTTCAGTTTATATTTACTATGAAAAGTGAAAATCTAAATATTCTGGTGTATGGATTTGTAACAAATGTCTAATTGTGTGAAGATACAAAGGCACGTTTAAAAAATGTTATTGTCCAACAATCTCTGTAGTAAAGTTTTTGAAAATTTCAAGATAAAAGTCGTTCTGTTTTTAGGGCTTGTGTTTGCATTTTTGCTTTTTAAAAGTATAAAAGGTATAGTCTATAGTTGTGTAATCAGTTATAAAATATACATTTAAATGTAATTATAAAATGGTCTGATGTGCACTGTCAAGCGATGTAGAATTGACTAATTGAATAACTCACCATTTTTAAATCGACCCTTTATATCGTCTATATCATGACCCAAAACATTTCACCTTAGAAATCAGATTTATTTTTAATTTTTTAAAGGTTAAAGTATGGAATGTGAACTATAATCCATCATCATGCAGCAAAGACCAGAGGGTCCAAGTTGTTTTGACGTATGAATCAGTTTCCAGTTTTAAAACTAGTTTGGAGAACACAAAAAGCAAAGCATTATGTTTGTATTCTGATACATAAACTATATCTAGTAGTCTCTGCAACCATTTAATGTAAAATTAAAGTCTAAACTTCTTAATATGCAATGTTCACAGGATCACATGCAAGACAAATTAAATGAATAAATGCATCATTTCAATTTCTAAAAGTGTGGATCATAGTTTTTTGCATTATTATATGAGGACAGGAGACAAATATTTCCTAAATGGGTAACATTAAAAGAAATATCTGCACAAGCTGTGGAAACGCACCATGATATTCTTTAATACCACCACTTTGGGCCACTTTACCCTCAGTTAAAGAAGCTCAAATAGAGAAAATACGCTCACTTTCAGCTTTATTAGATTTGAATACTGTGCTTAACCGCCAAGTACAGACTGGACTTCACTTTGGATAAGAAAATAAAAATGGAAACAAAAAGAAGAGTGAAAGCACTTACAAAATAACAAAAATGTATTTTCTTGTTTAATGATTAAAAAAATATTTCTTTGCAAGACATTACACAAAATTCTCATAAAGCTCTCTTCACAGAGAGGCATCAAGAGAAGAAAACAAAAAAGGAACGCCACCATTTTCACACTGAACTGATGACTGGTGTCAAGTAGATGAGGTAAATGTTTTGTTGGAGAAAAAAAAGGCACAATTTACAATCGACCGTGCCATGTAAATTCACGTAATAATACCAATAATAATAACAACAATATCATTATTATTGTAATAATAACACCATCATAACAGCAATAGAAAAAATATGCAACAAAAATACAGACTGAATTTTATCTTACAAGTAATCTTCCAGCCCTACTGTATTGCCTGGCCCAGCAATAAAAAATACTGCAGTATCCTCATTCTTTGCTCGCAAGAGTCCAAGATTTCCAGTGGTATTCAACCACTGGCAAGGGGCTAGAATTGTCTGGAGTGAGGAGCTGCAGCAAACTATCTGACAACCAGACATGACACACACAGTTTCGAGGGGCCAATGCAATCGTCATGGCAGAAAGCGCCACAGCCCTGGCACATGATCATAGCCTTAAGTCGGCAGGAACATTTGAGAGCCACTTCTTCTGCAGCACTGTCCGCAAATGCCTGAATGCTAAGCGTGGCGCTCTGGCCTCCACTGCTGCTGACGCTCACACGTGGCCTTATCTGCAGCACACCATCGGCTAAACTGCGGGAGAAGCCGCTACCATCCACCACAGACACATTAGCTGTGTAACTGAAGCTGGATGAGGACCCTCCGTTGCCCCCACTCTGCTGCAGTTTTGGTAGCTTGCTATATAACTGGTAAGGGAGACTGGAGGCAGATGAAGAAGGAGATGAGGAGACAGGGGAAGCAGAGGTGTCTGCTTGACGGGCATATGGGTTTCTGACTTGTTCCTTTTTAGCCATTCTGACAAGAGACATTTCCATATTTAGCAGTCCTTCCATAGCTCCACCACCTCCATGAAAACTGTCCAGAGGCTCCTTTTTGGTTATTACAACAGAAGTATTGCCAATGATCGGAGCAGGTGAGTTTTTGGTCAGAGCTTGTTGGCACGAAGGGCGCGAGGGGACTTCATTCTTTACTGTAGCTATAGGAGAAAGCTGTTGCTGATACGTCTGATGCTGGGGTGGTTGGGGTTTGCTTGGGCGCCAGTTAATCTTAACAGTAGGTACAACCTCCGATGGACAAAGGTCACCATGTGGAGGTGAGGGAGCATCAGGTGCAGTTCTGCACACGGACTGGGAGAGATTGTTAGGATGCTGTTGAAAGCCAGCTGGCCTCTCCAGATTTTCACCTCGTGGAGGAAGAGGTCCAGGGTGCTCTTTAATGACAGCTGATTCATAAACTGGAGCATTCTGAGAGTTAATATCCATTGAAGTTCTAGCAGAGGAGTTTGATGGAAGGGATGTTATGACAGGTACTGCTCCTGAGGGCACTGCACCTCCTGATTGTTGAGAACTGAACTGAACATGTGTGGTTCTTGGGCTGGCTTCCTCAAACAAACATGCCATTCGAGATGGAGCAGAACCCGGTGGCGAAGAACCGAAGTTTCGACCAGGTCCAGGAGATACTCGAACGGATGGGGCTTTTTGTTGGAAGTCAGAGACACCAGTTTCAATAGGTCCTCCTGACTCAGACGGGCCTCTAAAACGTGGTCCCAGATTTCTTGGAGGTTGACGACTGGCTGAGTTACCTGCAGGGGAACCTGGAAGTCGATTAATGTCCAGCTTGCTGACTGAGTGAGGCTGGGGTAAGACCTTCTCTAAGGGTAGGCTGCCTTGAAGAAGTTGGGTGACAAGAGGGTTGTTGGCCTCTACAGAGGAAACTGGTCGAGATGAACCTTGGAATCTTCTGCCAACTGGAGGACCAGCAGAATTTAAAACAAAATCTTCTCCAGGACCTCTGCTCAGAGGTTTGGTGTCATCCTCTGTTGAAACAAACAGCTTCACACCATTGCCATTATCATTAAGCTGTAGATGTCTGCTTTGGTCCCTCTCTGCCTGTGTCAGGTAAGCTTGCACTTGGGCTTGTGAGGGCGCAGTGGTAATCTGTTCCTGAGCACGGTTTATAGCATGGGTATGAATTGTATGTTGCTTGTGGGAATGAATGACTGGCTGGTTTGGCACACCATTAGGGAAGCGAGCCTGAATGACAGTTTGGGTATGGTTGGGGTTAGATATATGGGCCTGTATGACTGGTTGCTGATGCTGAGGAGGATTCAACATTGATGAAGTGAGTCGACTTGAGGTCTGAATGACAGGATGATTCTGTGACTTTGTATTCTGAGCATGCATTCCGTTAATATCCATCTGGGTTTCATGCCAATCCACGGTTTCATCCTCCTGAGTTTCATTTTCAAAGTCAGATGCTGTCTCTGTTGAATCACTGTGTGCTCCAGTGTCTTCCTCGCCAGCATTACTTGTTAGACAAGGTAGAGAGCCCGATTCATATTTGCCATCAGCATCACTTTCTCCATTCCTATGTTCTTGTAGCATCCCGTCTCTCATGGAATGCTCTTCACTACTTTCTACCCATCCATTCCGGGCTGTAATAAGTGTCTCTTTGGGTATTTTCAAGTCTGAGCCATGCTGGATAACTCCAGTATTCCCTGGGTGAAGCTCACCACCATTCTTTTCACCTTCCCAGGGTTGAGAAGCTGCCAAGGTCCTGATGACATCCACACCCTGTGCACCAAATCTTGGCAGCGAGTCTGGTATAGAGGTGGGCACTAAAGAAATGGCATCATTTGATGCTGAGGTGCAAACAGGAGTAGTCGTTCTACTCTCACTGGACTCTGCCTCCTCACCTCTGGGGTCTTGGTGGCTACAAAAAGACTCTTGATCACTTGGCGTAGGCACTGGGGTGTCTAAGGTCTGCTCCGAGGCTTTATCACTTGGGCAGGCAGTCATCTCTTCCTCTCCACAAATCTCCTCCACCTGGTCCTGGGAAGCAGGGCTGTCGGTTGCAGGTGGTGATAGCGTGAGTGTTTTCGGAGACTCTGATGGTGGTAGAGATGGGTTTGAAGACACAGAGGAGGGAGATGGTTCAGTCAGTGAGGGAGATGGTTCAGTCAGTGAGGGAGACGGTTCAGTCAGTGAGGGAGACGGTTCAGTCAGTGAGGGAGACGGTTCAGTCAGTGAGGGAGACGGTTCAGTCAGTGAGGGAGATGGTTCAGTCAGTGGGGTAGAGGTTTGAGGCCTGTCAGCTGAATCTACACTGGACAGCTGTAGTTGTGTTCCAGACGAATGAGAGCTCGCAGGCGATTCCTGCTCCTCCAATTCAACTCTTCCTCCTCGTCTTCCTCCTCCTCCTGGTTCAACGGGACCTGGGTGCTCTCTCGAACGCCTCCCACTGGAGCGATCCGGTATCCCAGTACCACCCCCCGGGCCGCTCCCCCCAGGCCCTCCCCCATCCCCAGAGGCTGCAACAGCAGCAGCGGCTTCTCGCTGGGCACGGGCTTGCTGTGCACGGGCCTTGATGTCCGCCAGGGTGCGCGCCCCCGTCCCAGAGCGCCGCGACCCTTCGTTGGGGGGGACGATGCGGGGACAGATTTGGTACGTTGGCGGCCCCTTGACCCAGGGCGGTTTGATCCGGGAGAGCTGTATCTAGTGGAGTGGTTAGAAGAGAAACACGCATACGAGATAAGGTTTACACTCATGGAGATGGTTTTCAACTACATAGAGGTTAACAATAGACAGACTAATAAGAAAAAATAACATGTCCAACATACCCGGATTGGCGGGACCTTGGGCTCCTCTGTTGTAGGTTGTGGCTTTTCTGAGTGCACACAGTCAACTGTGTTACGAAAGGACTGACGCTCATCCAGCCGCGCCCTTTTCTCGGGAAAGCTGGTGAAGGCCTGGGACTCGTCTGGCCTTCTCTTCTGCTCCTTGAGCTGAATTGCAGGACTTGATGTGGCGGGACTGGCTGCAGGGCTGCTCTCCCTGCTGCTTGCGCCAGTGCCTGCTGTGCCAGTGGTAATGACTGAAGCCCCATCATCCAGCGGATCGGTGGCAACAGCAGCAGTGGAGGAGGAAGAGGAAGAAGAGGAGTCTGAGCTTGCGGCAAAAGTCTGTCTGTCTGAGGCAGAGGAGGGAGAGGAAGAAGGCGACGATGACGACGACGTTGAAGAGGAGGAAGAGGAAGGAGAGGAGGTAGATGCAACAGCTGGTTCAGGTACTTCAGGCAACAGGCCTGTGGAAGCTTCTGGTTCATCGCAAGTTGAACTTGTGGATTCTGGAGGAGGCGTGGGTACAGGAACAGGGGAGGGGACAGCCTCTGCAGAGAGATTTTCTTCTGGAACTTCCAGTCCAATGTCTGTTTGGAGGACCACCTCTCCCTGAACTGCTGTTGCTTCTGGGACTGGTGATGCAACTGATGGTATAACATCTGGAGTTGCAGTGCTCTCTGTTGTTTCTTCTGAAGGTAAAGTTGCCGTTGTATTTTTGCAAAGTGAGCGCCGAGCTCTACGTCTGAGGTCAGCCCGTGAACGCCGTCTGATACGGCCTTCCCTCCGTCTTCTTCCAACACTTCGCCTCTTGGGTGTAGCCACTGTAGCAGAATCAGAGTCTAAAACTGCACCGGCAACATCTCCAGCATCGCTCATTGTGAGCTTTAATGCCTCTTCTCTTGTCAAGCCAGACCTTAAAAAACACACAAAAAACTGAGTAAGTTATTTTAATTCAACATTAATAATCAGATTAACAAAATAATTCTAAGATAAAAAGGGAAAAAAAGGCTTTTGAACCTTTGGCCATGGTACTCCTCAAAGAACTTCTCTTTCCATGCTTCTACTTTCTTCTCCTTTTCCATCTCTTGCCTGAAGCGGACCTGCATCTCATGAGTGAACTCACCTTCAAGAATGTAAAAATATTTTCACTTTATCCACCAATATAGTAAATTGCCTAGAGCCACTTGTCTTGGTCGGTTTCTGTCATTTCTTTTCATATATTACAGGACAAAAGTAAGAGATTCACCCTCAGCTAGACGCTCTTTCCAGCTCTGGGAGGCATGAGTGAAAAATTCATTATTAAGGGCTGAGCTGCTTAGCCGAGCAAGGCCATCGGGGCCAACCTACGCATTAAAAGAATGAAAATTAGGTGAAAAAAGAGAGAAAGAACATTTATACAAATGTAACAATTGAAAATTAAGAAGTCCAAGAATTCTACAATTCTTTAAGAATTATACCTGTCTGTCCACCTCTGGTAAAAGCTGGAGTAGTTGCTGCTGGGAGTGAGGGGGAAAAGCAGCAAAGGTGCGTGTGTTGATGAGAGCACGAATGTTGGTGTTGACCAGGATGGAGCCTGGAGTCTCAAAATCCACCTCCACTCCTCCTCGATTCCTTTTCATGGGACCTGCAAAATACAGTCTTACATTGAGTATATGTAAGAAAGTTGCTTCATGAGACCTAAGAATGTGTGCACGGCAGGGCCATATTTATGTAATATCTTAATAGCAGACTCTGGTCTACATTCCCATAGGCTATATTTAGAGTATGATACATGAATATATGAAGTGCTAGTAAATCTGTATAATCGGAGAGTGTTATAGCAGAACTCTAGTAAAGCAATAACAATAGTCTTTAAGTTTACCTGAGCCATTGATCAATCCACACAGCTTTTACATTACAATCAGGTGAACATTACATTACCTAATGCTGCAATTAATAACCAAAATTATTATGCCTATAAATAAGCACACTACAAAAAAAGTCTACAATGAAATACAAACAGTTTTTGGCTAAGATCTAAGACCAACTTATTGGGAGTCTGACAAAGTACACTAACAAAACTGCAAAAGACAAACCATAGTTTGAACTCAGCTATAGACTAACAAGGTTTGAAATTAGTCAGGTTTCTATGAGTTTGTCCAATTTATGCTCAGGTGAAAGCAATAAAATGAGCTGAGGCAAAGGAATAAACACTGGATTCCAAACTTATATGTACGCAGATATTGTTACCTACAATTTTAAAAGTTTAATCAGGTATGTCAATTTTATTAGAAGTCAAAACAATAATGCACTTAGAGAAACCAGCATGACAAAAGATTCACATAGCATGTCCTTCATTCAATAGCATCAGGACAAAAGATTCTACACAATACTTCTATTTGCAGTGGATGGGTGCAAAAGAAAATGATAAAAATAAATGAAAATGGCTATTTGTTTATTTCACTATTTCCTCCAGGTGCCTTAATTGCTGGTTAGAAATAACTGACTGGGAATATAGAGTGACTGAAATAAAGACTGGAACATTGTCATTAGATTGACAGACTTGTTAGCTATTCACTCTCTTAATGTAATACCTGGGAAGAAGTTAATTATTGATGTTGTGGGGGACATTTGTGAGCAAGGGGCTTAAGGGAAGTAATTAATACATGGGGGTCCTTGGTTTTCATCCTCTGTACCTGAACGAAGACCACGTATGCTCTTGAAGTGTTGGGTGCGTTTCCAGCCCAGCTCGGAGCGGGCACGGAGAGTAGGGCCTGGACCCCCCCTAGAGCCTTCCCTGCGCCTCCCCGCTGCTCCTGAGGGTAAAGGTGGGGGGAGGATGGAGGCTGGTGAGACTCTCTGAGAACGAGTGAGTGTGGGTAGGGCAGCTGAGGCATGAAGGCTAGTGGCACTAAAGAGGCCAAAGTGACAGGCATGTGCGTGAAACACAAAAAGTCAAAGGGACGGATATCCCGAGGCACAGAGACAAAGAGGAAGAGGGGTGAATGGATATCTCTAAGGCGCAAATGCAAAGCAGATATCCAAGGGGAACAGAGCAGGGCTGACAGGACAAACCAGAAACACTGCTTTCACACTGAGGGGTATTGACGTTCAAGTGACAAAAATGTCAGTGGCTTCAAGAAAAGATGCTGTTTTTAGTGCAAAGTTAACCAAGAAAAAGAGGCGGCGGCTGTCAATGGGAGGGAACTGTGGGAAAACAGCCTTTGAGGACTATAAATGATTAGAGAGTGTCAATGTGTAAAATTACAAACACTGTCAGGCCACTCAGATAAAGAGCATCCACAGTCAGAGGAAGCAGGTATACAAACCACTGCAGAGTGTGTGGGTGGGGGATACAGAAAGAAGGGGGGTGAAAAAGTGAACAAGAAAAAGAGCTATTATAACCTGATGGGACGTGTTCACCGTTGACCTTGAGAGGAGTGAGCACTACACGGGGCATCATCACAGCTTTCTTCCTCTGTCTCCCTGACTGTAAGAGGGATTGGAGAAATAATCATGAGCACATACACACAGCTTCTCCACAGAAATGGAAAATAACAGCATGCTCAGAGGAGATTTTAAAGGGAATGTAATATCTGATAACATTTCAGAATGTAAGGATTTAAAAAAAAAATAAAAAAAATAATGCAGCTACAAAGAACTCAAAAGGAAAAAAAACGGTGTAACTGTCCTGGAGATGAGTGGGCATTTTCAGTTCATTCTCTATGGGAGCTGAGCGACTGGCCTGAGCAGGGGATTGTGGGATTGACAAGTGGTAAGAGCATCAAACTTCAGCTTTATGCAGAAAATGTTCAACTTTATACAAATGAGAGGGAAAAAAGCATGAAGGCAGTCAAAGGTTTCAAAATCTGCTGATTAGCACTGGAGTTCCTGTGGAGTCAGTGCTTAAACCACAAACAATTTTACTGCATTTACTGGAAATTAACAACCAAGCAAATGATCTAATTAGGATCAAAGTCTTTTTCATGACTGATGTCAGTGTTATCTGTGGGGTTTTCTTGATTTGACTCATGTCAACTTTCTGCACTTCACTAATGACTCATTTTCACATACTGACGTCATGTATTCAGCTGCCTTCCTGGCATAACTAGTGATCTGAGGAGGAGTTGAGTGCTGTGCATAAGGATGATGCTTAGATGAAAATCCATAATCGGAGGTTCCTGCATGTAAAAATTATTTATGAAGGTGATGGTTGATTGTAAAGGTGAAGTTAGGCACTGCAGGTACCTGCGAGGAGCGACTGAGCCTTGTCTGTGGTTCTGTGGAACAAGAGGCACTGGAGGAAGTCTCATCCACAGAAGCTGGAACAAAGAGGAAACCAGCAGAACATCCATTAATAATTTTATCTCAACAATTTATACTTTAATTTTGTTCATGTGTTAATAGAGAGAGAGAGAATAATTATTTTTTTCTATTTTCTATTTCTACTTATAGCTGCTCATTTAACCGGTGAAAGATTAATTACGCAGTCTTACAACAAACTAAAACATATTACAACATAAACGTCAGTAAAATTGTCATTATTCATCAACAGTAGATTAAAAGTGCAGGAGCAGTAATTCACTGTCATTTCTTATTGGTAATTCACTAACACATGGGCATTGGTGAACACTTCCGTTTCCTTTATTATGTCTTGTTGGCTGATTGTTTGGTATTGGGAAGGAGGTGAGTAGTGCAAAAGTTGACTGTATTATAACGTATTTGGCTGTATTATGCATTTACATTAGTCTTCATATGCATTTATATCACAATAAAGTGAAAAAAACCCCACAAAAGTAGTATACAGCAAATACTTTGCAATAGGTATGCAAATATTGTATTCCGAAAAAAAAGAAGAAAAAGATACACTTATGGTAATTGCCTTACGCAGAAGAATAATAGATGCCATAACCATTATTTAATTATGGGAAATGAATTTTAAAAATTAAATAAGAATAAGAAATAAAGCTGCATTCTAGAATCATCATGCTTCGAAATGACATCAAACCACATCTGCCAAGGATGAAAAGTGTAGTTTTTTCACATAAACGTGTAAAACAGAAAAATATTAAATGCATTGTAATTTACAGGCATAATATCACATGTATTCTTTTTCACGCCACACACAAATAAATGTTCTAAACCACTCTCATCTAGGTCACTGCTGGATGCGTCATGTGCCGCAGTATCCATGGCAACACACACATCCAAAGCAAAAAAAGAAATCAATGTCTCTCAGGCACTACATGCTTCTTAAGCTCAGGGTATTTAATGCTCATCACTATTTGGAATCAAAGCTTTTCTTAAAAATGAAAAGATGGGGTCTCTACTTTTCAGCTCTTTTATACGCTTCTTTAATTATAAGCCTGTTCCACTTACTGGAAAACAGAGTGAATTAATCAATTCTTGGGGGGGGGGGGTGAAAAGAATGAACAGTCCACAAACCATCATTTTCCCCACTAGCGGCAGCCGCCTCTGTGGAGTCACAGCTTTCCTGCTCTGCTCCTTCAACTGTTGCTGTGGTGGATCCTGTTGAAGTACCAGTCCCATCTCCAGACTCGTTCGCTGTCGGGCTCTTTGTCCACTGAAGTGCATTTTTCTGTAGGCATCAGTGGGTAGATACAGACACAGGACATGTAGCTCTTTCTATGTGGGTATTAGAATCATAATCCAGTTGCTAAACCAAGGGTTCCTACACATTTTCCATTTCAAAATTCCATACTTCTCCAGACTCAAATGTCCAAACCTCTTTTTTTTTACAGCATTATTTTTAGGATTATATTTGGTATATAGTGGAGTCATCTGTAAATATTTTTATTGGGTTTCTTGAAGTGATAACATGCACTTACATGAAAAGAAACCTTAAACACTTCAAAACCAGCATATATTCATCACAGATGCACCAGTTTGATATAGTAAATGTGGATTTATGTGCATGATAAACAAACAGCAAACTACAGTCTGATTAAGACGATAGTTTGCTCCTTTATCTGTTGCTGTTTTGAGTGGCATTTGAAAAAAAAAACATTCTTTTAGTGAAGTTCAAAAGAGACTTATGGTAAAGAAAAACAGTTTTGCATAACGAAATTGTGTGCCTTGAACTCACTCGTGTTTGACAGTCACTGAAGGATCACTAAACTTTAGTCATGAAAACATAATACATTTATTTATTTATTAAATTTGTAATTTTGTATATTAGAAAACTGAATAAGTGAAATTGGCTGGAAACAATATTGTAATATTTTTCCATTCTCGGTTTTCTTTTTTCCATACTAATCCAGACCTGGAAATTACTCAATTTAAATTCCATACTTTTGCAAACAGCGTAGGAACCCTGAAAACAAGAGTTCGAAGCATAGAAGAATGCTGCAAGGTTTTACGGATTCTCTACCTTTAGGGTAAACAGACTCATCCTTCCAGGCAGCTTGAAGAAAATACTGTTCTTCACTCGGTCTCCTCTGACCTGAGAGTGAAGCATGGTGACCAGGCAGGCCAGTGGAGCTGTGCCGCTGAGGAAGGATGAAAGAGGGGTAGGAACGTGCAAGTGTCACTCATGTAAGAAAGATTAAACTTTTTAATTGTTTTAATGGAAGATGCAACAAATAGACCTTTAAAATTAATCTTACCTTCTATTTTGGGGTGAATTTTTTATAATGAATTAATTTGAGAAAAAGAGAAAAACAAAAATTCCCATTATAAAGATACACCAATAAAGCCACTCAAGAGACAGTGTTAAAAAATAACTCATTAACATGGACACAATTTCAAGCATGAATATCACTGCTCAAACAGAAACACAGTACATTTATGTTTATGAATGCCTTATACCAGACCTCATTTCTTTCAGCCCCTTTGTTTGGATGACATGCAGAATCTGTTTGGGTGTCATTGGGGCATCAGAAAAGTTCTCCAGAACCTGCAAGAGTTGAAAGAGCACATCAAAATCAAAAACTATCCAATTTAGTACGATTTTTTTTACACTTGTGACAAATAAACAATTTTTAAATGTATGATTAGTCTATTAAATGGCCTTGGGTTTTTGGTTCATCTAACCCCAATCAAATGCATTTCTTTGGGGATGTTTACATTTTTATGTTAAAAAACAGCCAGGCATTGTGCAACAGAATGATCCAGAGAGGTTTTTAAAAAAAAATTTAGCTTGACAATTTTAAAAACACAACTTGAAACGAGAGACTCAAAAACAGTTGAACTGTGACTGCAAAAGACGTCAACTTGTACCTGTATGGATGTAGCAGCAATTTAAAGAGGATGAATTAAAAAAAAGACAATCTTTCAGTGAGGGGTTTACTGTGAAAACCGCTTAACAGTTTAAGCACAGCACTCTCAGCTTGCCAATTACAGTAACATTGCAATTCATACTTATTTTAAGACAACCATGCCAGTTTTAACAGAAGCACTCAGCATTCTTATTTTAGGTCCATATTAGACAGGTTCTGCACAATTCTAGACTTCCACAATTCCTGTATATGACAGGTTTTTTGCCTATATGAAAGTAGAAAAAAAAAGAATAACACAGCTGATATTATGTAGCATGAGTAAAACCTCAGGAAGAACACTATTCACAGAAAATGTGAAATGGGGAAAGGGTGCATTAATCATAACAATACACCATATTTTTAACATTCCTCTCCCCATTGATACGGAGCAAATAATTTCCACCCCTTTTTGGCCACAAAAACATGTAACCTTCTGATTACTTGGTGGTTAAAATGGTAAGCACTGCATCCACTTCCACTGTACTCAGCTGACTCTAAAACCAAGGACATTGAAACAGGAAATGGAAGAGCACAAGCTATTTATTTAAAAAAAAAAGCACACTAAATTAAATGATAAAATACCAGCCAGGTGCACTTCCTGCAAGGAAGCAGGCACGAAAAACGTCAAGCTGTGAGAACTTCAAACTACTAGGCCAATGTCAAGACAAACTTCCTAGTTATTTATAACATAGTCCTGACAAGGCACCAAGGCTTGTGTGTACGTACTGCAATTGAAAGGCGCGGTACATTTATGCATTGCTTCTGTCGAGTTGTGCCAGCATGGTTTCTACTCCTCTCACCCCAGCGATTTCACGGCACCATAGGGAATGAAAAATGGAGTAATATTATACACTACCATAATTCATAGAGCGGACAATTCCTAACATGTATGCACTTAAAAATGAGTGGCTTAGTATTTTTGAAGTCTTGATGAAATGGAAGTGGTGACAGATCTCTTCTTCAGAACTGATGCACAGCCAAGTGAAAAGTATAAAGGGAAATGTAGGGAGAGGACTTCTATCCATCGGTTGTTGATTGGATGGAGCCAAATCTGAATGCAATCTTGCAGTCGATTGTAAGAAAGGGGTGGATAAAATCATTGAAGTCGTCTGCCGTTATAAAGGAACATCAAATTATGACATTTTATTTGAAAATTATGCTGTCAAGAGAACTAGCTAAGACTAAAAAACTGAAAGTTATCTTTTTAAAAGGTCTTATATCGAACAATCCATATGGATCTCTGCGAATAAATGCACAACAGACGAAACAAGGGGTTAAAGTTACAAACAAAACTCTTGCTGCACGAAAATGCTCAGAAGTTACGTTTCTCTTGTTCCCACAAACATCCAATCCATTTGTAGAGGATGGAATATTAAAACAGCCACAAAAAAACAAACCACAGCATCACCCACATCCAGCATCAGGACTAATGAAAACCAAATTTTCTTTTCAACACACCAAAGACAGCTATATACACCATACTGTCCCCTTAAGGAAGGAGCTATCGTGAATGACCAGAAACACTAAAATAGGTGGCCTGCTTCACATTTCTTATTGCAAACAAGTGTACCACCAAGATGATCTGATATACATTGGCCTTGAGCCTAAGTATCTGGTGGCACCTGACTCCCGAAGCTGCCATTTCTCATTGCTGCTTTGTTTCCAAGTCATTATATAATGCTGCAATGCTATTTGAAGCTCTTTAATCACTCATACAACTGAATCATTTAAAAGACTTGATCATCCTATAATTAATGGAACTGAAAATATGACGTTTGTTCACTCAGTCTATTTGATTTTGAGTGTGCCCTTGTGCCCTCATCTCCCCGAGAGCCTGTCCCATTACTACAGACGAGAAGCTGGTAGGTGACTACTCTACCTGGTATACAGGCATGCCCATACCTGCTTCGCAAAGCTCAATCCACGCGTGTGATACCTGCAAAAGAGCACAGTCCTGAAATTTGTTTTGTTGGTTTAAGTTGAAAATATCCTTGGATTTAAATCACCAACAATACTTTAAGTAAAACAGACATCTGATATTAGATGTGTTTTTATTCAGATTTGGCATCACATTTAATTGGTTCACCTTTAACTTCAGGTTCTAAACTGTGACATACATAATTGCAATAGTTGATACAAGCAGTGGTTCTCTAGCACATGGGATCCCCACCCAAAACGACAACACTTGTGTTTTGAGATCTACTCTTGCCAGAGATCATGTTTGTAGCTTCATTTAACCTTTCTCATGCTTTATCTCACACTAGCCATAAGACAAACAACAGATATTACCAAATTCAAAGACTGTCTGGTCTGGATAAAATTCAAGAGTGAAAGCTGTTATGATCACCTAGAAAAGCAGACAAAGACCTGCCAGACACAATGATTTTAACCACACAAAATTGATCAAAAGAAAGCAAAAAAACGCTAATGAACTCTGCTACACAGGTGTATTTGGTCTGTGACACTCATTCTAACATAATGTCTGATAAGGGAGAGCATTTTATTTGATAGTCTCAAATTATACAGTTCTGTTTCTACTAAAGCTCTTTATAACAAAATATAAACTGAAAGTCTAGATGTCCGACATATATCTTACTTAAATGCCAGTCTTTGCAACAAGATTAGACATTTTCCATTTAATTTGCACCAAATGCAACAAAGAAAATATGAAGATACAAATCATATAATACAAGCATCTTCCCAGAAGCATGAACTGAATTACGTATAATTTACATTTAACATGCAATAATATATGCACACCAGATCAATTTTATGCACCCATGTACCACCGCCGTGGAGAATAAAGGAGAAACCCTCTTATCATAATAGCAGATGCATAGCTGTTTTGTCTTAACATGACAAGAGACAGGTCGTTTTTCAACTCCATACAGATGCATACTGATACAGACATAAAGCATTAAAATACCCAATGCTCCTAATACATTTTAAAATTAAAGCCTAATAAACTAACAAAAAATATCAATTGATTACGAACTGGATAAAAACAGAAATATGGCCTACTATCTCAGTTGCTGATTAAAACAAACAAGTAGCTCAAATTAGTATGTAAGACACCTTTGTTAAAACTGGTCTTTAATAACAGGTAAAGATCGCACAACGAGTATTTTCAGCATTTTATTCAGCTCGCTAAAAGAAGCCCTGCAAACAAAGGGTCAAACGGGCAGAGCTGCTAATACGCTAGGCTACCAGCAAGGGCTCTTTCATTCAAATGAGACACAAACACTAGAAATGTAATGCTTATGATGTCAAGGTAAATACAGGCAGCTTGTGTCAAGAGCAATGTCAGCATAAAGGTAAAAGCCGGGTTATGAAACATCACAACTGTCTATAAATACACAGATAGCAGCAGCGGCGGCGGCGCCTGAATGTGTCCAACCCAGCGCGAGACAGCTTTGTTCGCGGCTCTCGTACAACACCCCTAACCCTACACACAGGAATAAAACCGCTATAATTTTCTTAAAAATTATTAATATATTACCATACGAGCTGCCTCTGCCCACGTGCGCTCCTTCTTTCTCTTCTGTTTGTCCTTCATGTTGTCGCGCGGGTGCGGATTTCTGCAGCGGATATGAAACGTGTGCGTGATACACGGCAAGCCCGTTAGCGTGCTAGGCTAGCTGTAACACCAAACGGGTCTTTTGATTCCTTTTCACCCCTAGGACTTGCGTAAGTTAATCGCTCCGTGTGAACTCGCACGCCTTTCCGTAAAACGGCTTGCCAGTAAAGTGATCGGTTGTTGCAGCAGCGGAGGTCCAGGGAGTTTTTTGGTAACGTCTCACTGGTTAAATAGTGGTAAACACAGACAGGGCAGAGAAGAGGCGAGCCCCAGTAGCTTTTGGCATACTGCAGGAAATCCTCACTTTGGAATGCAAGACGAGGAGAACACAACAATGAGGTCAAAGGTCAAACACACTGCAGGAATGCAACACAAAAACAATTCTCCCCATCCCCCTCTTCTTCAGTCGCTCCTATAGCCGCGGCTCATCTGACGGGATGAGGCCACTCCCATTGTAGTGTGCGGCGAGATCAGACGTGATTCATATTAGGCAGCACGACACAGATATGAAAACACTAGAATTCGTTTTTTGGTGCTTCGAAGTTTCTCTGTGGATGTCTACTACATAACACGATGGTAAACGTACCAATGCGTTATGTAAAGTAAAATACATCAAAGAAAAAGTAAATGTCAATGTCCTGTGGATTGAACGAGCGTTGTAATTAAATAACAATTACATGTTTTAAATATGGAAAATGTATTACAACATGTTTTACATGCTTCCTTTTATGGAGCTATGACATAGAATTGTCTTTCAAAGGGGGAACTTTAATTAAACAGCTCTGATTGTGTCTTACACCATTCAAATAAAATGTTCACTTGAAATCTACTCTTCCATTTATAGTTGATTGTAATTATTTTTTTAAATCATAAATGTTACCAGACGTATTAAATATGTCAAGGAAGACTTAAATTAGTTACTAAAGTGCATTTGCGTCCCTAGGACTTTTATTTTGAAAAACGAATCACCGGAAAACATACTGAAATAAATATAATTCAGTTCGTTTCAAGGATTGTTTTAGTGAATAAGGAAATGTTGGCTCAGATTTGTCTTTTATATTGATTGTAATATAATGTGTGTATATATATATATCAAATAATAGAGCAAAGGACATGTTGAATTTTTGAGACACTGCGGGGCTTTTCATAGCCGCCATATTTGTTCGGGGCAAAGATGCCGAAAAGTTGTTCTGCATATAATTGCACAAATAGGTACAATAACAAAAATCCCGAGATCACGTTTCACAGGTAGGTAATGATAGATAGCTCACTGTCATGATGATTTGAGAGCATATTAAAAAGGTATCCGAAATATATTTAGCAATTTACCATCATCCCTTGTCAGGTTTCCTTTCAGCAAACCATCGGTTCTGAGACAATGGTTAAACAACATTGGACGTGACGACTTTCAGCCAAGGAAACACATGGTTATCTGTTCACTTCATTTCACCCCGGACTGTTTCAGTGGTTTGGGCAACCGTAAAAATCTGTTGTGGAACGCAGTGCCAACTCTCTTTGCAGTACCACATCAGGAGGCAAAGGTAAATCAGATCACAGCCTTATTATCTGAAATACAACTAATGCACAATGTGATTTTCATCCGTATCTCATTGTCATTTTTCTACCGTCAGCAAAATAATTCTAGGAAGAGGCTGAAGAGAGCTTTAAAATCTGCTGTTGATAAATGTGATGGCATTTCACCTGATAGGACCCATCCTTTCACTGAGGATGCCCAAACTGAAGAGATGCTTGAGGATGCTCAACACATTCACAATAATGTAGAGGTTTACTGTCAAACCACAAAGGTGAATCTTTTATCTTAAAATATACACCTATATTTCTATGTATAGGCAATAGTTATGCATTAAATGCTCCTTTTTTTTTTTAAACAGGATTCAGCTGCTGCAGACCACACCTATGCCCTTTTGGACCCATGCACTACCAAAGCCCGTCTGTTTGACATTTTAGATGCCAACAGATGGCTACAGAGAAGGCTGCAGACCAAACACAGAGTGATAAAAAGAATGAAACTTAAACTGCAAGACGCTCAAAGAGAACTTCTGACTTTGCGTCAAAAGGTCAGCTATAGACACACGCATTTCCAAAGACGCTCAAGATGCACAAACATCTTTGAACTGTAAAGAAGTCTGAACTTTTGGACATTAATGCATGCTTTAGAAGTATACATTTTTAGTTCATGTCAAGTAATGTAGCTAACTATAACCTTATTGTAAAGTTATTAAATACTATCAAATATCACCCCGCTAATAAATTGAGGAAACATTAAGTAAAAAAAAAAAAAAATCTGCTTGTTTACACCATTTAAACACAATACACCTTTCTGTTGTTCCTTGATTTATTTTAAAAAGGACAGTCTATACTTGCTGCAAATGGTAGGCAATTAGGTAAAATATAACAATAAACATCTTTGAACAAAACCAATACTCCAGCAAACAATTATAGATCGTCTTTTTTAACATCAGTCAAATGGCAAGTGTGCAGAATGGACATTTCATATAAATTATGAGTCTTTCAAATAAAAGATCAAGACAGAAATTAATTTGCTTTCATAAAGTCCCCAAATATCAAAAAGGCAACAAAAAGTTTAAATCAACCAAAGACTGTTATAAGGGTGTAGATCTTTCCTGTATGAAGTATGGCACTAAAATGCAGGGATTAAGGGAGATTGAGCCTAAAAAAACAAACAGAGGATGTTTCAGTATTAATCCTTTATCCACTGCTATTCAAGTCTTTGGACACAAGGTGGGAGACTAGCCCTACTTGAGATTTAGTTCACATTCTGTTTCCTCAACCAGCACACATTGACAGTACCGGCATATTGTGTGCATTGGCCCCTTTAATTCCTATGAAACTGCAGGCAGTCGTGGAGTGCGAGAGGTGGGCCTCCAAATTTTAGACTCAAGGGAATGAGATAAAAGAGAAAAATAATGCAGATGATTAAGCAGTTAGGGTTTCACTAAGAACATGCTTTGCCTCCCAAACACTTGCAAGATCATTTATTTAGAAGCCGGTGGTACAAAAAGTCAGACACAGAAAGGAGGCTGACAGCTGGGGTACACACCAGCTCCTGTGCGATTTAGTGAGTCGGATCAAGCAGCAATGGTTTCTCTGTGATGTAATGAGGGTAAAATAGCTCTCTCTGGTGAGTGCTGATTACAGGCACTGTTGTGGATCCATATTTAAAGAAGAGGGGCTTTGTTTAAAAATGGTTATGAGGCCAACCAACACAAAAATATATATTTTGTCTTGCTTTTTCTGGGAAAGGCCATCATTTTATTAGTGGAAATCCAGTAAATTAAACGTTCCAATTAAATGTTCTAAATTGCAAACAGATATCATGTAGATTATCATTTAAAACAGAACAATATAAAGGATAAATAGGTATATGAAGACTTTTATGGGCACAGAGTGTTTCCAGGGCACTACTCCAAAACATCTGTCTCATCAGTCTATACCAGTCCAAGCTGTTCCTTTTAGCTCAAGAGATATATGTTCCTAACTGTCATTCATTATCAATCCTGTGGGCTACAAGAGAGAGGGAAGAAAATAACATGGGATTTTAAAATACAATTAGGAATAAAATTCATCTTCACTGCTGGTAAACACAATTAAGCATTTGTCATCATGAAGTCAGGATTACATGGATTAAATGAAATGCTCTAAAAACAATTGCAGATTGTTGTGTTTGTTTTGCGTACTCACATTGTTTTGGTATCCTGAGTGCTTCTGTGTCACCACATAGAACTTGGTGCATCACACCTCTGAACTGATACAGCATCTTCAGACTCTTTTCCTCACCTACACAGGGGTCGTAGAAGCCTGGTAAACCAGCCTGAGGACATTCATGCAAAAACAACCAATTAATACCTGCAACACTGCTTAACATTAGGGGTGCAGAATTTCCACTTTCTCAAGGTTTTTCTTAAGTTTGTTAAACATTTTGTACAACACTATTAGAAGTGCAACTTTAGGACTTTTGAGACTGACATTATTTAGGTAACACTTTACAATAAGGTTTAATTTGTTAACATTAGTTAATGCATTAACTAACATGAACTCACAATGAGCAATACATTTGTTACAGTATTTATTAAACTTTGTTAATGTTAGTTAATAAAAAAATAGTTGTTCATTGTTCATGTTAGTTTACAGTGCATTAACTAATGTTAAGAACTACAACTTTTAATTTTAATAACGTATTAGTAAATGTTGAAATCAACATTAAGATGAATAAATACTGTAGAAGTATTGTTCATTCTTAGTTCAAGTTAACTGATGTAGTTAACTAATGAAACCTTATTGTAAAGTGTTACCATAATTCTTTCCAAAGAACCTCTTTTACATGAATTAAGCTACATTTTAAAATGTCAACATTAAATGGAATATTAAGGAAACATACTACCTTGCAAAAGTTTGTGGTAGGTAAGAATTTTTTTTTTTTTAAATGTTTTTGAAGTCTCTAAAGTCTCACCAAGGCTGCATTTATTTGATCAAAAAGTAAAAACAGTAGTATTGTGAAATATTACTACAACTTAAAATAAATGTTTTCTATTTTAATTAGGGCTGTTAATAGACTATTTTTTAATCATGATTAAATTGCACCCATTTTGTGCGATTAATTGCACACTTATTATAAAATTAAGCATACACCATTTATCTATGGTTAAAAAGATCATTTTGTTATCATTTGCTTTATCCAGACAACTAAACCATCAGATTGAAAGGTTATTATCAAAAAACGGCATTTTTCTGCAAGCATTTTTAAATGTAAATTTAAGTGTCTTTCCAAAAAAGTACACTTTAATAAACAAATGATATAAGGAGTACTTATAATTCTAAAATTTATGCACACCAAAGCACCAATGAAAACAAAAAAACTTCAGAATTCACTGTGTATAGTATGTGTACAGTGCAACAGCAAAGAGCTTGTTTACATTTTCACAAGTTGTGATACTGAACAGGACCACATGGAGATAAAAAACACAAAACGTAATTTACTTTGCTGAATGAAAAATATTTCTTTAAAACAAATTACTGACCTGACACTTTTGATCTTGTGTACATTTGCATCTTTTTATTTATTTATAATTTTACATTAACTTGCATTTTCTTTCCCCCTTCTTTCAGTACAGCATTACACACAAAAAAAGTACTGTATAACCATTTGATATTTCAAAAGCAAAATCACGCGACAGGAAATCTATAAAATAGATTAAACTAGAGAAACTTTTTTGTGAATTCATTACTGTTCTAATAACTCCCTATTCTCATCAGTTATTTGTCTTTTGGAAGAAAACAAATGACAAAGCAAGTATAACTTTGATTTACCTTAGAAGCTTCTGTGAGAATGAGCTTCGAGTCCTTCACCAGGCACTGTAGAGGCACAGTGACATCAATGACCCTTGCCCTTTCGTGCTTACGGCTGTTGTCTGTCACAAACTTGCCATACCAGGCATTGAGGATAATCAGACCTGGAATACAACCCAACTGAGTCACCAATCCTCATTTGGCACAAAGTTTAAATCATAGTTTGATCATACCCAATGTTATTGGGAGTTATGCGGTCATACCCATTCTGGACTCCTCCGCTTCGATAATTCTACGCACAGACTCTTGCATCAGCAGAACCTAGAGAAAAGAGTGATTTCAAGTAAGACTGCTTGTATATGCACATAGTGAAGGCACACATTTATCACCCTGACACAGCGACTGATGTGCAGATAGGAACGGTAGCCTGACGCTAACTCACTGTTTCTCCAAGCACAAAGCGCCTGCCGTGAAAGTTATGACCACTTTAAACGGCCATGCATTATAAATTATTTGCAGCGTATTTAGACATTATAAACTCACAGCTGCTTCTGCCTCTTGCTTCTTCTTGGCGACGTCTGATGCCGAGCTCTCCCGCTGCTTCTCAAGCTCCCTAAACAAAAGGTTCAATGTTAATTCATCATTTGCTCTTTTACTCCATTTCATGGCCATTTAAAAGGATTTCAGTCTATTATTTTCCAGACTCACAGGGGATAAACGTTGGAGAAGAGTGTTTAGAAGTCAATTGGCCAATAAAAGACAACAAAATGAAACAGGTGGAGAATGTGACTGCGACTGCAGATGTAATCAGCTAAAAAGGCTTACTGTTCCTGCTGAGAACACACATAAGGTCTGATAACTAGCCGCTGGATGGCCAAGTAGAACACAAGGGGTCCGACAGTGGCATAAAACACGGCGCTGGGTAGAAGCTGGTCTGTTAAGTGAATTGGGAAGAAGTACGTCTGACTCGCTCGGTTCAACCTGAGATGGACAAAAACACCACAATTTCAGAGCCACTAAAAAACTGCTAATGGGAAACAGCTTCAAAATGATCAAAAGCCTTTTACTTGATCTTGAGAGAGACGCCCTGAGGTACTCCAACACTGACAGTAGCACCCAGGACACTGTGCCTACTGATCTTAGTCTCTGCACCGTATTCCACCACCGTACCGAAAAACCCTGACCTGCAACACAAGTGCTGTTTATATTAACAGGATAGAAACAGAAAATGTGAATCATCAAGACATTTGAGAGGACGATTGATTAGTTGTGACTAACCACAAATAAACTGCAGGTCATGTGAACACAGAATCTAGGATATCAGTCACAGAGGCTGCATTTACACTACACGGATCTTGTTTGTTTATATATTTATGTTAGACTAGCAGTCTTCAACCCCCAAGGGGGTCCACAACAATACTGCTATGTTCGCCATATTTGATCACAAATGTATAATAAGCATCAAACAAAAATACAATGTTAACTTAACTTCAACTAAAGCTTGAACCAAAGCTTATAATTACATAATACTAAAAAAAAAACAGACTGAATGAATATAAAGAAAGGTACATTTTACATACAGATACACTTTACTATTTCTAAAATAACAAAATTAAAATACCTCTTATAGCTCGTTTTATTTGTGCATGCAATTATGATTCACATTTAGGGAATTCAATGCTTTTAGTAACCTCACTTGAGCCTATCATAATCAGTTGACTTTATTAAATTGTATAAAATAATAAAAATCACAATTAAAATAAATAATTATTTACAAATACTGTGCATAATGATAATTAAAAAATTAAAAGAATATTGGTAGACAAATGTTTACCACTACACGGTTTAAAAAGTTTTGAAAAGAAAAAAAATAACTGTGCACAATAAAACAAGCCATTTTTGTGCAAAACAAAAAGACAAAGGCAGCAATCCAACGATACATACTTGACAGAGCCCTTGATCTTGGTCTGATCATCATCCTGGAATTTGTACTGGTAGCTCATCATAATAAACGTATGTGGAATTCCCAGCTATGGTGATAAAAAAGTGGTAAGTCCTAAGAACAGTGGTTGGAAAAAGGAAACTTTGGCATAAAGACAGGGCTCCAGACTAACTTTTTTTTACTAGTTCACAAGGCTCCAGACTAACATTTGAAGGCAGCAGCACCGGAGCCACTGAGTTCTACAAAAAATATCGGTAGCACTGAGGCTGACAATAAAGCACTAAGCTTGATTTAGGGTGTAGATTAAATTAACTTTATTATCATTCATAATGTCTTAGTATTAATTAAAAAGCAAAACGAGTGAAAAAAATTATATTAGGGAGTGAAAATAACCAATAAGCATCCTACTTTTTTTTTTTTATTAAATAAGTGTTTAAATAAGAGTTTTCCTACATTTAAAATGTTTTTAGTTTTAGGACAATCTTTGAAGGATGAACAAAAAATGTGTTGGTCATCACATTAAAAATAACATTTATATATTATAGTTTTGAAGTTCTGGAAAAAGATGTGTAGTACTTGTAAGCGTTTGACTATTTGTGTCACAATACAATAGTTATGGTTAGAGTGTACTACATTAGCCTAAATCCATGCTGCATGTTGCTGATTTGTGGACTGAAGGCCTTCTGTAAGTGTTTCTTCACGTCAGCACTGTTTAATCTGATATCTATGGTTTATAATAGAGAACTCTGCGCTGAATCGGAATGTTTCTCGCAAGCGATGATGTTATTAATTCTGAGGCCAATTCAATGGATTTCTTCACTGGATCTCCTAGTAAAAGAGCTGCGTGATCGAGATCGGCCTGCAACTGGCAAGTTCGAAGCGCTGCGCTGTCAATTATTGGTCCAAACTAATAAACGGCATAAATGAGTAGAGCATTTTCGTTCTGCTTTCATTTTGTTTGCATTCCCTGCTCGGCAACGTTGTGGTCGCGCCAGCGCGACCTAAATAAATATTTGGTTGCATCGGCAGGAAAAATGGTTTCAAAATGCGACCAATTGGTCACAGTCTGGAGCCTGTCTGTGCAAAAAAGGCAACTGACCTGCACAGCAAAGGTGAAATGACTGCTTTTGGTGTCCCTGACGATGCTGGTGTTCATGGAAGACTGAGTTCCCCAGCGCCACTGTAAATAACCCATAGTGTTTTTGTCTAGGTGGCGTGCAAGCATAGTAGTGACACCCGGCCGTATACCACGGGATGAAAACTGCATGCCACAATGAGCCGTTGTGAAGCTGAAAAACACAAATATATCTCAGTTAGGGCTGGGCGATAAATCGATTTTATCGATTAACTCGAATGTGTAGTTTACGCCGATTTTTTTGAATGAAAATCGGTTTTCTCTTTAACAACCGCCGACGCTCCCCTCTGGGCTCCTGTAGTTCCGACCGGGCTCAGCGCTTGCCACGATAGAGATACACAAACAACATGGCAAATGAGCATGACCGCGGCAGCAGAAGCACACCCGCCGTAAACATTTTCAAGCTGAATCTGCAGGGCCGCCAACTCTCTCGAGTTCACTGTGAGAGACGCAATTCTGTCACTTTTTACACGCTCTCACGCCACACATCCATTTTATCACGCAGAGAAAAAACGCGAAGCAAAGAGGACACTGACACCGACAGACAAGACAGAGAAGGTTACTATCGATATGAAACAGATTCTCAGCTCTCAGATTCTGTCAGTTTTATTACAAAATTCAAACAATAAACACCGTTTTGGCGCTTGTAAATGTGACGTGAGAGAACGCTGACAGATCTCAGTTCAAGCGGCACGTGAACCAAACATCTGTTACTCTTTACTACAAACTTACCGAGATGTAATAAAATCGATCCATCAGTGTTTTTCAACCGCAAGATGTCCATAAAACAGTTGGAGAACAACATATGCCACGTAATGTTATATTTACCTCAGGATGGCTTTTAATGACCCATAGCACGCATGTTAGTTAGACGCATTATAAAATAAAAAAACGCATTATATTTAATTTGAGTTAGTTTTAACCTTTAATAATACCAGCTGACAGGGCTCTCTATGTTTACAGCATTAGGTGATTTTTTTTTTGGGAGAACAATTAACACATTAACGTATCTACTTTTAGATAGTAGTACGATAGTTCTTAGGTAGTAGTACGTAGCTACTACGTACCTATTTATCCAAAGGAATTTATATTGAATCAAGATCAGAATCAAATCACAAGAATTGAATTGAAATTGTGAAATTTGTGTTAAGCAATAATAAAAACAGTAGCAAACCAGTAAACTTAATACAATTATATTTAGTTACCAAATAATTTGACAATCACAATACACTTATTGTGATGCAAGTTTTTGTTTTTTTTACACATCCCCCCAATCCCAATCCACCCATTTTATTTTATGTTACATTTTCATTGTTTTCAAAGACAGGGCCTGCCCTCTTGTCTTTTTGGCTTGTTGTTTCTGATTGCACTTTAATGGAGATCAAATCCCAGAAGGGAATATTAAAACAAAATAAAGTTAAAACTTGTTTTGAACAATTTCTTTGTCATCTGCAGATTGATTTTAAGTAGGGAGAGAAAAAAATCGATTTAAATCGTAAATCGGATTTTTTGTGAAAAAATCGGGGATTTTTTTTTTAGGCCATATCGCCCAGCCCTAATCTCAGTATACAATACACAAAATAGTATGCGACATATAACAAAAAAACAGCATACAATTTTCTAAGCTTAAACATATTTCTCAAACACCCCTGATATGCAATGGACTCACCAGCGTGAAGTCAAGTTACGGAAAATCTTCAGCCCGAAGAGAGGGCCATGAGTGTCACCTGCCCCAAACTCAACCTGTATTAAACATATAAATATGTTATAAGATATAAATCATGTTTGGTTTCATAATCAGCAAACATTGTAATCCAGCCCATTAGTATGTAAAGCATTAACTGAATGTCCTCACCTCTCCCCAGCCCTTCGCCGAGGTAACTCTTCGCAAGGCTAAGTTTATGTTTCCTCCCCCATTGCCATTGTGTGTGGAGAGAGAGCCAGAAAGAATGGCCGTGTCTGAGGTGGTCAGAGGGGCCTATGAGATCAAGGATAGACAGCCTATAAAATGTATGACTGTATCAAGATCAGGGTCAATGACATATATATATATATATATATATATATATATATCCATGATAAAGAAAGGGGAAATTTTTTGTGAATTTCAATTTATTGACTATATAAATATAAGAAAAATATTAACAAATTCAACAGGAAAAAATTAGTGTCACGCCATTAACCCTTATTCTGAAAGCATATTTACATGTAAATAATTGCACTGAGTCTAATCAAAATATAATAATAGATGGCCTACTGTACTGTTCAAAAGTTTGGGGTAGGTAATTTTTTTTTAATGTTTTTTGTGGTTTACTCTCGCTGCATTTATTTGAACATAATGCAGTAAAAATAGCAATATTGTGAAACATTACAATTTAAATAGCTGTTTTCTTTTAAAAATGTATTTTATTCCTGTGATGGCAAAGCTGAATTTTAATCATCAAAGATCAGTGTCAATTGATCCTTCAGAAATTCTAATAGTTGGTGCCCAAGAAATATTCCTTTTTATTATCAATGTTGAAATGTTGAATGTTGCTGAAAGGGATAGTTCACCCAAAAATCCATTAAAATTTCTGTGGAAACAGTTTTCACTTTTTTCAGGATGAAGAGAAAGTTCAAAAGATCAGCATGTATTTGATTGAAATATAAATATTTTGTAACATTATAATTGTCTTTACTGTCACTTTTGATCAATTACAAACATCTTTACTTTTACTTTTGATCAATTACATTTTTTATACTTAATATAATAATAATAAACTATTTTATATAGCGCCTTTAAAGTGGCTTCAAGGCACTTTACACAATAAAACAGACAGATAAAAATACAAAGAGTAAGTGAAAAAAGGGAACAGAATGGAATACAATTACGGTAGTTAAAACCATCAATAAAAAGCTGATCTAAAAAATAAAAAAAAAGTTATTTTAAGGTTAGATTTAAAAATGTTTAGATTCTGTGCATCTCTATAATGAGAAGGGAGATAATAATGTTCTATAATGTTCCAGAGTCTAGGAGCATAGGATGAGAAAGCCCTGTTCCTTACAGATCGCAAAAATATCTGTGGGGCAGCCAGTAAACCAGCTTGAGAGGAGCGCAAAAGACGATTAGGAGTATGTAAAGTTAAAAGCGCAGACAGATACTGAGGGGCCAGACGATGCAGTGCCTTACATGTGAGCATAAGGATTTTAAAATCAACGTGGAACCTGACTGGGATCCAATCCAGTATTGGAGTGATGTGTTCATCTCTCCTGTATCCAGTCAAGATCCTAGCAGCAGAATTTTGCACACATTGCAATTTGCTGAGTGTGGTTTTAGGAATCCCAGAAAGAAGTGCATTGCAGTATTCAATGCAGGATAAAACAAAAGTATCGATAAGCCTTTCAGTCACAGGGGAAGATGATATAGGGTGAAGTCTAGCAATATTTCTGAGATGAAAAAATTACACGTGCGAGTCAAATTACAAGTGCGAGTCAAAAGACAAACTCAAATCAAATCTAACTCCTTAATTCTTAAAAAAAAAAAGAAAGAAAAAAAGTACTGACCCAAACCTTTAAACAGTAATGTATCTATGAAGGTTTACATCAGCAGAAACATCATGTAAGGACTGTACCTCTATAGACTGAGATATGTGCATCCTGTTGATCTCAATGTGCGGTAAACCGCCGCTACCACCAGCAGAGATCTCTTCATAATCCTCCTCATAGTGATCAAAGAGGTCTGTCGCATCAATACCCACGCTTATTGTCCCCTGAGTGAGACAGCTAACAATCAACGAGACTTGTATTAATATTGACGGCGGATACTGCTTTGAAGGCATTAGGTCAAACCTTAGGGTTGGTCCTTTGCTGTAGTCTTCTCTCCTCTCTCTCTCTTTGAAGTCGCTCATACTCTTCACGGATCTCTGCTGGCGTTCTTTTCCTCTCTACTACCTAGAGATCATTTTATTGTGTAGTAGTGAGCACAAAAAAAGATGACACATAAGCCCACTGGGGAAATTATTTGCTCGAAATGTAATAGAACCATGGAACGAATGCTAAAGCATTTATTAGTCTTCCGAATCTTCAACTTACCTCCCATCCTTCCACATCCAGCCCTCTCTTCCCATATACGTCATAGATTGCTCTAGATTGTGGGTCGCTTAGTACTACAGAAGCAAATAAATCACAATCCTCAAATATTCATGAGTGGTATTAAAAACTTATGTTTACAGTAAAGAAATGCTGTCTGCTAAAACATTACAAAACACTTATTTGATAATAAAAACAGGCACATAAAAGTGTATTGCTTTGTCAGGGGCTTTAAATGGCTGAGTGTGCAAAAACATTGTACCTTCATAAGCCTTGTGCACCGAGTTAAAAAGCTGCTCTGCCTGCCTCTTAAGCTCTGGATCTCTGTGCTTGTCTGGGTGGTAGAGCATGCAAAGACGGCGATATGAAGCCTTGAGCTCATCCTGTGTGGCCTGAACATACAATTAAAAAGAAACTGTTCATTCTTCAGACCCATCATCATACACCTAAACTTCAGCGTTGCTCTTTGAAGGGGAATATACAATAAAAAGGTGCAAAAATCAACTCTAAAAACTAGTTCAGAAATGGCTGGTAATCAAGAACCTTACAAGACTTTTGTGTGCACACTGACCATTATATCAAAAAATGCAAATTGTCATAATTTACTCCCTCTCCAAAACTTTTTTCTTCTGTTTGACTGAGGTTAGAAAAAATGAAAAAGTCAAAGTCACCATTTGATTTGATTGTATGGCAAAAAATAACGCCAGTCTCTAACATTCTGCATAACATATCCACAGAGGAAAGTTATACAAGTTTTTATGAGGGTGGAGTAAATTATGATAGACATTTCACTTTTGGGTCAACTTCATTAAAATGACCTTAACAGTTGGCGAAGGAAAAATTATCTCAGAAAAAGGTTCAATGAATGTTTAAATGTCATTTGTAGTGTTTTCGTGATTGAAGTCAATATTTTGGTAACAGTTTCAATTTTACAGTTGTGAAGTGTCAACAAGAATCGCGTATACCTCGTGCTTCTCGTTGAAGTCTAAAAAGAACAGAATGCATTTATGTATTATATGTTTCACATCTATTAGAAACCGTGCAGTCAAATTCCAATGATAAACAAGGGTCACGGTGTGCTGCTGACTGAGCCACAGCTTAACGGCATGCTGTCGGATCCTGTTTAAGATTGCGATATGTGAAACGCCTGCTTCTACTACTCACTTGCGGCCCTCTTATCTTATACTTCTCATTTAACAAGAGTGTGTCATACCTCTCTGCGGACGTTTAACAAAGAATAATAGTCATCATTGTCGATTTCATCTTCTTCCAAGGCCGCCGCCATATTTACCACCTTTCATCGCCGCCCCAGCGCCAGATCAAACTTTGATCTTTGGTGTGTAGAGTCGGAGCGCATGAAAGTCTTTAGTGCCACCCTCAGGATGGGAGGAACACTGAACAAAAGGCTGGGGTGACTACTTTGGGACCGTCCCAATGTAGTCTGTTGACAGGTAGGTAGAACATCAAATCATAGCATTCGGACCGAATGGACGAGCATTTTTTGGTCCTGTGACTTCCAAAGAAGATTTCCATGTTTTAATATTTAGACCACTTCTATAATTGATTGCTATCGGGATGTTTCAATAATAAAAAGTGTTTATAAAACAAATTTATAAAACAAATTGCCTATCATACCTCATATCATATCCTTCGTGTCCACAAATGTTTGCACACATTCCAATTCATGATAAAGAACTGAGGGAAAATGAGTTTATTATGAAATGTAAAACAAAAATGTTTTTGGAGATGAAGGCATTTATGTCATCTTTTGTTTTGGTGTAAATTAATCACTTAACACCAAACTGCCAAACGTTTTACAAAGTACACGCATGGGCCTACTCATCTCTATATGCAACACTTCATGTTTTACTACACAATTTATTTTCATCTACAGTTGAAAATATCTACAATATTCATCTACAATATTCACATCTAAGTTTTTCTTGACATTGTGTGAAGTTCCTGAACTTATTAAATAATGGGATACAATGCCAATACCCACATTTAAGTTCCCTGCACTTGACCACATACTTACATGAAACATTTCTAGAGTTTGGCCAAAGTGGGTGTGAAGACTGCGTTTTAAGACTTTTGTGTACTCACTGGGACACACTTAACCACTGCATGCTTGTTATGCTTCATTCGCAAACGTTTTGCAAAATATAATTCTTATGTGTTTGACTTCTTGGGAAATATCAATGGTATGACCCATTTTAGATGCATCCAAAATTACAACAACAGTGGTTACATATAAACATATTTAAATTTGTACATTTAAAAGTTTCATTTTTTAAATCAAAATTATTGCTTGGAACAAATCAATATTGCTGAAAATTTGTAGGGACATGTTGTTGCCAAAAATATAAAGCACATGGCAAATACATTTTAAAATTTATTGGCTGAAGGGGATGTCATATGATATTAGTAAGGTGTTTTTTGTTTTTTATGGTTGAATATATTATTGTATTTTACTGTATATCAACAGTAAATGGGACGTTTTATATGAATGTGAAGGAGGCATTAGCACATGTTAGGTCACATGCTGTCAGGGCTCCATTGTGAGTTCATTTTAGACTACAAAATACAAAATGTGTTTTCTAAAGTTTTTGGTAATTTTTAGTGCACATTTTGTAAAAACAGTCACCCAAAGACCAAAAAATCTGTTCATCATGCATAAATGACAAAGTCCTTTTAGGGGATATATTTTTTCTGTGTAGCTGGCACTATTGTTCAGTGCTGACAGACAGTATAATAGTCTTTTTGCCTGTGTTTTAGGCCCTGTCCACATGGAGACGCGTTTAGCTGTAGCCTATACGTAAAAAAATTTTATCGGACCGGCATTTCATCCAGACGGATCCGGCGTTTTGGGAGACTGAAACCGCTATTTTTTGAAACCGGGTCCCAGGGTGGATAAATCTGCAAACGACACCCTTGCGTCTTCGTGTGTACGGCCAATCCGTATATTTTGTGAAACGATGATGTCATCACCCCACGTGTCGACTAATCAGACGCACTAAATCAGTAGCCTAACATCAACAACAACTGCCACTACTTGCTTGAGTTCATGCTGCAGACGCTACTGAGCCACTTATTTCTTTATTTATTATTTAGGCCTACTTTAATGTATTTGTATTTCTTTGTTTTACTTCTTTATTTATTTATATTTCTTTCTTATGTTATGATGCTTGTATTTTGTCTGATTAAGACATTTCGTATTTTGTAGGGATGTGCATTTCAAGCAAAAATAATATTCGATGATCGCTGGGAATTATTTGATTAGCCTATTATTCAAAAAACGCACCTCAGCCCCTCATGCTCACCGGTAACACGGCTTTGGCTCCGACATTAAATTTCTCTGTACTGTAGGCCGACATGTTGAAGCCATTAAAGAAAAGTTAGTTTCATATTTATGTTTAAATATTATGTTATTTTTTTCCCATTTCATATATGTTGATTATATGAAAAGTGAACAGCGTGAGTAGCCTAATCATAAGATGCGCAATATGGAGACGCATCATTTTGACCACTTCATTAAGTTTTGTTTTGTATAAAGCCTTTCTTTAAAGTGAATTTTGTTTTGTATAAATTGTATCTTAATTTTAATCAATGTTTCAACAACCAATGTCCTGGATTTAATAAATAAGAAGCAAATATAGCAGACAATAGCCTATAATCAGGACATGGAGGCGCCGACACGATATAACTTGCATCGCACGTGAACTGGAGCTTGTCTCATAAATAAACAGAAACTCAGAAATATATCTAAGCTTGAAATGTCTACTTTTAAACAAAACAATTCAAAAAGAAAAGAAACAGACAACTCTAATAAATCCGTATGAAGTGCGCATTTCTCTTTTTAGGCACCTTCACAATACTGCGAAGGTGGCGAGTCAGCATCGTCACAGAAAACACTAGTTTATTAATAAACAATTAAAATGTCTCCTAATGATTAGGCTATTTGCTGGTTGTTGGTGGCAAGCTTTATGCTTTAGCTAACTAATCGAATATCGTGACTCATCCCTATTTTGTACCAGGCCATTTATGGTTTTTCATATTGTTCAATAAAGTTCTTGGTAAAAAAAGAAAAGAAGCTACTGTGCCTAATATTACATACTGTATGTTATTGTATACAGCGCGAAAGGTTTATGCGCAAGTCTTCTTCTCTGTTTTTAGTGTATCTGTGTCAGAAATACAGCGCCTCATACTGGTCTGGCATGTATACTACATCAGTTTGAGTCTGTTTCAATGGTTTCGTGTGTACGCAGATATTTCTTGAGACGGCGCCGTGTTTACGGATTTTTTTTAGAACGAGGAAACTGGACAGCTCTGGCTTCGTGTGGACGTGGCCTTAGGTTGATCTTAGTAAGTTTTATAGAAGACAGAGAGGAAAAACTGTAGGCTACCTTTCCAGAAACTATTGATGATAGAAAGTAGAAAGTTTTTTCCAGAAAGTATTGAAGTTTAGAGAGTCGGACGTGTAACCTGAAAGTTGCGGGTTTGATTCTCAATACCGACAGGAAACTACTGAGCAAGGCACCTAACCCCCAATCGCTCCTCAGTTGCTGCAGTGAATGGCTGCCCATTGCTCCAGGTGTGTGTGTACACGGTTTGAAGTGTGTGTGTGTGTGTGTGTGTGTGTGTTCACTACTCACTACTCCTAATGTGTGAGCACTAACTTTAAAGGGTTGAATGCAGAGGACACATTCAGAGAATGGTTTACCACAATTGGCCTTCACATGTCACTTTCATTTTCCTTCACTTAGTGACGACAGTGCGTCAGAAAATGAGGTTGTAGAAAGAAAGGAAAAAGTTGAGGATCAAGGAGGATAGAAGCAGAGAGGGTGATGGTAGAGATGAAGAATATTAGTCATAGATTGTTGTGGAAGTCAGGCATTTGGGTACATAATCCTATGCCAGTTTGGAAGATTTGATTCATACAACCAAAGGTCAGATGGCAATGCCTATTGACCTCACTACACGGACAAAAATGAAGACAAAAAGGTCAAAATCGAGTTACATGTGGAAAGTGTGGGGTACACAGAAAAAGAAGAGTCTTGAGATGATTTTCATTCGTGCTACAATCATTGATTTGGAATTCCAAGAAAGAAACCATGTTTTTAATGTTTTTTGAAACAGGTTTTACTACCACTACTTTGTAGTTGCATCAGAATTTGTTCAGTTTTTGACATTTTCAAATCTGAGATCTAAATGAAATATAGCAGCACAAGACGAAATGGAATGTTAATAAAGCTTTTTAATGTTTTGTTTTTTAAAACACTAAGACTGTTTCACTACTTTTCAGATAGTGAAAATGCATTTGAACGTGAAGTTTCAGACAATTTCCAGAAAGTAATTTACCCTAATAGGACATTTACCCTAATATAGGACAAATCTATAACAGTTATAAATGATGGCACCCTAAAAAGGTCAAAGGTCAGATGTAGAAAAATAACTCTGTAAAATGATATTAGTCTTAAATGTGTGTAAAATAAAAAGTCATCATTTTTTTTCTAACTGATTTCATAATTAGTCCCAAAGAAGGTTAATTTTTTTTCTGTTTAAAAACTCGAAAGGCCTCTTTTGGCCTTAATTAACATTCGGTTAGTAAATGACTGTAGATGAAATCAAACCCAAATAAATCAGTCATGTGCAGAATCTTTAAATAATTCCACTTGGATTTTAATTACAGATGAATAAATTCAATTTGAATCTCTGAAAACTCATAAAATTGAGTAAAATGTTTGAAACAAAGTTGAATGGATGGAAACAATGATGTTGTCATGAAGAAATGATAATAAGAATCTAGTAATCTTTGTAGACCTCCGTGTGATGTCATGTGTGAACCTTGTGTGATCCTGGGAAGAAAAGATTGCAGATGTTCGTATAAGGAATTATGCTTCAGTATAATTTTTAGTACCTTAGGGAATTTAAGTGCCTCAAAAGTTGTAGTAGACCAACATTGTTCAAGCTTTATGTATATTATTATTATTAGATTTCTGAACATGTTTTACTCCTAAATTAAACCGTTGCTATTGAACTTGATTTATTAAGTCCACAAATATGTTATTTCAAAAACATTATAAGTCACAATGTTATGTTTATTTCCATTACCAGATGTATCGTCTGATATACTGGCCCGAATGATTTCTCACCACGGGTCATTTTGATTATTTTATTCAACAATCCACGATTTTTCTCTAAGAAAACGAACAGATAAGCATTTGGAAAGCACTCATGTTATCAAGAAACTGCAAGCAATAAAGATGACGCTTTAATGATAACATTTCATAGCGGCTATTCGCTGCGGGCAGAGAGACATTTAAGCCATTATCTATACGCTCAATGCAATTAACGAATGCTTAATCTAACGAATAATTAATCAGCTTGGGTATCATGCGACTTCCATATTCCTAAACGCAGTTTTGAGGTTTTCTAGGCAATTCAGATGGGACCTAATACCACAGCATTCTTCATATAATGTTGGAATAGCCTGTCAGAATCTATTTCTCTGTCTGTGCAGGATTCTTTCAGTGAACCATAAGGTTTTTGGCGTTTTGGAGCCTAGGTCTGTCTCTCTGCGCACGGTGAGGGTGGATCGCTGCTGCCACCTGGAGCTGTCCGTTCAGCACCTGCGCAGCACTTCCGCGCATTCAGCCCAACGTTGTTTCATCTGCAAGGTTAACCTACTATGGATTGCTATATCTTTATCTTAATGGTATACATCGCTCTAACAACATAAAAAGCAGTTGTGTGTGTAAACTGTGAAAAAAAAACTTGTCACAATAATTTCTGATATTTTACGTGACTTAATGAGTTTTCAGTTTTAACTCGATTTCCTTCATAAATAAATTCAAAGTGGTCGAAAAAGTTAAGTTTTCAATTTTAGTGGGTTGAACATATGGTAGCAGAGCTTTGATTTAAAAATGCAACAACTCAATAGCCCCAAATTCGTTATCTATTAAAGGTCATATACAAAACGTACACAAATAACTTGTCCTGAATTGCTTACGAATGAAATACGTTTTCTGCTTTTGAATTGAGCAAGTTGAAACATTTGCATCGCCTTTTCATTTGCACGCGAACGTCTCACGAGCGCTCACTTTGGATTGGTTCGGTTCTTCTTAAGGTGTGTATACACACCACGCTTTACCCAATGGTTCTCAGAGACACTTTAAAGGGGAGGATATTTGCTTTGCTCTCGCAAGCCATTTTAGAACAACATGGTCAGTCATAGTTCGACAGCCAATGGTGAGTGCGCTCTGATTGGACTTGCCTCTGCCTCTCCAGTCCCTTCTCGTGCTGCTGTCCTCTGCGTGAACGCGCGTGGTACCCAACGCTCGTGAAGAGGAGGAGGATGTGGCGCGCGGAGGGGAAATGGCTGCCGAAAACAAGCCGGAAGGTAAGTCAGAAACATCGGGGATATTTTTTACTTGTACGACAAGAGTGTGCGAGGGAAAAAAATTGGAGGCAGGCGAGGAAGAGCCGGTAGTTGAGAAGCGAGGAGCTTTTGGGATTTTAAAGCCTCTGTGTTTATCCTCACACACTCGTTATTCCAGCACGGAGACATCACATCACATCACCCTAGCCAGCATCGGTAGCTAGCCAGCAGTGTGCATCACATATATTTAAAAACAATCCGGAGCAAAAGCGCGAGAGCCTCTGAAAATTCAAAATTCCGTCTCGCGTTCCGTTTGCTTCAGCTTTAACGGTCGCGCTCAAAGCAAAACTTGTGAGCCGACACGGCTGTCGATTTCTAACTTCTTTTTTCGATTTATCAAGCTTCTTCAGTTGCGTAAATTGTTTCTGAGTTTGCGTGTGTAGAGTTCTAGAGACCGTAGTTCGACTTAAAACTACGTTATATACTGGGGTCGTATAAAACACTACTGGTAAGCTTGTTTAATACTAGATTTTTTTCTCTTAGTCACTTTCACGCGTACATAGACTCCAACTGACCTTCTTTTTAGCGGTTTTGTGATATGTGGTCAAAGCAATTTCACTTTGAAATTTGCTTCAAGGACACATTCTTCCATACCAGTTTGCCCCCTTTACGTCATACACATAAACAGTAATCTAAATCTCTGAACTAGATTCTTGTACAGCCTTAGAGTCTTATATTTCCAGACCTTTTTAGAACTAATGGAATGTGTCTACAATAACGCAAAATTCATTTTTATTCATTTGCTACGAAGGAAGAAGATGTGCCATTGAAGATTATACATAACCATTTCTCTTTAACACTGCTTTGGATACTTTTCAGATTTGTCTCTAGAATGTATGAGAAAACAAGAGTTGCTTTCACTCTGAGACACTCTAGTACAGTTGAATATAATGTATGTCCACAGTATGTCGCTGCTACATTTGGCTGAAATACAAATTAGTTTTTTATTTTATTTTTGTCAGAAGTAGCAACGGTATTGTTTAGTAGGCTATTATTAGGGCTCTATGACAACAATTACACTTTGTCTCTGATATAGCAATAATTACACAACACTCTCATATAGCAGATTTCATTGTATATAAAACGTATGAACAACGAGGTTTTGGGAAGTCGTCATTAGTTGCGAGGATTTTTAGTTTGAAATTCACCTTCAATGTCAGATCAAAGCAAATAGTATTTTATTAGCCACAAGGTGGCGACATTGAGTTAAAATAAACTTATTTTAGGGAATCATTATATCATATCTTACAAATATTCGATTGGCTAAAGCGAATATACAATCATTCTATCATGGTTTCTGATAGCAAACTAGCCTATAAAAAACTGTAAAGAAAGCAATATGAGTTTATAAATCATGCGGTGATAATGATATTTTCCTTATCATGATGCTAAATAGCCTTGTAGAAAGTGAAAGATAAGTTTGATTATAAAATCTCACTGTGTAGTAAATTATGCATATTGACAAACTAATAAATTATCCTAATAAAAGTGGCATTAAAACATAGCTCTAGAGTCTAGACAAATCCAGGGTTTTGATTTTGAATATATAGCAATCCACAAGGAGGTGGTATTGAGCTTCCCAAATGTTCACTTTTATATTTTTAACACTGTGTCAGCTAAGAATACAAGCATTACCATAAATATACATCTCCGTTTGTTTTCAAAACAGCACTGAGGCTAACTACCTAAACTAGCTCTCTCTTTGTGTGTGTGTAATTGTGGGTGTGTGCATGTTAATAGCCAATCTCTGCATGTCTGTGTGTGCATTTCAGATTCAAACAAACACAACCATCCTTGAAACGTGTCTCAGACATGGCCTGCTTCCTGCCAATGCATCTCAGTAACCAAGAGCTTTTCAGAAACCCTGACTTGTGACTCCCATTGCAGAACAGGCTTGGTTATTTTTGTCATGCTTGTCAGGTCAATGTATGGGGGAGGAGCTAGTGTTCCACACCTCCATATTAATATAGAGTGCACTGCACTGTATAGCTACAACTAAATTCAGAGTCCCATATAGTGCGTTATATTTAAACTCTAGGCCTACACACTTCCAGCATGTATGCTAGGGGAGTTTTCCATTATACGTTTTAGTGCTGATTGTTGCCTGTATTCTAACCTTTTGTCCTTGAAGCATTTAAAATGTTTGCATAGAGCATGGTTCTCCAGGGCCTTATTATTTGGCAGGGTTTTTTGCACATAAGGACAGGCTGTTCTTAGCTGGAGGCTGCTATGAAAACATGGTTAATGTCTCACGCACCCCATAGAGTTATTCTGTCTCCTGATATGACCCAGCTCACTTTTTACATTGCCAGGAACCGGGACTGTACCTATGGAAGGTGGCGACCGTGGATTGAGATGTGCTAGAGAACTGCACAGTTAAAGGGACAGTTCACCCAAAAAATAATTTACTCATTTACTCACCCTCATCATTTTCCAAACCAGACTTTCTTTCCTCTGTGGAACATAAAAAATATATTTAAAACAGACATTGAGGACATGGGGGTGAGTAAATGATGACATAAGTGATTTTAATTTTTGGGTGAACAATTACTTGAAACAAAAATTTCAACTATGCTCCATATTTCTATACAAATCAATTTTAATTTGGTGGTTCCTTCAGAGAATGGCAGAAAGGCTGTTATAGGGTGTTTATTACAACAACTGACTATTAGTAGAAGCAGGGAGGATATAAGCTTTCAAAGCAGGATCTATGATATACTGAGCCATTATGTAGAAAATTAACTTTTAAAGATCTCTGCATAGTCCTCTCCCCCATAATTCTTATTTTGAGAATATGCTTTTTAATTGAATTAGTGACTGGCAGGGATAGATGGAGATGGCACTTCTTCCTGGGGAGTAGTGACAGATCCTTTCGGCTTGTCTCGGTCCTCCTCTACCTGCCTCACACAGAAACACACATTAACTTCATCGATTGGTGTATCTTACTAAAATTGAGCCTCACCAAACAGCCTTGGGACCACAATGGGTGTGATTGCTGCCCTCATTGCTACCTGTTAAGGGCTATTTCTTGACTGTTTATTTCAACACCTACAGATTTATCAGTAAGACTGAGGAGCAAAGTGAAAAAATACAAGAAACACAGGCAGACACACACAACATGTCAGGAGTTTTTGAACAAATCAATTAGCATTGGAGTTACTATATGCTGTGGTCTAGATTGTTTTCTCCCTTGGCAGCGTAAAACCTTATAGCCATTAACAGCTGGAGCCATCTATAATACTTTGTTATAGTTAATGAAAATGTGCATGCGGTCTCAAGTTACAAGGGAGCCAGGTTGCTTTTACATTCCTCATCCATACCCCTTCCTGCAAATGAAACTGCATTTTCTCCCCACAAGGCAGCACCCTTAGGCCAAAATAATCCTTTTAAATGCACCCCTGAATGTGCTTGATAAAAAAAGGGGAGAAACAAATAGGCATGCTGAACTCTGAGGCCGAACGGTGCATATTGTTCGGGAGAGGTGTTCTTCAGCATGGAGATGGACACATTTGGGATGCATGGGCTTGCTGATGGGAGGGAGACCGGGGTTCGGCAGACATGACACTGCTGACCCCGGGAAACATTCTTATAAGTTCCTGCTATGTGCATGGGGGAAATAAAGACTGAAACAAAGTTGTGAGCCATTGTACATCCGGGAATGTGTACTTTTCCCAGAATTCTTTTTTGTCTTCTCCACTCTCTCTCTTTGCTTCCTGAAGGACTGAAGAAAATCCGTAATCCGGATCGAATGTACAGATCAGCTGTGTGTTATTCGGCCCATGCTCCTCCTAAGAGTGTCAGTGATGACACAGAGACGAACAGTAAGAGCTGCTTATTAATATTGCATTCGTGGCATTGCTCGAAGGGGCCACTTGCTGCCTAATCTATTATTCATCCATCGATTCATTTATTTACCTCTTGATTTCATTTGTCGTCCTCTCCTCCTTTGGGATTTCCTGTTGGGGCTTTCTGCGATGATTGACGAGTCAATGCTTTGATGGGAGTATGCTGTCGATATCAGATGTGTTGTTAGTAACTGAAAGTGTCAGTGGGTGGTATAAGACCTTGCACACTTTGTGCTCCAAATGCTAGCGTCAACCTTTGAAAAACATCCATCCAGAGGACCCAATAACACAGCGTGACTGAGCTCTACTATCTGTTGAAATGATTTGTCAACGCTACTAGACACTTTTTCCCCTTAGAGTATAAAACATGCATATTTTATGTTGGACTTTTAGCATAAAGCATTTGTTGTGTTCAGATCATGTGTTGTGGAGCTCTGATTACCCTAGAAGTGGCACTGTTCTCATGTTTAATAGGCAGTATATTTTTTTCTTCTGGCACCTCTGAAGTCTTAGTTGATCTGTGTAATTAAGCCCGTTCATTTTTTTGTGTAAATTTGTAAGTGGAGTTAAATCAGCCTCATCTTCTTGTTATGCTGTCTGCTCATTACACCATTGAGTAAGTCCTTGCCATTTCAAAGCTCAAAGATTTTAAGAGATGTAAAGTAAACTGCAGAAGTGGCTGTTTGCAGCCAGTCATGTTGATATTATTTCAGATGGCTTGTGTAGTATGTGAACATGCCTCCTTTTGTATCTGTCTGTGCGTTAGGCTAAGTATCACGTCTCACGCTCTCATACACCAACATGATTTAACCGTTGTGTGTGCCTGTCTGTAGCGGCCCAGTTAATGTTGGGTGCCTGGAGGTTTTCGTATCACCAGGACAGTAAAAATGTTGCATGGCTTTGTGGAAACAGGTATGTGAGTAATCATGTGAGCAATTGTGGGAGTAGTTATGATAAGGATAAAGGGCTTTAGCGAGGATCTGGCGGCGTGTCCTTTACTGTCTGCTGTGTGCGAGTAAATGTGTGTGTGCATGTGTGCTTGCAGGTCCTCACCTCCTCTTTCCCTGAGATGGGATTTTCATGGATGGGTGAGCTTGGCTGAGGCTGGAAATACATAAGAAGGCTCGTTTTTCTCTTCAGTTTGTTGCAGGCGTTTTGGTACCTGAATTAAGTCACTGTTTTGGGCTTTGTGGTTGTGGATTTAGGCCAGTCTCATAGTGTATATGAATGCCGACAACTTTTAGCCTAGATAAGATGTTCATAATGATTTAGTCAATGTAGAACCAACAAGGTTGCATAGTCTAGATACAGTTAAGAAATAACTTTATGTGAAAAAGAAATGTATTACTGGCAAACTATAGCCAGGATTGTGATCACTCTAGTAGATACGGCTGGTCACTAATGTCTGCTGAGAGCTCATCAGATGTACCCAAGTCTCGGACATCACCCATTAAACCACATCAGTGTTTTAACAAGGCGGCCTGCTGGTGATTTGTCACAGTGGCTATAGCCAGCCTGACAAACAGCAATATGGGCAGACACAGCTGAACACTGCTGTGTAGCATGTCTAGTCTGAGGTTTCAGGGCAAATAATGAAAAATTGACAGTGTCTCAGTATTTCCTATGGCTATATACTAGCAGACATTATTAATGTATTCCTTATAACAGGTTATGCTTTTTATATGAGCTCACTTTGTTGTCTATCCTTTTACAGGCAATATTACTGCTTTCTAATACATCAAAAAGTTGAACAAGAACGTAATCAGGTGGAAGATAGATGCTGAAATGATGCTGTTTGTGCTCCTTAATTTAGACACAATCATCCTTTTGCTCAGCAAAGTCCAGGTTTTTGCTATTAATCAAGCATTGATTTTTCAAAGAGCAAAGCATGGAAAAGAAATGATGTAATCTAGATTTAAAGAGTTGGCACTGATTAACTGTCTATTCACAATAACAAAATAAAAGACCACAAAGAGTTGTATGCAGAAAACTGTGGACTGTGAACAAGATTATTTAGACTCGAAATATTGTCTAGAAATAAAAATATATAAAATGGTATGAGCCTGACAAAAAATGAATACTTAATGGGCAAAGTTGTAATGCTACAGTTGATTTTATGCCATACAAATCAGTTTAATATTACAAGAAATCTTTCAAACTGTTATGAGAAGCCTGTTAATATTGCATTTTTTAAAGCTACATTACTTTTGCACTTTGCCTAAAATGCTATATTGCTATTTGATTGGCTGTTAAACATACAACCTTTCATCCACAAGATCTAAAGCAGTGTCACATTCATAGTAATGGACGCCAGGTCTGAAAGGTTTAAGATGTGGTTCTTTTTATTATGCCCTCAAGAGATGTTCAGTCACTCACAGTCAGTCGTGCCAAGAATCATTTTCTTACTTCTCTCACAACTATCTCGCTTAAGTGTAACTGATCGCCACTGAATGGTAGCAAATGATTTAGTCAACATTATGCTGGTTCAGAGGGCTTTTGCTATTATGTTTCAATTTATGCTTCAATCCATGCTTCTTTATTTCCTTTCAAGATAATAGCAAGGTCTAGCTTCTTATAATGTGGAAGTGCTCTCAAGTCAGGTGCTAATTGTGACTTAATGTTGAGGCTTGTTCCAGGTAATAATTTGTTCTTAGTTTGTCATCGGTTTAAGAAAATGTATAGTTTATTTTGTGTAATTGATTTATTGATGTGGTGGTGTCAGAGACGTTTTATGATTTCAATTGGGGATTCTATCTCTTAGATTAGATAAGCTAATTCACCATAGAGTTAGTGAGTGGAATATCAGTCATATGTAAATGGAGGAAGTATGAAGTATGTGGATATGTGCAGGGCTCGACATTAAGCCTTCTCATGTGCTTGTCCTTCGGACAAGTAAATCTGTCATTTACTTGTCAGAGTAAAAAAGTTGCTTGTCCGGATTTTGTGTGTTATATATACCGAGCAATATTTTCATTGATGTTCAATCAGCTTTGATATATTTAAATGTGCATATTGTAATATCTGCAGCTTTAAATGGCATCCCCCCCTAATCTTATTAAATGTATGCTTCATCTTTCATTTTAATTCCTAAATTTGATCAATAAATTAAATTATTTTGAATAATAAGTCACTATAGGGCTATTTCCCTAGGTCGGGCTGATCAAATTAAATCATTTACACTGAAAAATTACAATTGCATTAAATAATGTTATGAGATTGTTTTAAATATAGAAATAAGAAACGGAAAGAACAATACTTTTAAACATAACAATAAACCGACAGGCGACCGTCTTAATGCGCGAGCCATTGATTGATTCATTCAAACGATTCGTTCAAACTACTGATGAGTAAAAATGAGCCACAAAAAGGAGTCATGTGTTTATGAATGGATCATTGAATCTTTGACTCAACCGATTCGTTCATAATGCTGTATCATTCAGTAATGCAAACACGGCTGGATGTTGCTGTGAGTTGCTGTGAGATGCGCTATGGTTCTACTGTGATCTTTGTTTGGAACTATTTTTGTTGCTGAAACAGAGCAAAAACATTCAACATTTGAACTGTTTATTGAACTGTTGAATGAAATCAATGTCACATTTTTAATTGTGATGGTATTCAGGAAAACAGCATTCGTTGTGTGAGGTTGCTTAACTGTCTGTATCATAGGCTATGCTAAAAAATATAAAAACTCCACATTTAGAATTTTTATAGGTAGCATGTTGTTAACTGAGTTCATATACTGCGCTCATTTGTATAGATTTCTCCTCGAGAGGCTGCGCGAGCCTCAACAGGGCAACATTGTTACCGTCAGAAATACATTTATCCACTATCGATCGCAACTTACAATAAATGTAATACAATCAGAATCATTCTCTCATTTTAGTGATTCCCTAGTTATTATTATTGTTATTTTTTGTTATTGACGTTGTAGCTAATAGGGCAACTTGTCCGGTTGGGCAAGTAAAATTCTCTTTCAATTGTCCCTTCAAAAAATCCACTTGTCCCGGACAAGCGTTAATGTCGAGCCCTGCTGTTGTTATCCACATTAGAGCTGGGCGATTCTGGATAAATTTAAAATCATGATTGTTTGGTTTCAAATAGAGATCAATCACGATTCTGAACAGACAACTGACCAAAATAACATGTAATTTAGTATAGGGTTCTGACAAAATATTAATTGCTACAGTCTATTTGAAAATGTTTAATTAATTTGAATACATTATAAAAAAAAAAAATTCAATGACTCACTAATAAACACTTCACTTGTTTAATTACTGGATGAATCAGCGTTTTTTAACTAATCTTTTGAATACATGATTCAATGGCAAAAATAAATGTTTTAACACTCACAGGTCGCCACCTACTGGTGTAACAATGTAATTGCCACAATCTTTAATTGAAGTTAGTCTCAAAAGAAATGTGATTTCCTCTATTTTGATCGCTACACTGTAAACTCAAATAAATTGACAAAACTTCAATAATCAGTTACCTCAATTTTTAAGTTAAGCAATTCAAAGTTTAAGCAGTACTTATACATTTAACTTAAAATTTTCATGTAACTTCAATGTGAATATTGTTATTAGTATAAACTTAGATAGCTATAACAAGCTAGTTCAATAAATGCTACCTTTCTAATTTGCTAACATGTTAAAGGTGGGGTATGTGATTTGAAAAAACGATTTTGAAAATACACAATTCAAATGGTCCTACCTTCTTTCCTCCAACGCTGGCTCTGACTCCACCCATTCGAAGAACATGGATGCACAATCATGCAAAAAACTCAGATTTTTTTCTCTCGCGCGAGAGATTGTAATAACGATTTACTACTAATCATGGAACCGGCTTTACTGACGAGATGCGCATGCGTCACAAGCTTTGAGTATGCGCACGAAGGGGGTCACGTGCGCTGGGGGGAGGGGGGTATGGTACATCCGTTTGATTGACGAACTTACTGTCCAATGATTCCAGGTGATCTTGGAAATGATTGGCTGGAGTTTTTCGAGTCCTGCCCGTTCCACAGATGATTAAATTGCTTAATTTTCATTTCAGTGCTTCTAACTCAGTGGCTGTAAGTGGGTTAGGAACAGGATTTCAAGTTATTTTGAAAAAATGGACAAAAAAGAGAATCACATACCCTACCTTTAACAACAGCATGTTATAGAACTTGCTGTATGAGTTCAGCAATATAAAGCTTTTAACATATTTGCTCTCAAACCAAGCCTCATGCAGCACTTGTCACCAGAAATTCTTCTAAATTAGCATAACAAAACATGAATCCATACTAAATCTCCAACTTAACATTAATCTTGCACACAAAATACATTATAATTCATTTAATTTTAGCATTTACTCTCCCTTTCATGTGCCATGGGCAAAGGATGCTGGGAAATAGAAATCCCAGTCGTTTTTTTTAGTTTTTTAGCTGTTTTAGCCTACTTAAAATGTACAAGTTCTGTGAATTTGAAAGAAAAATTCATTTGAATTATTCTACAACAGAAATAATTGTGTGGTTGAAAAGACTGTTTGTAAAGCTGTTTTATACCTATAACAGTTACATGAAAACTTTTCTTTCTGGCTCAGTGGCAGCACGAACACAGATTGACATATATACATATGTATATATGTATATATACATAGTTATTTTAATTTTTTATATTTGTTATATTTGTAAATTGCGACCCGCCCAGGAAGATACAATTCGAATTCCAATTCGGTTGGATGACCCGTGTAAATTGCGTAAATTCTTTTTGTTTTGTTTTTTGAGAGAGAGATGCGCGCGTCGTCGACTCATCCAACGGTGCAAACTGGACAAACTGCATGCTGAACGGTTGTTTAATTCAGCAGGACCTAATTCAGGCAAGTTATCTTGTTTTTATTTTAATGAATACTGAGAGTCCATGAAAAATAAACACCGGACAAAGATTAATTGTTACTCTTAAAAAGATGTAGTGAAATTTCGGTCATTTTCTCTTCAGTGGGGAATTGCCGTGTCAGTATAAGTTTCAAAACGAGGCAAAACTGTACAATGGATTCTGAGTCATCCATATCAGTGGTTCTCAAGGTGACAGAAGAGGGTACGCGAACAAAATGCTGAGTTTTTTCCCCCAAATTCTACCCCACCTTAAAATTAAAACTGAGCATGTATTTCTAGCAGGTAAAATGCCGTAAATACATGATATCCGATCAAATTACCTAATCTTTTTTGGACAAAACTTTCTGCATTCACACAAGCAGCGTGTATATGATAGAGTACAGATTATGTTGTCTTGGCAAATCGCACTATACTGCCGTTCTCTGCCGACCGTGTACCTTTGTAAGAGTGGGTATTTAGCACTTCCTAGCACGAAGAACAAATATAGACACAGGCTGTGCACAATATCCATAATATACTAATATCCACACGATTGCAAATGTGACATTGATTTTATACAACAGTTAAACAAACGAAAGTTATTAATATTAAAGGAACACTCCACCGTTTTTTGAAATAGGGCTTATTTACCGTCTCCCCTACATTTAGATTGGTGGGCAAAAGCATTTTTGTCTCAGTGCATGCATTGTCTTAGTTTGGCAGCTCCGACGCTAGCTTAGCTTAGCATAATGAATGGAATCCTATGTTGTCGGGTAGCATGTTGTGAGTAAAAGTGATGAAAAATTTATATTTTTACTAATTTCTTCTTGTAGTCTGCGTATTCACAACGAGTACAAATAGAAATGTAGATTAAGACTAGGCGATTTCCTAGGCAGATATTGACTTGGGACTATATTGGGGGAAGCACAGACGAAGCACTGCTACTTGGGCACAGAGATATCACGCAACACCTGAAATCCGTCAACATACTATAGCTCCAATTATAGCTCCAACGAAAGCCGCTGCAGTGTTGGTGAACGAATCTGCGGCTTTGAACAAATAATGAGAGTCAATAGGCTTGTTCGACTTGAACCGGTGTGGTGAAGTGCTGAGTCCCATCGTTAGGCCTGTCACGATAGCAAATTTTGCTGAACGATAAATTGTCCAAGAAATTATTGCGATAAACGATAATATTGATAATAAACGATAATATTGTCGTTGTGAGACCATTTTCATCTAAAATAATGATAATGGCATAATAATGCAGGTACACCTTTTCAAAGGTCAATAAACTTTTATTTCTTAAGACTATTTAAATTAACAAAACAACCAAAAACAATAAAAGCAATGGACTATGTCTCTATTAACAAAAAATGCACTTACCAATGTGTGACTTCCGTTCACACCGAGAATCATATGCATCATGTACTGTGTGAGCATGCGTCTCATATGAGTATGTGCACTAGTTTGTGTGTGTGTGTGCTCGCGTCTCATATGAGTATGTGCGCGGACAGTTTGTGTTTGTGTGCTCAGTCTCATTGAGTTTGTGTGTGTGTGTGTGTGTGTGTGTGTGCACTCACGTCTCATATGAGTGTGCGCGATTTTGTGTGTGTGCGCGCGTCTCATATGTGCGTGGAAAGTTTGTGTGTTCGCGCATATCGTTCTCGTGTGTGTAGAGTTTGCGTGTATGTGCGTGAGTGACTTTAGGTGTGTCGTTGTGCATTTCATATGTACTTGTTTGAGCATTCAGCAGAATACATGTATGTTTGACTACTTAATATATGTGTATGCAAGTGTTTCATATATGTGTGCGTGAATGAAGTTTGATTTAAGCCCTAGACGGCGCCTCATATGAGGGTGAAAGAGCGCGCCCGCGCGAGAGAGGGACGCGCTACGGCGCTCTGCAATCAAATACTATTGTAAATAGGCTCATTGGGGAAAAAAACAATAATAATTTTAAAAAACATTCGAAAATCAATGTGTGGCAGTCAGCGTTGATATTGACATCCAGTCTCTTTGGTAGAGAGAGAGAGAGAGAGAGAGTGAGAGAGAGAGAGAGAGAGACGAGGAAAACAAAACAAGCATGCAAATGGAAATTATCGCGGCCGGAAAAATTATCGAGCTCATTTTTTTTATCGTGCGATTAATTGATTTATTGATTATCGCGACAGGCCTACCCATCGTAGTGATGAGTCACAGCTTAGGACCCAAGCAATCCGATTGGTTCAAAGCTCATTTTATGGGTAATCACTTTAGTGCCTGGTTACAAATAAGATATAACTTTATTATAACTTTATTAACTTTATTATATAAGATCGTTTGAAATACAAACTACGACCGTTAATGTGTTTTAACTTATATGTTTCATATACTAGTATATAACCGAAGCTATAGAGAGCCTAAGTCCCTCCCCTTCCGGTGGACCACCATGGGACCTTATTTCGGAAAAATAATGTATGGTAGTCAATGGCGAGAGACAACAAATATTTTGATCCCGTTTGAATTGTGCCCTGAATTACACCATATGATGTTTGTCAATTTAAAAGATACATTGTAAAGTCAAGAAAGTCGCAGTTTGATGTAAAACCTTTGAGGTATAAGACTGTGAAAATACATAATTACAAAGACTACAAACCCAAAAGGCGCGCATGTGACGTCAGAGTGCTAAGCTCTGGAACTCCTTGCCCGCCGTGCTGAAACAGGACTTAGATCTGGGGGCTTTTAAAAATGAATTAAAGCGTTTTTTAAGTATGCAATCATAGATAGTTTGCGCTCAAATGCACATTTCTTTATGCAATGTCAGAATTAAGTAATGTTCTTGTAAATGTAAACTCATGAAAAATCGGAAATCGGAATCGGCCTAGAAAATTGTAATCGGTGCATCTCTAAAACATATGTCTGTAAAAATGATTGATAAACACGTATTTGGAATGGAATTAAATAACAAGTACTTTGGGTGTCTTAAAATTAAATTTATTTTCATATAACAGAAAACTTAAATTACATCAAATTGCAACAGAACTTAAATTACATCCAGTTTATTAGCAACACTGTGCACGAGCGTGAATCCCGCAATATCCACCTGATCTCACAGGTGTCTGATCCACAGTGAGAAGAGAGATCTGTCATCTTGCCTGCTCTTTTTTCACTCCTCCCCTCACTGCAGCTGCCTACTCTCGACTACATTTCAGGCGCAAGGCGCATCTCAAACAAGCCTAATGATTAATTCATAATTATAGTTACTGAATGAATGAATGATTCGATGACTCATTCATAAAGACCGTGACGTAATTTAAAATTTAAAAGCATCACTTTGTTTTTACCATCATTGCATTTTTCTCTATTGAAGGTTTTTTTATTTAACGTTCTTTATTTAACAAATAAAGGTATTTGTAAAGGTAAAAAATGCACTGGAAAAATCTATTTAAGGGGGCACATATTGCCCTTTACTGAAAAAGGTGTGAAATGGACATATTTGTTTGACTTTCTAACATTTACAGATGGAGAATATACCTTGGAAATTTAAGTTAAGCACTAAGGAAAGCACCACGTCTCAAACGCATTAAACAGCGCATATGACAGGGCACGCTGCTTTAAACTTGTTAACTATATCTTACCAGTTATTTTGAAGCGCTTAATATTAATATAAGCTTGTGTCATGTTTAGGACAAATTCTACTATGTTCTTTCACTGCAGGAGCTCACACTGCGGTACTCCGCTATTTTTCAGATGTGCTCGTATCAAACTACTGTGTCGATATAAACGGTATTGCCTCATTCCATATCGTTTAAAAAAAAATCGATATACTGTACAAACTCGATTTACCGCCCAGCCCTACTAGGAATGTCCTCTTTCTTGTATCAGCCTCATAGTTCTTTGACATTTTAAAACGTTATAAATAACCTGAAGTAACATTGACACTCTTCGCGCCACTGTATGACGTTTGCTGTTTGTTTTGCTGATGGCCGGGCCAGTGACTGGCCAATCAACTAGCCCGACATACTCTTTTACTGGCCCCGGGCCATCGGGCCATTGCTTATGTCGAGCCCTGCACTCTATATGATATCCATTTAAATAACATAGACTGAAATCGTGAAATGGCCTTAAACAATATTAAATTGTTAGTGAGACTTCTCAGCAATGAACAGGGTAAATGATTTTAAACCATAATGCAAGAAAGCACAATTTGAAAATTGTCAGTTAAGTTTCTCTTGTGCTATCTTCCAAAATTGTTATGCAAGTGTGTTTCTATTTCAGATCAAAACTGACATGCAAAATAAACTTCAAGGAAAGCACCTTGCTGCATGCTTGAAGCCTATCCATACAGGCAGGGCTAAGAAAGTTTTTTTTTTAAGCAGAGAAAAATTAATTGCTCAGACAGAAACTGTCAACTTTGTAAACAGTTTTGGAAATCTGAAGATTTCATTATGAAAATATTTGTTCATGCATGTAGTAATATTTTATGAATATGAATGTTTTCGTAATATGAATTTCTACAATATTTCTAAATTATTTGTTAATGATATAGAGTATTTTCTGTAATAAATGGAGTTCATAAACCTTTGTTTGACTAGTTTATTCTGAACCAGCTCAATAAGCGTTGCGCCACTTCGCCCTGCCCACCACCAAAAGTAAATTCTCAACCTATGGGAAACACTGATATACAGTATGTATATATATATATATATATATATATATATATATATATATATATATATATATATATATATATATTACTATTTCTGCCACAATTTCATACAGTTAGCTTTGCTACATTAAATCCATGGTGAATGTTGGTGATTTGTGGATTAAAAAGACTTCTATAACTTGTTTGTTCATAACACAATGTTTGTCCTGGTTTCCTGCACTGGGAGGAAAAAAGGTTGCAAAATGCAACCTTTTGGTCACAGTCTGGAGCCCTGATGAACCTCATTGGTTCTCGCATATCAAGCAATAATGCAAACATCGTTTACCACTGATGTGTGAGTTGATGAAAGTTTATATGTGAATAAAAGCCTAAATTCAATCTGTTCATATAAAGAACATATAAAGCGATCTCATCAGAATTTTTTTACTAAACCGCTCATATCATATGGATTAGTTTTACAATCTCTTTATGAGTGGTTTGAAGCGTCAAAGTGGTAGTGGCGTAACTCAACGGAGGGACAGAAATTTCTCAGATTTCATCAAATAAATCTTCATTTGTGTTCCGAGGATGAACAAAAGTTGTATGGGTTTGGAATGACATGAGGGTGAGTAATTAATGACAGAATTTTCATTTTTGGGTGAACTAACCTTTTAATTGACATAGGCTAATCATTGTCATTTAGAAATAAGATCACGTGTGTGTTTGAATTGAGATCGCAATCTTTTAACGATTAATTTTGCAGCGCTAATCCACATTAATTCATTGTACATCTACGGTAATTCTTCATGGCTTTTCTAACAGCTGTCTATTATTTGCTTGTGGTCCTTTTGCATGTACAAACACACACCTGTCACTTTTACTTTAAGCCTTGTATGCTTGTCTTTTCTTATTCCATGATGCTTAGAAGCTACATCTAAATATCTCGCCCCACATGGCTATCATTATTTGTTTACATTGGCCTTTACATTGCTTCACAATATTCACTAACTCAGAAGATGGTACATGATTTTCCCAAAACCCACAAGTGGACGTAACGGAATAGTTCACCCAAAAATTTTTATTTTCTCAGAATTTGGTGACGTTGGGCACTGTGATTTCTCCACACAACACAGACAAAAAAAAATAGTAGAAACAGAATTTCACAGAGAAAGGAAATTAATGAAAATTAATTTGGGTTGCACATTAATCACATTCAATCATGAAATGGCATAGTACAACTTTATCACGCAAAAGGCTGCAATTAAATTAAATTAAAATAAAATTTGTATAGGGCAGCAACAACGAATCGATAAAATTTGATTATTAAAGAGTTGGCAAAGAATTTCATTATTGATTCGTTGTGTCGTACGATTTTCATGCCAGTCAATAATTCGCAGAGATGTTTGAGTATACAGTAAATATATATTTTTTTATTTCTGCTCCGCGGAGGTGCCGGACTGGACAAAAGCAAAGCGAACTACGCGAGTGAGCACGAGAGAGACCGAGTGTGTCTGGGCGCAAGCGACAGTGAACGAAAGAGACCGAATGTGTCTGCGAGTGAGAGAGACTGAGTGTGTCTGAGCATTAGTAAATTGGTACATACTACATAGTAAGACATAATTACTATATAAGAGGCATGGAAGTTCGATAAATTGACAACAATAAAAATAAAAACAACAATTCAATTCTTACCACTGAATTAGCAGACTGTGATTTGAATCAGATAGAAGATGAAAACACTTTCTTGTCTGTCCCAAGTACCACTACAAGGGGAATATTTTTTTCCACAATTTGCAGCACTGAATTTTTCAATCTTTACTCTAAATGACTCAGAGAAACTTCACTATATGCTCGGAAAGGATGGGAGACACCATAGGAGGTGGTCAATCCATTGTATTTGTTTTTTTATATTATTTTATATTGTATTTATATTTTATATACATTATATTTATAATCAATATTAGGATAGACTAGAGATATTATCTTCTGTTATAATTATTATTATTGCTATTATTATTACCTTTTATCCATGCCATGCCATGACTTGTCTTTTGTGTGCATTTGCTTGTCAAATAATGTCAAACATTTTGTTAAAGATTATAACATTTTTGACAAAAAACCAAACAAAACAAGTTTGCGAGTGTAGTGTTCTGACAAGTTCTGACGTTCAAACAAAACCTGTTAAGTTTTCTGATTTGTATTTTTCTTTATTTTTTATAAATTATTTACTGTTCTGACAGCTCAGGTCCCTTTAAATAAAAATATACATATTTTTTTGTGCACTTTAATCGATTATTAAAATAATTGTTAGTTGCAGCCCTAAAAATTTGATAAAAATATGCAGCGGTATGCTAGATGCACTGGTGTTAAAATTCTTGATATGGATAAGGCGATAATATTTATTTGTAGGGATGTCCCAATCAAGTTTTTGTGCAGTTTTGAAACCAAACGATTTTTTTGTTTCAAACTGAGATCACGATTCTGAAAAGACAACTAAACAAAAATAAGTATAACATGTAATTTTCTAGCGGTTCTGACAAAATATGAATTGCTACAGTCTATTTAAAATGTTTAATTATTTTGAATTAAGTATTTTTTTTAAATCGGCTTGAATGAATGATTCAATGACTCACTCATAAATACTTCACTTGTTTCATTATTGAATGAATCATCCTTTTTGAACAAATCTCTGGACTGAATGATTAAATGACAAGTACATTATTTAATAGTTACTTGTCGCCACATAGTGACAAAACAATGTAATCGAGACAATCGTTATTTGAAGTTATTTTCAAAAGGTGTTTTGCATTAATATGATCGCTACCGTAGACATCAGTGTTTATATCTGAACTATAAACTTTTATCCCAGTACTTCTGTGATCATTTTAATATTTGCAACAAAGAAACAACAATAATGTGTGTGATTGAAAAGACTGTTTGTGAAGCTGTTTCATTCCTACATGTGATAACTGCTCTCTCTGGGTCAGCGGCAGTGCGAACACAGATTTGAATGTTCTGGTGTGATTTCATCAAATGTTTAATTGACATAGGTGAATCGTTGTCATTTAGGAATGGGACTGCGTGGGTGTTAGAATCAAGATAGCGATCTTTTAACGATTAATCGTGCAGCTCTAAGTCATTGAATATTGAGTATCTGCTGATACCGAGTCCCAATCCGATACTTGTATTTTCCTAGTGCTTGGTGCACACTTCAAGTAGGCTACATTAAAGTTATTAAAATCAATCCAATGTATACAGCGATGTGCAGAGAGGGGGTTTCAGGGGCTCAAATGTAAAGAGTAAATCTATCACAATGGAGTAGTATTTGACAAGCTGCACATGACCACATAGCACGTAGTTGTATGCATCAAGGGATTTGTACGCTCTAATCATTTCTCTTGTATACACACTTGGTGTCTTAATTAGATAATTATATACAGGTCCTTCTCAAAAAATTAGCATATTGTGATAAAGTTCATTATTTTCCATAATGTAATGATAAAAATTAAACTTTCATATATTTTAGATTCATTGCACACCAACTGAAATATTTCAGGTCTTTTATTGGTTTAATACTGGTGATTTTGGCATACAGCTCATGAAAACCCAAAATTCCTGTCTCAAAAAATTAGCATATCATGAAAAGGGTCTCTAAACAAGCTATTAACCTAATCATCTGAATCAACTAATTAACTCTAAACACCTGCAAAAGATTCTTGAGGCTTTTAAAATCTCCCAGCCTGTTTCATTACTCAAAACCGCAATCATGGGTAAGACTGCCGACCTGACTGCTGTCCAGAAGGCCATCATTGACACCCTCAAGCAAGAGGGTAAGACAGAAAGAAATTTCTGAACAAATAGGCTGTTCCCAGAGTGCTGTATCAAGGCACCTCAGTGGGAAGTCTGTGGGAAGGAAAAAGTGTGGCAAAGAAACGCTGCCCAACGAGAAGAGGTGACCGGACCCTGAGGAAGATTGTGGAGAAGGAGCGATTCCAGACCTTTGGGGACCTGCGGAAGCAGTGGACTGAGTCTGGAGTAGAAACATCCAGAGCCACCGTGCACAGGCGTGTGCTGGAAATGGGCTACAGGTGCCACATTCCCCAGGTCAAGCCACTTTTGAACCAGAAACAGCGGCAGAAGCGCCTGACCTGGGCTACAGAGAAGCAGCACTGGACTGTTGCTCAGTTTTGCATGTCATTCGGAAATCAAGGTGCCAGAGTCTGGAGGAAGACTGGGGAGAAGGAAATGCCAAAATGCCTGAAGTCCAGTGTCAAGTACCCACAGTCAGTGATGGTCTGGGGTGCCATGTCAACTGCTGGTGTTGGTCCACTGTGTTTTATCAAGGGCAGGGTCAATGCAGCTAGCTATCAGGAGATTTTGGAGCACTTCATGCTTCCATCTGCTGAAAAGCTTTATGGAGATGAAGATTTCATTTTTCAGCACGACCTGCCACCTGCTCACAGTGCCAAACCACTGGTAAATGGTTTACTAACCATGGTATTACTGTCCTCAATTGGCCTGCCAACTCTCCTGACCTGAAGCCCATAGAGAATCTGTGGGATATTGTGAAGAGAAAGTTGAGAGACGCAAGATCCAACACTCTGGATGAGCTTTTAAGGCCGCTATCGAAGCATCCTGGGCCTCCATAACACCTCAGCAGTGCCACAGGCTGATTGCCTCCATGCCACGCCGCATTGAAGCAGTCATTTCTGCAAAAGGATTCCCGACCAAGTATTGACTATTGAGTGCATAACTGAACATAATTATTTGAAGGTTGACTTTTTTTTTTTTGTATTAAAAACACTTCTTTTATTGGTCGGATAAAATATGCTAATTTTTTGAGACAGGAATTTTGGGTTTTCATGAGCTGTATGCCAAAATCATCAGTATTAAAACAATAAAAGACCTGAAATATTTCAGTTGGTGTGCAATGAATCTAAAATATATGAAAGTTTAATTTTTATCATTACATTATGGAAAATAATGAACTTTATCACAATATGCTAATTTTTTGAGAAGGACCTGTATATCAGGCCATACAATTGCTGGCAAGTTCTTGTCATCCACAATCCAAAGATCGTCAGGTATTGCGTAGGGATCCGGCAAGATCTCGCCATTGCTGAGAGTATGCTTTTTAATATAATCACCACGGTCGGAGATACTAAGGCTTCCCACATAATCCATCGTCAAATCTTTGATTTACAGTAAAGTAACGTTATATGTGTGCAGTCATGATATGTTGCAGGTCGTAAAGTAACGTAAACAAGGTTAACTTATACAAAAGAAAATTCGGGCTCTATAGAGGCTATTACATTACTAACTTAGTCTAACATGATAATTCATACATGCATCAAAGTATGTCCGGATTTTGATTCGTAAACAGTTGGACGTTTTACATAATGTTATATTAATATGAAACACAGGAAAAAACGATCCAACTCTGAAATTTCAGTTTATTATTGAGTCAACAAGAAATTACAAACAATGCGAAATCTACGTTAATTACAATGTTCTTTTACAGAACTCGGCATAACAGATAGCGTTTTTTTGCCTCCTGGATGCGGGCGCATCCGGTATTGTTTGTATACAAGAAACCCGTGTATAGCCTATGACAAGCACTGAGCGTGTCCGTCTTTGGCTCAGCGCCAGCCATAGCGCGAAAGCACAGTTTGAATCTGGCAGGTATGTCACGTCACTGTACATTCACTCCTTAGTGCTGAGCTGCTGCAGAGTTTGCCGAAATCGAAATTGCTGATGAGATATAGAGGAAAATATCTAGTGGAAAATGAGAATCTCCCCCCCCTCACCCCCGGTAGACACCGTCTGATACCAAATGGTAGACATCGCCCAACCCTACTGCGATTTGACTATCGTGGATGCGCACATTGCGATATCGATGCTCAAACGTTACATCGTGTAGCCCTACTATGGTGTAATTCCAATTATAATTAAAGCTGCGAGCAGCATTTGATCAGGGTTCAAGCATTTAAGGCCTTTAAGCACATATGCATAAAAAGTTATAAAGTTTAATGCAGCAAGCATTTAACCACTGACATAATAGATGGAAAAGACCATTTACAGCCAATACAGGCAATTTACCATAGAATGGTTTTAAAGCTTTTGACAATTATAGCGCCACCTATTGTCCGATCTCCATAAAATCTTGCATGCTTGTTCAGAATGTTATGCAACATATACTCACCAATTTTCTTGAAGTTGTGAGTTTTCGATTAGAATTTATAGGCTTTTGAGTGTATTTTGCCTGGTCCATTTTCTAAATGACCCTGTTATAGCCAATCAAACTTTTTTGGGGATAATTATTGGTCTAGAGAGTCCAGAGAATTGTCCTGCACTGGTTTGGTTCGGAAAACCTAGGACTAGTTCGCAAAAGTAGGTTTTTAACATAATCGCAAATATTTAATGAACGATTTGATTGACAGCAGTTGTTATTGATGCAAAGGTGTTCAGTATGAGGAGATCTATTGAATGATATGCATATTGTGAAACACCACGTGATTACAGAGGGCGTAAATCTCATCAGCGCCAACTAGTGGCCTATTTCTTTCAAAATTCTTACAGACCTCTAGAGCCATAAGCCGAACAAGCCCACTGAGTTTCATTCCAATCGGCCTCCGTTAACCTTGTTTAATAGGTGCTAACACTTCATTGGCCGATGGCGGCCATGTTTTTTGAGATATGCCAATGTCCTCATAGATGTACATGGCACCTTGGACCAAGACATGGCATACCAATTTTCAAGTCAGTCGGACTAATGGTCAGGTGGTTATAGCCCTTTCACGTTATAGCGCTAACTAGTGGCTAATCGGTGTGATTTTTTTACTGTGACCACATATTGAGGCCGGTGCGTCTCACAGGTGTCATTCATTAACACTCACGCCACCGGCCTCGCGCCGTTCTCTCACGTCCCTCGGCCTTGTCCTGCTCGCCACACTTAGTATTAATATGATGAAACTAGGTGGGGGATTTCCAGTTCACAGCATGCATTGCAAGGAACTGAATGGGGATCATTTTTGTTGAAATTAAGTGCTGTTTTATCCGTTTTTTTAACGATATGAGAAAAGGGAGACACTTGTTTATTCTGTTTAATGTTTTGTTATGTTGGGATTTAGAAGGGTTGTTGGTGTTTTGTGGAATTACCGCTGTGGTGAAAAGTGGAGCCTATGCTCCAGGTTGTTATGCTTATGCTACTTCATTTGAAAACGTCTCAGGTTACGACTTTAACCATAGTTCCCTGAGATAGGGAACGAGACGATGCGTCGATGACGCTTTGGGAACGCTTCCAGCGTGAATGCGTCTGAAGCATCTATGTCAACTAGTCCAATGGATGGAATGAACGTCACGGGCGGGTGACGTCATGACCAGGAAGAGATAAAAGCGCGTCCGGTGCAACCTACATTAGCTTCAAATATTGCCAGAGCAAGTCGATCACAGGGATGCAGGAAGTATGGCAGGGTGACGCATCGTCTCGTTCTCTATCTCAGGGAACTATGGTTGCAGTCGTAACCTGAGACGTTCCCGTTCGAGGGAACTCGCGATCCGACGATGACGCTTTGGGAACGAGAATACCCAAATCGCCAAACTTTCAAATGCCTGAGTGTCAGCCTGTTGTCATCAATGTCAATGTCAATTTTATTTATATAGCACTACTAAACACAACACCAGTTGACCAGTGTGCTTTACATCAATACAAAAGACAAATATAAATACAATACATTTCATCCTTAGCCATATGCTGAATCAAACAAATAGGTTTTTAGCCTAGACTTAAAAACAGACAAGGATGGAGCAAATCTAATACTAAAAGGTAGCGCATTCCACAGTCTTGGAGCCGCAGCTGAAAACGCGCGATCACCCCTACTCTTCAACTTTGATTTCGGTATACTTAAAAATCTCTGATTTGACGACCGGAGAGACATAACTGGACGATGCTCTACCAGTAGGTCCGAAAGATAAGTAGGGGCCAGACCATTTAAGGATTTAAAAACCAACAAAAGAATTTTAAAATCCACACGATATCGTACAGGCAACCAGTGCAAATGACGTAGCAATGGAGTAATATGGTCCCGTTTTCTAGTACCTGTTAGAAGTCTTGCCGCCGCATTTTGTACCATCTGTAACCGGGATAAAGCTGATTGGCTGATCCCGCAATACAGTGAGTTACAATAGTCAAGCCTCGATGTCAGAAATGCATGAATTAGTCTTTCAAGATTATTAAAAGATAAAATAGGTTTTACTCTGGCTAAAAGACGGAGCTGGAAAAAGCAGGATTTGACCACTGAGCTTATCTGCTTGTCAAATTTCAGACCATCATCAAAAATAACACCCAAGTCTTTACAGGCAGTGTTAGATTACCTAGGGTTATCTGACTAAGTGAATATGATGAGCCAAACACTATGATTTCGGTTTTATTTTCATTAAAATTAAGGAAATTTAGAGATAACCAAGCTTTCACATCAGATATACAGGCCCTGATTTTTTCCAGTCCATTGCAATTTGGTTTTAGGGACAAATAAACTTGAGTGTCGTCCGCATAGCAGTGGAACGACAACCCATGTTTCCTGAAAATAGACCCTAATGGAAGCATGTATAGCGAAAAAAGAATTGGAGCTAAAATGGAACCCTGCGGGACACCACAAGACGGAAAAGCAGTCTTTGACATATATTCCCCAATATTAACACTAAACTTCCTATTTGACAAATAAGACCTAAACCATTCTAAGGCAGGACCTTTGATACCCACCCAATGCTCCAGACGAGCAAGAAGAATAGAATGATCCACCGTATCAAAGGCAGCACTCAAATCTAATAGTAAGAGTACAGTCGAAACCCCAGAGTCAGCAGCAATTAAAACATCGTTTAGGACTTTCAGAAGTGCAGTCTCTGTCGAGTGGTATTTTTTAAAACCAGATTGAAAAAGCTCAAATACCTTATTTTCATCCAGAAAACTCTGCAATTGTTTCAAAACTATCTTCTCTAAAATCTTAGAAATAAAAGGCAAATTTGAAACTGGTCTAAAATTGTCCATAACATTTAAGTCTAAGTTGGATTTCTTTAACAGCGGTCGAACTATAGCATGTTTCAATGCTTCTGGTACCATGGAGGTTTCCAGACATTGATTTATAATGTTTAACAGATAAGGCCCCACAGCATCAATAACTTTTTTCAACAGAAAAGGAGGGACGGCATCCATAGAAGAGCCCGACGGCTTTAACTGACCCACTATTTCTTGCAGATGGGAAAGAGAAATAGGTTCAAATTGCTTCAGCTCCGCCGAACACGCCACCAAGGTAGACGGGTCAAAAGAAGTACAGCATATCCCCAATCTAATGTCATTGATCTTATTCACAAAAAAATTAAGAAAGTCATCGCATGTCCATGATGCATCAGGATACTCATAAACAGGTGGATTAATAACAGAGTTAAAAACAGTAAAAAGAGTTCTTGGTCTGTGATAATTTTTAGTAATGAGTTTTGTGAAATAATCAGATCTTGCTGCTCTCACAGCCTTTTGGTATGCAACTCGCACTAGGGTTCTGGCTTGGGACTACACTAACACTGTCTGGCTTGGGACTACACTGGCATCACTATACTAAGCACCTGAGACCCTGGGGCAGCGTCCAGGTCCAGGCTATAAAACTTGACGAACGTGAGCGGTGAGAACCAGCCCGCCGCATCACAAATGTCTTGGAGAGAAACTTCAGACGACTCGACGCCTGTGAAGAGACGACTCAAAGCCGGCGATATGTTATGCCATAAATTAATACATGATTAACTAACTGTATTTTTCTATGTACATTTCCGAAATGCACTTTCTGTAAAGCTGCTTTGAGACAATGTGTATTGTGAAAAGCGCTATACAAATAAATTTGAATTGAATTGAATTGAATAATAAAGCTTTAGATGCCGCCATACTCCTAATGGAATGAGCCCTGACCACCAAAGGGCATGTTTGGTCAGAGGATTCATAAGCAAGAGAAATAGCCTCGACTATCCACTTGCTCACTGTCTGCTTAGAGGCATGAAGACCTTTTTTGGGTGATCCAAAGCAGACCAATAATTGGTCGGATTTTCTCCACGGAGAAGTCCGATGAACATAAATGTCCAGTGCTCACACTGGGCACAAGAGGTTCAGCTTTTCCTGGTCCGACGAAGTAGACAGTGGAGGACAGGAAGCCTGCAGAACAATAGGCCTCGGAATAATGGTAGGCACCTTAGGAACATATCCATGTTTAGGGTATAAGAATGACTTGACCATCCCCGGTGCAAACTCAAGTCAGGTCGGAGAAACTGAAAGGGCCTGAAGGTATCCGACTCTTTTGAGGGACGAAATAGCTAGCAGACAAACAGTCTTAAAAGTAAGAAACTTCTCTGAGACGAATCTAAGGGCTCAAAGGGAGCCCCAGATAGGTCTTCTAGTACTATTGCCAGTTCAAGCCAGAACCCTAGTGCGAGTTGCAGACCTCAGCCTCAAGGTGCCATGAAGGAAACGAGTGATCAGGGGGTCTCGACCCAAAGATGTACCACCCACCATGGAGAGGAAAGCCGCAATGGCTGCCACGTAGACCTTAAGCGTGGAAGGACATAAACCTGATGCAAAGCGAATGAGAAACTCAAGTACTGTGTTGACCGAACAGTTAACCGGATCCCACTGACGTTGGTGACACCAAGAAGTGAAAACTCTCCATTTCAGTGAATATAGTTTCCTCTCAACCTTGGTCGAGAGACCACTCTCTATGAGTTGGGCCCCCTCAGAGGCCAAACCCACAGTTTCCAAATCCCCTGCCGGGGGTTCAATATTGCACCCCCTGCCTGAGACGGAAGGTCTCTCCTGATCGGGATCTCCAAGGGAGGGCCGTCGAGGAGAAGAATTAGGTCCGCAAACCAAATTCGGCTCGGCCAGCGTGGTGCTACTAGCAGTAGGCTTTTTCCATCCTGGCAGATTCTCTCCAGAACTCCTGGGAGCAGAGCAACAGGGGGAAATGCGTACAGACGTAGCCTCGGCCACGTCTGCACCATAGCATCCAGCCCCAGGGGGGCTGGTTGAGTGAGGGATAACCAAAGTGAACAGTGTGTCGTGTGCTGAGACGCAAACAGATCCACTTCTGCCTGGCTGTAAAACTCCCATATTTGCTCCACCGCCTCGGGGTGGAGTTTCCAGTCCCCTGGCCTCAGCCCCTGCCTCGACAGGGTGTCTGCTCCAATATTCTGGCCCCCTAGAATATACACTGCCCTCAGAGAGCGTATTTTCCTGAGCGACCAAAAATAAGAGGCAACCAAGTGTTGTCTGTCCAGAGCAACACATGATGGCCCCTCAGGTCTGGGAGGAGAAGTCTCAACGCATTGAAGACGGCCATCATCTCTAGGCAATTCATGTGCCAAGAGAGATGATGACTCCTCCACAAACCCTGAGCTGAGCGGCCTTCCAATACCGCTCCCCAGCCGGTGAGGAAAGCATCTGTCGAGATAGCAATTCGATGGCAAAGAGCTCCCAACACCGGAACCTGGGACAACAACCAGTGTAACCTCCATATAACCAAGGCGCGGGTATACTGCCACGTGATCTTGATCGTATGGAGTGGGTTTCCCCTCTGGGAGAACCCTCTGGGCCTGAGCCACCACTGCAAAGGTCTCACGTACAGCAGGCCAAAGGGGATCACATTGGACACTGCTGCCCTGAGGGCTAACAGTCTCCCAAACTGTTTCACAGTGCGTGACTGGCCTAGCTTTAGCTCTTTTGTGGCAGTAAGGATAGCAGCTACATGAGCGGGCGACGGCTCGCATCATGACGGAATCCCAGACCACTCCAAGAAAAGTGGTCCTCTGTACTGGAGAAAGCACACTCTTCTTGGCATTGAGCCACAACCCCAACCTTCGCATATAAGCGAGGACGACATCTCGATGCCGAACCACTAACTGTTCTGATTCCTCTAGAATCAGCCAGTCGTCTATGCAATTCAGAATGTGTATGCACTGCAGCCTGAGCGGGGCCAGAGCTGTATCTACGCACTTAGTGAATGTTGAAGGAAGTGCCTGATACTGGTGTTATTTACCCCCGAAAGAAAACCTCAGGAACCTCCTGTGCTGAGGGAGGATGGAGATATGGAAGTATGCATCTTTCAGATCAATCGTGACAAACCAGTCCTCGGATCTGATTTGAGTCACAATCTGTTTGAGTGTCAGGATCTTGGACTTGAGTTCCAGCACCGAACACTCCAACAGACGAAGATCTAGTATATGACGCAGTTCTCCATCCTTTTTTGGAACAATGAGATAACGTCTGTAAAGACCTGATGCAATGTCTTATATAGCTAGTCTATAGCTTTCTTTGCTAACAGGGCCTTTACCTCTTGCTCAATTACCAGAGCCTGCTCTGGATGCACTAACGTGAGCAACACCCCGTTGTAGCCTGGAGGACGAGAACCAAACTGGAATCTGCCTCTTACTACTATCTGCAGGACCCATAGAGATATATTTTGCAGTATCTTCCGCACTGCCAGAAAATCTACCAAGGGAACCAGCCCCTCGAGGCTGGCCTCTGGTGTAATTGAGACAGCCAGTTCGGGGACCTGAAGCATAATGGCAGGTACCCCTCTCAGAAGGCGCAAGTCTGACGCATTGTTGAGTTGACGCTGGGCCAGAAGCTCGCTGGAGACCGCTGCGCCCCGAAGCACGAAGGGTGGCGGGGTCGGCAGAACGTTCCCCTGAGGGCACCAAGATGGAACGGGCAGATGGGCAATCAGAGGATTGCTGATTATTTTATACAAAATCAATATCAATATTTCTCATATGTAATACGTTTAAAAACGTGTAAAAACTGCAGATGGATGTTATATTGTGAACGCTTGCTTAGCATGGAGATTTCAGTGGAAATATGACAGATGCGCTGTTTCATAATAGGTAGGGCCTATGATGTCCTTTTATGAATGACAACACAGTGCATTGATCTCATAAGGCACAATTATTTTCTCTATAATGCCGTTCAGTGTGCAATATGTGTGTGTGTAGACTGTATATTTTTCACAAAACACCTTACCTTAATGCTGTTTTTAAGAGTTCAAAACTCATTCACTTCTTGGAGGGAGCCCGGTCTACAGGGTGTCACATGATTTTCGTGCATCTAACCTGGACATTACCATTGCCAACATCAGACCGAAAATATACCAAAATCATTTACTATGGTGATTTTTCTTAAGTATTTAAGTATTTGAAATACTCAAAATACACTCCCTCAAAATATTTTGTTACAAACTACATTTTATTTTTCCACACCTGCAAAATACAAATTACAAAATACACTAAAGTAATTAAATGATGTTTTATTAACAAGGTTCGGGAGGAGCAGGTGCAGATAATTAACCCAATCAGCACAAGTGGAGATCAATCAGTAATCGACTCAGGACAAGATAAATAACAGCAGAACCCACTTGTGTTTCTTGACGGTTTATCAGCATCCCACCTCCACCCCATCTCCTCACTTTTAGTTCCATCTCTAGTTCCATCTACTCTTACCAACGGGGGGAGTACTCTGGGTTCGGGCAGAAATTCCGAGCTCGGAGCCCTCCACCCGGACAGCACGCCAAGTACGCATAACCTTTACCATAATAATTATATGTAGATGTGAACTCGTGAAATACGTATTTAAAATACATTTAATTGAAATACTGCCCATGTCTGGCGACAGGGACAGCAGCCAATTCTGTCTTTCAGTTAAGTTAACCAAAGAAAAAAGGGGAACAGAGCAAATTACTCACTGATCTTGTCTAAAGAACGTGTGTAGCTTTAATAAGGATTAATCTATATTTAATTTATAATTTATGCAGTTCAGACTATTTGATAACCTTATTCAATTTCTGTATATTTCAGTTTTATTTACACACAAAACATTAATGGTGAACATTTTTGACTTTATAAAATGATTATCTCAAGTCTTGAAAAAAGTAAGACATATTTTTGTTATACATTGTTTAGTAGCCTACTTTTATTTTTGGCAGAATTTATCATTATAATCAACTTAATTAATTCCTGGATTTTGTAACACCATAGTCCCTAAATTTATGTAAATGCAGGAAATGGGATTTAAATCGGAAAAAAATTCCCCCATTTTGTGTACCAAATGTTGCACAAATGTTATGGCAAATGTAAATTTAAAAACAGAAATGCATTGCCATTTTACATATTACATTGTCATTTTGCATATTACATTTCAAACGGAATATTGCTACCCATATGCTTTCATAGTCTTGTAGCAGGTATTGAGAAGAGAATATTATTGTAATGATGGGTTATTTCATTGCTTCATGTAGTTTGTTATGGTGCAGTAGCGAAAGACTCCAGCAGATTTCATAGACTTGGCAAATTCATTTTTCAGAAGATTGTAGGAACAGACATCTGTTATGGGCGTTCTTGGCAGTTTTTCTGAGGCTTTTATATTGTTCATATCGATATCGGAATTATATCGTATCGACCGAAATTAAGAAATATATCGTGATATAAACTTTCGCCATATAGTCCAGCCCTACCCACTAGATTAGATGTAGTTATCTTTAATGGTTTAGTGTGCAAGGCTGACGCCTTCAGGGACGATGCTGAACCGAGAGACAGATAGCTCGCAAGCGTCTGTTCTGCCTGGGGCATTGCCCCATAGCCACACTCTCTAAGATCTACCCCCTAATATCTGAATACATGAAATTGGGGGCTGAACAGATGAGACGAGTAAGGCTTTTTCCACGATCTAGACATAGCTCGCTGTGCAGATCGGGAAAAAATGGAAGGCCCCGTGATGGAGGTGAAACAATAGAGGGAAGGAAGCACTCGTGTAATTTATTTTTATTTTTAGGATGAGCGTCCCTTTTCTCTGCTAGTCATTCAATATTTAATTTATCTACAGCCTTAGGGTGCTTTCACACCTGCCTTGTTTAGTTCAGTTGAATCGCACTAGAGTTCGTTTTCCCCCTTGGTGCGGTTTGTTTGGGCAGGTGTGAAAGCAGCAATCGCACTCGGTTGCGCACCAAAAGCGGACCAAATAAGCGTACTGAGACCTTCTCGAAGATGTGGTCTCGGTGCACGTTTGTGGTGAGAACGTGATCCGACCTCGAACAGACCCAGCTGACAAAGAACTGCACGTTTGTGGACTAAACCAGCTGCCGTAGTCAAACAATATTATTATTTAGATTGTCAATAGCGCTCCCTTTAAGCCATGACTGACTTACCGCGTTCTGCACTCTCACTAAAATCTCATCGTAAACACTGAAGTTGTCCGCACTGCACAGTGAATTTCTTATTTATATCGTGTCTAGACTTTGTTGTTTATGGGGGGATTTGCGAAAGGATTAAGCTTGTGCTGATTCTGAACATACATTGTGAGCGAATTCTCCGCATGTCTACCGGATTTTCCTCTTTGTTTACTTCCGGGAGTTCTGTTGGAATTTTCCCGCACGTTAATTCTGACCAATCTAAGTGCAGTTGTGGAAATATGTTCAAGACACATCTGGCCAGTGAGTGATGTGGATGTTGTCATGTGACTGCATTTTGGTTCGTTTCATCAACTTATCAACTGATTCGGACCAGAGCAATCAGTGTGGTGTGAAAAGGAACAAAAACGCCTGAAATGATACAAAGTATAATTTTTCGCCCTTTGTCCGGACCAAATGAACCAAACTACAGGTGTGAAAGCACCCTTAGTAATCACCTCCACCAGTTCCTTATACGCTGGGGAAAGAGATGGTGAATCCTCTTCCCTCATGATTGTGTCACTTTCAATGCTCAACACATCTACCTCCTCGGAGGTAGAAGCACTGAAGCATTGGTGTCTCTCCCCGGGCGAAAGAAACCGCGGCGCGAGCTTCCGATACCGGAGAGAGAGCAATGGATCCCTCTGGAAAGGGAGGAGATAAGGGCCTTGGACCCGTCTCCAACCCCGTAAAGAGATCGATTTGTGATCCCCAGGAATGCATTCTCCGTGCTGCCTCAGCAGACGTGGGTCCTGCATCCTGAGAACCGCGAGCCTGGCCACTCTCCTCAAAAAGTGACAGGCGGGAGCGGAGCATGCGAAAGCTTCTCACAATGTCGGCAATCAGACCCCTCGAAGGCTGATACCGCATGCTCCACTCCCATACACATCACACAAAGCTTGTGTGTGTCCCCACTCGTTAAATAACGCGAGCAGGGAGAAACACAAAATTTGTGCAATTGTTTCGCCATACTGTTTAGATATATATATTCAGACAGACAACAGTAAATATAACAGACAGTTTGACACAGATCGCTTGCTGAGGCAACAGAAGCTAATGCCGGTTGCACCGGATGCGCTTTTATCTCTTCCTGGTCATGACGTCACCCGCGCGTGACGTTCATTCCATCCATTGGACTAGATGCTTCAGACGAATTCATGCTTGAAGCGTTCCCAAAGCGTCATCGACGCATCACGAGTTCCCTCGAAAGGGAACCAGTTACTGTGCAAGAGAAAATGAAGTACCTATATTTTTCTTTCTCCTCATGCTTTATACCAACAACACACTTTTCATAATGTAAATAAAAGTTTCATATAGCATGCTAACAGGTGCTATTGCCTGCTAACTGCAAAATATTTTTTTGGGTCCTCTGTTTGATTTGGTTGGGTTAGTTTGTTTTGTCTGATTTGATCGGGTTAGTTTAAAGTGTCTGAATTTATTGTTTACACTGTTTTCTGCTACACAATGTATTCTAATTTATTGGGTATTTGAGTTTACGGTTTAATTTAATGTTTAGAAATTCCATTACCTATGTGTGGAAACCCTGTCCACAATTGAATGAAGTTGTGTGTGTGTATTAGTGTGTGTGTGTGTGTGTTTGTGTGTGTGTGTGTGTGTGTGTATGTTAGTGTGTGTGTGAAAGAAAGTCAGTCAAACAAACAGGTTTGGAACAACATGAGGGTGTAAACGATGATAGCTTTTACTTTTTTTTTGGTGAACTCTTCTATCAAAAATATCAAAAGAAACATGTAAACATGTAGCTAGATTAGTCAGAGGTCTCTAAATTTAAACAACAGAAGCTATTCTGATTCTTCTGAAACAGCACCGTCCTTTTTCTCAGGGAATTAAATATTAGGGGCTTTCGCACCGGATAGTTCTAGGAACGTAGTTCTAGGAACTAACCACCAGGGTGGTTCCCAGGGAACTAATGGTTTTGTCGAGAGGCGGAGGCGGCACGAAATTTGACGGAGGCGGCCGCCTCATAATTGTCTATGCATGAAAAACCCTGCCCTAGGAACGTTTTCTGGTTGCATTCGCACCGCCAGTAGGAACTCTAAAGTGACGTAAGCTGCCCTTGTTGTTGTGACTTTTAATTTTGACGGTGCGGCAGACCTTTATATGGCGCAGAGAACGCTCACAGTGCTCGCATTCTCCGTGTTCATTAGTTTACGATCTGTCTAACAATCCTGTCTGATATGTTATTAGATAGAACTATAATACGTAGAAAGTAGACAGTAATGAAAAGTTAGTAGCGTATGCCGTGTGGTTATTGTCCAGTGTTGCTAGCTGAGCAGAAATTCATAATCCGGGAGCCAAAATAGTAACAGAACTTCCGCCAATAGTTCTAAGAGAACTATGAAAAGGTTACTCCGGTGCGAACGCCCCTTTAGATGACAGCCCAATCTCTGGACAGCACAAGCTTGCCTGAGAAGTCTGTGGCCCCACCAGGCCTTAGTTTAAATTGAGTTCATCAGTTGAGCTGTGATAGCAGGATCAGAGGTTCTGTGCAACGGCAGACTTCTAACAAATAGCCCAATGGCTACTGCTCTTCAATAAGAGAAGCCAGAAATTCATTGATGGAGAAAAAGATCATTCCAAAAAAAAAAAAAAAGAGAGGGAGGCCGAGTATTCTCATCCCATTTTATGATTGTTCTATTGCTGTATATTTTATGTATACTATAAAAAAGCTGAGGAATATTTAATCATAATAGCAATCTGATTATTATTTCAAGTCAATTCTCGTCCTATTTGATCACAAGAACATTATTAGATCACTATTGAATGGATCGATACCGTAGCTGAGAGTGATTTTGCAAATAGTGTCTCTTCTAATGTTTAGTGATTTTATGGGTGGGGAATGCTATAGTCTCTTATGTTTTCATTATGTTCAGGGTGACACTGCCAATTGCCTACAGCATGTAATGGGGGGGTGCATATTGAAGCAAATGTCAATAATGTATTTGTGAATTTTGACAACTAGACCTGAGCTCTGAAATAAGGGCCATATAATCATAATAGCCTTTGAAAGTGTCTGCATTGGTGAAATGTGCTATTGATATTTTAAAACGTGATTGATGATAACTTTTATATTGAAGGTTGAATAAAATGTACATTGGATCTTGCAGAGGGAAGCAGCAACAATTAAAAGCAAGTGTCACTCACTGCAGAAGTACACACACAAACAGAGAGTGAGAGAGAGAGTAGAGAGAGAGAAAGAGAGAGTGGCGAGTTTTGCGTTGTGGAAGATATTGATTTTAGATTTGTTTTTTTCAGACCTCTCAAGTTTCATGACCCACACTTGTCTCCAGGGTGAGACTAGCTCAAGCTGGCGTGACTGATATTGTTAAAGCTCCTAAACCGTCTCCTTCAGGAGTGGCATCTCAGATAATCTCAGGATCAGTCGCCTTCTCCCCATAGAAATATATGTCCACTTCTATGTGACACACTTGTTGTCCTCTTATTAGGGGTGGGCATGAGTACCCAAATACTTATTTAGACATAACAGCAATAACTGAACATTTTGGAGGTGATTAGCAGGTTTTTCACATAATGCAGGAGTCTTTTAAAACATTAAATTAACACTATTAAATATATCATATAAAAAATGATTTTTTTGGCGAAGTAAATCCTACTGAAAAAAACCAATGTAATTTACATGAAAAAGTTAGTTCAGGCAAGAATTTAAAAAACGAAGTAAATTCCATATCAGTACTTAATTCAAGCGAGTAGAAATGAAAGTGTAAATATCAACTCAATAAAATTAAGTAAAAATTACTCAACTTTTCTGATACTTGGGTTCCCATCATGTATTGGACCTTGAACAGAGGCGATTTCTTTAAGACTGCAAGGGAAGCTGGTGAATAGAGAAGTGGGCTGGCCTGGAGTCCGGGCGTCTGCGTGATGATTGGAGGATCTGTCGAAAGACTGCATCTCCATTTGACTGACAGCTATTTTGTACTATAAGAAGTCGCTGAAGCTATTCGCGCTCAGTCCCATCACGGATTTCTCAAGTGTAGTCAAAAGACAAACTGCTGCAACCTATTTCTTGATATTTGCGTGCGAAATTGCCAATTTTCATTTATATATTTTACAATTACATACCACATCCCTTGTTTGAGTTTTAGCGAGTTTAATACTTTTTTTTTGATCGTCATTCATTCATTCATATAGTAGGCAAGGCTAGCATGGGTGAAACTGCACACGATGTCAGACAGTGTTAATACTGTCTACCTGATTTTGGCGAAGTCATTTGAAAGTCTTCCTTACGAGGAAAAGCTTAAAATTAAACAGAAGGGCAGATCAACACCTAAGATTGATTTAGTGCAAAAAATAGGGAAAAATAACAGGTCCTTTTAGCTCTCCTGGTATGACAAAATTAGCTGGCTGACTGGAAGTGCTGTGACAAATAAAATGTACTGCTGGCCATGCCTCTTAATGAAACCATCTCACAGATGTGTTGTTTGGTCAAAGGTGGGGTTTGAAGATCTGTCTAACTTTGACAGGGCATATAAAAGGCATGAAAAGAGCCATGAACATGTGAGTGCATGTGCAAGATTAAGTTGCATGGGCAGGATCAGAGTTGAGCATGCAATCAATAAAGCTGCTGGCATTCAAGTGGCTAAACATAATGAAACAGTAAAAAAAATAGGGTCTTCCTAAACCGCCTTATTGATGTGACATCCTTGCTTGGCTGGCAGGAGCTGTCATTTAGGGGACATGATGAGAGTAGTGAATCATCCAACTAGGGGAATTACAGGGAGTTCACAGAAACATTAGCTAAATATGACTCTGTCCTGTCCACACAATTTGAGTGCTCAACTGTGTTTTCTGGTATGTCCCATACTATTCAAAATGACTTGATCTCTGCTCTTGCAGCCACCGTTTCTGATCAGATCAGAGATGAAATTCAGGATGCTCCCTTTTTTGGATGGGAGGTGGATGAAACAACTGATATATCCTGTCGTGCCCAACTCTCTGTCATTGTTCACTATGTGGATAGTGCAGGTAAAATTCAGGAGCGCTTTATTGGATTTTTTTATGTTTCTGAGGGGCGAGATGCTCAGTCCGTTTTTGATGTATTAAATGAGAACATGCAGGGCTACAATTTTAAGGATAAGCTTGTGGCACAGACCTATGATGGAGCTGCTGTCATGGCTTCAGCTCTCAATGGTCTGCAGGCCAAAGTGAAAGCAATAGCCCCCAGTGCAATGTTTGTGCATTGCAACACTGAATCTGGTGCTGTCACAGGGGGCTAAATGCTTGCCTGAGTGCAGAATTTTTTTTGCATCACTCTCTGGCTTTGCCACATTTTTTTCAAAATCCATAAAGAGGACGTCTTTTCTGGAGTCTGCAGGCTGTTCAAGGTTGCCCAGAAAACGCTCCTACTCGATGGAATTTCACATCACGGATAGTGAGCACTGTGGCAAACAACTATGATGGCCTCCTGCAGACATTTGATAACATCATTGCAGATACGACAATGGATGATGATACACTGGATTGTGCCAAAGGCTTTGTGAGGAAACTGGAGGATTTTGAGTTTGTGTTCATGTTGTACACATATGAACAAATCTTCTCTGAGACTGTTGTGGTCTTTGACATTGTTCAGCAGAGGGCGATGGATGTTCTCTACTGCAAGAAAAGAATTGAGTCTCTTCTTGCATTTGTCAAAGACAAGAGGTCAGAGGGGGCTTTCCAAGCTGTTTATGCCAAAACAGCAGATCTCACATCAGACCCACGAGATGAGCCTATGAGAAAGCGCCGTTTGACCCAATTGCTTGACCCCCAAGAGCGCTACAGAAATCTGTACATGGCGATCCTTGATAACATCTTGGAGCAGATTCCTCGACGTTTTTCAAATTTGGAAAGTATGCTCTTCTTAGAATTAGTCAATCCAGGGAAATTTGATGACATGAGGCAAGTATTTCCAGAGGAGGCCTTCCAAAGTGTCCTGAAAAGTTATGGCCATCACTTTGATTCTGGGAGACTGAGGTCTGAACTTCAAGTCCTGTATTCAGATCAGGACTTGCAGGGTAACAGGGAGTTGGACAGTGCAATGTCTCAGCTTTACAAACTGTTCTTATTAGTGGCAACAATTGGAGCTACATCTGCAGGTGTAGAAAGGAGCTTCTCCTGTTTAAAGTGGCTCAAGTCCTACACCCGTAACACAATGGGCCAAGGCTGTTTAAGCAGCCTAGCTCTGCTGGGCATTGAGAGGACACTGGTCAAGTCACTGGAAAAGAGGCCTAGTTGGTACGACAGTGTCACAGAGCATTTTCTTGAAAAGGAACGTAGGGCAGAATTTACGTTTAAATAAATGGACAATTCTATGATGTAGGCCGAAAATGAGCTTCCCCTCTTTGAGAGACCAGCAGCCGCCACTGACCTTGAATAATTAATGAGGTTCATTTTCAATGGTTTCCAGCTGTATTTACACTGTTTTATCATTGATTTTTATTGTCAGTATTAGTAACTTGCCATTTTGTGAAATTTCGAGTAATTTTTTTGCTCAAAATGACACATTCAAACACAAAAACGACCCATCAAATGTTACCGCCATTATGTATTGTCTACCAAGTATTGAGGTCTTTGCATTCACATGATGCTTGACATCTGACATGATGTAATATAAATTACTTAGATGATCTAAGTAAAGCACATACTACAAATGACTAATAAAATTCAATAATATTGTTGTAGTGAAATGTAATGCAATGGCAAAGGACATTTTAACTAAATCGATATTAATCAACCTTTTACTAGCTGAGTTAAAATTTATTATTTTCTTTGTTACTTTCACTTAACTAGGTTAAGTTTACTTAATTCCATATTCCAAGTAAATTTAACTTAAAGATTTCTAATTAAAGCTACTGATAAATATGTTTAGGTTTTTACTTGGCAAATCTTTGTAAATTTACTAGCATTTTCTGAGTGAAAAAAGTTGCCTAGCTTTTTTCAAATAAATCCTACTCCAATTGTTTTTCAGTGTAAGGAATGGGTGATATGATCAAAATTCACGATAAAAGTAATTTTTTTTTCAATAATTACTATGTATGAAGATATAGTCTTGCTTGAAATAAGGTTGTTGTGATATTAAAATTTTAGAGACCTGAGATTTTATAATTCTTAACATGAATTTTCATTTCGCAGCAAAAACTAAAACTAGCCTAATTAATCTAAGAAAAAAGTTGAGTAAAGAGTCAGTAATAAAATAAGAACAAAGAAACTAAGAGGAATATAAAAAATAAATATAATTGAACCAAAATTAAATTAACTGTTTCAGATAGATCTATCTATCAAAAATAAGAAATCCTGCAGAAACATTTTATTAAAGTGATTCAGTCAAACGTGAGTGATTGTTCTCATTCTTTTGTTAAGGATATAGACACCAGCAGGTATATTTTCTGCCAACTGTTTAAGTTAACTTAAGACATCTCAAACATGCATTTTAGTTTGGGTCTAGTCTGAGAAATCGGCCATTTGTGTTGAAACTGGTAAGGCTTAAAAATGTGAAATATGCATGATATTTATGTCAGTTTATTGTATCTAATTGTATACCACCCAGCCCTTTTTTCAAAGACATTTTTTCTAAATATTTTTTTATATTACTTGGCTGTTGTTTTAATTAACAGCAGCAATGCATACGTATATTGACAAACAATTAAGATAATGGACCCCCAAAGTATTTGGTTGATTTCAGTTGAGTACTTGATAAGACAAAATGACTAACGTAGCACGTGAAGCATCATTATTTTGTGGCTGACATGAAGTGGAGAGACTGGTGCAGAAGGTAATTGTCCTCCCTGAAATAATAAACAGCCCTGTTTGAAGAAATCACCACAGGCATCTTGAAAACCAAAAAGCAGCAACATGTCTTTTGGGAAATTCTATGTTTGCAGTTAGTAAGTGTTGGACTGGGGCCCATCCCACTTCAAACCCCACAACTCCCACAGTCCAACAGTTAGAAGTTGTGATTTGGAAACAAGCCGTGTCTGTAGGCACAGCTGTGTCAAGACCTACTGGTGTGATATTCTTTCCGTCCTACCTGCCCTTCTAATGAGAGAATTCCATTCTGAGTGGGTGGCAAGTAGAAGCAGAAAAACCTTTTCTGTCCCTCCACTAGTTCCTAATTTCTCTCTCTCTCTCTCTCTCTCTCTCTCTCTCTCTCTCTCTCTCTCTCTCTCTCTCTCTCTCTCTCTCTCTCTCTCTCTCTCTCTCTCTCTCTCTCTCTCTCTCTCTCTCTCTCTCTCTCTCTCTCTCTCGGCTATCTATTATACTCTTGTGGTCCTCTACCATTCTGTACACCCTCCCCTTACCCCCCCCCCCCCCCACCCCCCCCCCTCCCTCATGTACCTGACTGGAGAGTTGCTTTCTCCTGATCAGGACTGCTGTAGTAATTGGCTGCCCCCTCAACTCGGCTCAGCACAGCACATCTTCCAATATAACAGGCTACTGTTTCAGCCTGCCTTGCACTTTAGGATCTGACAGCTAAATTGTTGTTCACCGGTTTGGAGACAGAATTATGTTAATGTCCACATTGTCACTGCTGTTTAGGCAAGAAAATAAAGGAAACAAGATGGCATATTAGAGGCTGGAGTTGTGCAGCAGGATTTGCCGTTTACATCGATGAGATCAAAGCGGCAAGGAGAGTCGTTATGGCTGAGGCCCAGCAGACGTAGTCGTGGCTGCAGCTGGGTTGTTAAACTAGACTTCTTCCTCTGATTCTCTCTTGTTGCTGTGCAAGAGTGTCCCTGCTAGTTTTTCCTCTCTCTCTCTAGATTGTATAGGTTGAGGTTAGTCGTCTACTGTACCTTTTTTTGTTTGTTTTGTTTAAAAATGACCAATTGTTTAAACATTTAGCCATATAAAGGGAGCCTCCTATTATAGCACAATCCTATGCTTGAACCTGAGGTCACACACCATAATTAAATGTGGTTGTAACACAGTTAGTTGTTATGGGAAGAAGGAGGTGAGAACCGGCGAACATTCCAAGAATTTTTAATAAAATAAATCAACTAATACAAAATTAAAGTAAAGACAGCAGCCCCTCATGGACGACTGCTGTCACATATAATAAAACAAAACATCTAATAAAACAGTCCAGGCCTGGTCCTCTCTGGTCCTTCACTATCGTCGCTCCTCCTTTTATGCCTCCGCTCCTCCGTGAGAGATACGAGACCGGTGCGTTGCGCAGGTGTCGCTCATTATCAATCACACCACCGGCCTCGCGCCGTTCTCTCATGGCGCTCGCCTTCTCCTGCTTGCCACAGTGGTCATGTCGACAATGTCGGCTGACATTTATAAACTTTTTAGAAGTCATTATAAAATGTCCAGTTCAAGTGCTTTGTCTGGGGAATCTATTTTCACCAGAGTCATTATAGTGCAGGCTAAATTTTAAGTTTTAATTTACCGTTCAATATACTTTTTAATCTACAAATGAAACTACTTTGTGTATGGTCATTTTACAAATGAAGACAGTTTTCTGTATTCATACAACCAGAAAATGATATAGGATGAATTTGCAGACAATAATGTAAAGTCAGCTTTTCCCATCTTAGCAATTAAGGTTTGGATTAGGATCGGGATACTGATGTTAGATCAGCAATTACGGACAGACTTATCTCGCACATGGAACTGGAATTCCAGTCTGCTCACAGTCGTAACAGCCCCTTTACCCTGTAAATTAGGGCTGCACGTTTTCAAGTTTTTCATTAACCGTTAACCGAGGCCCTTAGCGGTTAATACTCGGTTAACCATAGTCTACGCGCCGCAACCCCGAGATAGAGACACACGAGAAAGGGGTAGTTCATTTTTAACACCTTTAATAACTGCACAAAACATCTTTAACTTTTAGGTGGCAAAATATTGTTTTAGGCTACCTAATTCTGTGAATTACACTGCACAAACCAAAAGTACTACTGCCGAATGAAGAAGGGTCAGTTCTCCCCAGAACATAAAATATTCATTTTATTTTATTTTTCGTGTTCGCATTGATATGGAACAAACAATAATAAGCGGCACTAAAACTTTCACAGAGACCTCAAACAGAATGCACAAATTACCAATTACCTGGAAATAAGAAGTAAATATAGCAGACATTAGATAATACGGAGCCGCCGGCGCGTGAACTGCAGCTCATCTCATAAACGAATTCCGAAACTCAGCGTAGGCTATAAGGTAGCCTACTTGTCTCACAGACCTGAGAAATAAATCTATATTGAAATGTCTACTTTTAAACACAACAATTCAAAACGAAAGAAAACAGACTGCTCTCTGCTTATGTAATCCGTATGAAAAGTGCATTTCTCTCTGGCGTTCACTGTGAAGATCGCGAATCAGCATTGTCAACTTCATCTTTCCAGCTGAGTGAGCCTGCAAACAATTAAAATGTCTCCTTGCTATATTTGACATATTCATAATCATTACTTTTGCCTCTTCTTTTTGACAGCTATTAGGTTATTGGCAGCGCAACCCAGGCTACATTACATGAACGCGTCAGCACCAAAAACATGGAGATATTTAAATAATTGCACAACCTATTTGATATTCCAATTAAATAGGCTACTCAGTTAGGCTACTCATCCGAACCAACTATTAAAAAAATGTTTACTTGTAAGCGGTCTTTTTACATGTTAGTTTTTTTCTGTGAGCGGGAATTGAAAACCAGGAGTGGACTATTAGCGAAGTGATTACAGAATGCTAGAGTGGAGAGAGGAACGTGCTTTCGCTCCACTCCAGGCTTTGATCACATCCCCCTCAGCAAGGTGAATACACCTCGTCTTTCCTTAATTTAAGACCTATTCAAACTAAAATTAAGACATTACACTATTTGAGAAATGAAAGCCTATTTACGGCCTTAAAATTATGAAAAGTGAACTTCTTGTGGACAATTCAAATGTCTGGGAGTGCTCTGGCGGTGCAAAAATGTATTACAACTAAATTCAATGCACGCCATTGACGCCACTTAACCGAGCAAAATGTTTCACTCGGTTACGCAATTTTTAACGGTTAATCGGTTAATCGGTTAACCATGGACACCCCTACTGTAAATGTTTTTTTGTTGTTTGTTCTCTGGTGCTCTCCTATATTTTATTTCTATTTTTTATGACGCTAAGGCTCATTCCCAGTCCCAGAGCCGCAGTAATGTCAGATAAGGGTGTGTGTTGACACTGATAGACTGCTCTTTATTAAAGCAGTCAGCGTTAGAACTTTAGTGAATTAGCATTCTGCTCTGTACTCTGTCTGCTTTTAACTGCGGAGCAATGAGCCCTCATTTCAATGCCATTCATTTTATTTGGTGAAAACGGAGCATAGCCCAAACATCTCAAGAGGTCTTTCAAGTTGTGCTCTGGGAGGAGTTAGAAGGGATTTTATTAGTATGAGGGGTTTTTAATTAACAACCAGTCATCTAATCGGAGCAGTGAATGTTTTTCATTCTCCTGGATGTGTGCTTATATTCAGCACAAGTCAGATTCGAACCTGTCTTCAAGTCCCTAATAGCATTTTACACTGATAAACGTCTGCTTTTAATTCACAGCGAATATGGTGGATGGCTTATTTGAGCTGTTTTACCATTTAATTATCATCCCTCACACTGTTTTATAATCATAATGTTCTGTTTCATTATTCTCAAAACAGATAGTAACTCAGTGAACCAACTGTCCTATGTGGATTGTCATATCAGTGTGCAAAATTGGCTCTGGAGCAGGAGCTTGGCTGGTTGGCATGGACCATAGACTTCAGATCACGTACTTATGGGATCCTGCACCAGTTGAGCAACTGCCAGTGAGATGAATGATAATGCTATTGCTAACCTTCCTTTAGGTTTTATAGACCTCCTTGCTCTGAAGTGAATGATGTCATCATCAGTGGGTGTGTCAAACGGAATGTGTTTGTTGGCTCTGATGAGTGGCAGGCCTTGGTTATGGGCTAACTGTGTGTGTGTGTGGTCTGAAATGATTACAAATGGGCTGGTATTAGAGTCTAGGCCGGTCTTAGAGGACTCTGCCTACACTGTCTGATCTGTATCTGAGTTTGTCTGGAGATGACCAAGGCCTGACACCACCCGCCTGTCTTTGTAATCTTTCTTCAAAATGCAATAAGTATTCAGTTCTGGCTTTATTCTGCTTTGGAACGCCCCGTTTTCACAACCCAAGCAATTCCTGATGGATAAAATTAAATGTCGCCATATTTTTATTTTTTTATTTTTTTATTTTAAGTATTCTGTTATGCTTAGAAATTTTACATTACAGACATAAATAGTTTGTGAATGCCTTTTCATGTTGACTTTTGGCCTTTTGCCAGTTTAATTCTTTTTTTGATGACTTATGACTTACTGACTTAAATTATTGGGACATTGTTTTTGATTTTACCTTTTATTTTTACTTTTGACACTGGTTGCTACAGAGATTGTTTTTCTTTCTATGTGTACTGTGTGGGATGGCGGATTGTTGTCATTCGGGAGCAGGTGCTCTATGCTAATGTTAACTGAGTGAGTCAAATGATTCCACATACCAGTCTCAGATCTCTACTGTAAAACTCATTTACCCATGTACAATTGCACCCATTAGGGGTGGGCGATATAGCCTCAAAATTCTATCACGATATTTCAAGAATATTTGCGATAATGATATTTATGACGATATAGACATTTTTTTTGTTGTTGTTGAAAATTTTCTTGTTATGTTTATCTCGCCTAAATGTTTGCTCACTCATTGCGTTTTTACAATGTGGTAATTTTGTTGTTGAGAGTTTACACAACACAAGGAAGCTTGATTTCAATCTTTGAATTAAATGTTAAATGTGTGTAGGTCTAACACCAGTATTCAGAAATACTACAGAAACATAATAAAGTAATCAAATGTAAAATAACACAGTCTTTTAGTTCTGTTTCCTGATTAAATATATAGGCTAATAATTCTCATTCATTACAATTAAAGCTATCTTTTGTTGTTTTGACGACAACATTAATGACAGACGCATAGCCTATGGCTGCTGTCACTTTTACAGCTAGTGCACGGATTCATTGCTGTTTTCATTATACTGTCTGTCACACTGTCACATGCGTTTTATACCAAACCGACTGTGTTTATGAGTATACTTACCAAGACCGGAAGTTTTACACAATTTTGCGGTTTTCCCCCCATTAAAGCGATATAATCCGTGAAAAATAACTTTACTTTCTCGCGAGCTGTAGGCTATATGTATGCACGCACTGCAACTCTCTCAGAGAGTGCGCGACTAGCTTATTGGATAGTTTAAAACCGCTTGAATGTTTAAACTGATAAGAATTAAGAAGACTTGAAAATTATAAACTTTAGTTACGATGCACTGATGGCCCGATTGTGCAAGAGACCATTCAGTCATGTCCCGACTCCTAAACGCGCGCGAGAGAAGACGCGCGTCGGCAGCCCCGCTGAACACTCAAGCTGTATGTGAAATTGCTAAATCGTCATCGGAGGCTGACAGGCTGCTCTCGCGCTCACACAGGTGTTGTTGTTGTGCGTGCTAGGGAACGTAAATGCGCCATACGTCATCGCGTCGCTATATCATTGATATCGCGATATGACACTTTTTTATCATGTAAAAATGTATACCGGTATTATCGTGGACGGTATGATATGGCACACCCCTAGCACCCATCAGTCTATGCTACATTCAGCACATACTCCAGAGTTCCAGAATTATCTCCATGCACCAAACGAAAGAGCACAGAGAGTCACACTGTTGTTTCATGGCATTATCAGGTAGCTGTAAACCTTTTGTTAGGACCTTGCTCTAGGCTGGGATTACACTCTTCTCAGTGAGCTGTTCTCCACCTTTTCTCATTCTTTAAAGATTTCAGAGTCATCCTTTAAGTCCATCTTCTCCGATATTGTCTTTTATAACTTTAGACATCCAAACATCTGAGAAAATTAAAAATAGAGGTATTATAGAACGGACAGGGTGACTTTGCCTTTAAGAAGCACTGGGGACATGGGGGTTTGCCATTTGAAATGTACATCTTTGATTTCTGGTCGGCTTGTGCTTGAGACACGGCTCTTTGTTTTATATTCACAAACAGAAGTCCAAGCTTTCGTGGGGTTCTCAGACAAATTGAAAAGGGTCCAGGTAATAAGAAGTGCACACTTGAGAATCACATTCCTTGAATAAAGTATAAGGCTTTGTTGAGCACAGTCACTGTAAGACATTTTCAAAGGTGGCATAGCTATACAGGAAGGACAACTAAAAGTCAGTGCCTCTAAATTGAAACCCACTGTTCTACAAAAATTTTGAGGATGCTTGTATTTATTTAAATATATTGTGTGTCTATAGAAAATGTCTATATTTTTCCAACTTACAACCCTCTACGGACACACTGAAGCTCGAGTCGCCATTGGCTAGTAAATTTTTTATTTCACTCGCCATACAGAACAATGCAGATGAAAAAATTCTACATAAATGTAATATAAATATAAAATATAAATTTCATACACTATTAAAGACAAGTAATCGGTCTATGTTAAAATAAGAACAAATAAACACAATATAAAAAACAATAGATGTAAATGAATTAAACTGCTTTTCAGGTTTTTCAGGTAACCAGTATACTAATATTGTACATATGTGTTGTCTTTATCAACTGTTGTTTATGTTCACTTAAGACATAATCAACTATGTTTACTAGGATACTCACCAAGACAGGGATTCAGACTTAATTTTTGCGTGAAATTGTCAGTTCAAGCGCAAGACGTAAAAGAGCTCAATTCAGTATTCACGTGTTGTCAGACGCGCGTGAGTTATCTTTCGCGCTAAAAAACACGTGCAACTGATAAACCACAGCATGAACCGCAAATAATGTATGATATTCTTTTTAGATTTTTACATATTAATGTAAATGTCAAATATGACACAACAGGCTTTTGGGAAATATTTTTCCATCTCTTAATTATCATTGATTTGCAATGAATTGTATATATGAGCCATAAAAGCCTGATAAATGTGTGTGTGTGATTTTTTTGGCTCATATATGCAATTCATTGCAAATCATTGATAATTGAGAGATGGATAAAAATAAATGTTCCCCAAAAGCCTGTTGTGTAATATTTAACATTTACATTAATATAAAAAAATGTCAAAAGAATTTTTAATTTTTAACAAAATAAAAATGGTGTATGAATAATCCAGTAAAGTGAAGTTGCTTATATCTTACATTTACTTTATAAAAAACATAAAATATTTCTGAGCAAAAAAGACAACGGCTTTTATCCTCTGATTGATAGTTCATACTATGAACCCGAAGTAGATTGTGTACAGGAGGGTTTTCAGTAAAGTTTTGGTCATTGATAATTTATAGGTCCTAGAAATTAAATATTATACAGTAGGCTAATTAATTCATAAATAGTCATTATACTTATTGTTCAACAGAATTTTACAAAGAATGTTTAGTTTAAGTTATGAGAGAATAAATGGTTTTAACAATTTGGGTAAAATGTTGTAACACACATTGCCAAACAAGGATTCTTTTTTTCAGTTAATTTATACCCCCAAAGGGGTGACGTTTTGTGGCCGATACAAAAATGTAAATCAAAAATAAAAGTCATGTTTTTAGAAAAATCATGAAATTGTATTATTTGTATCCCAATAGAATGGAAAAAAGCAATACATTAATTTTCTGTTGTCTGTTTATGGTCTTGCCCTTTCACTTTTAGGCTTAAAGTGACAGCTACCTAATATACCTGCTGCTGTCTATCATGTTAATCAAAGAAAAAAGGAAAAGAGAAAATCACTCACTGCTCTTGACTTAATAACTTTTGTAACTCTAATTGTAAAGATTTAATTTGTAAAAATGAAATACAATCCAGGGTTATTTTACATTTGATAAAAATAATTTTTACCCAAATATTTACCGGTATCGTATCGAAGTTAGAAATTCCAGTATTGTGACTTGTGACAACACTAATTCAGGGTGATACAAGAGACCTCCACATAGTGTAAGGGTGTTGCTAACCCTGTCAGAGTTTACTTTTTGCAGTAATGACTGGAAGACATGTTATCCCTAACTCAGCTAAGGGATAATCCTCAAATTTAACCCCTTCTAATCACAAAACCCTACCATTATAACACAAATTATAGCAAGTAAAGCAAATCTGATTTGGCTTTGCAAGTTTGCAGACAATGATAAGTGATATTTTTGTACTTTTATTCATTGAAAAAATTGGGTGTGGAAGAAAAGAGAAGGAAAACTAGAGATCTGTAACAGGATTATGTCATTTAAGGCCATATTTCTTAGTCCAAACAGATGCCAAAATCCTATTCTTTGACATAAACAGATGTCTGCAATATCAAAGTTGATTGTCTGACAACTGGGGAAGAATGAAAGATTCACAACTGCACCAGTTTAGATGATACCACTGTCATTTAAGAGAAGCAAATATCTTTCTTGCTGATGTGGAGAAAGAGGCCTTCACACCAGGGTTATTTAAATTTGGCATAACCGTCCGACAGTGTAACATAAACCGTCAGACCTGGAGATGGGTAATTGGATGCAGCATATGTGTCTTGATTTGTCGTCAGTGACGCGTGCGGCAGCGGAACACATGGTGACGTGTAAGCGCATTGGCTTAGACAGAGGAAATCGAACTGATTTGCATGCATGCTCATAACAACATTTACAGGATTTGGTATAGCATCGCATTCGCAAATGATAGATGATTGTTTGTCACAATTACAGCCTTAGGAAAATGGCGGGGGTGTTTTTGACAGTGACTCAGGCATATTATGTCACATTTTTGACTCGCTGTTAGGACGTTTGTTATGGATTAGATATTCCATCATTGTGCTGGTGTTGAAATGTAGGTTGAGCTCACAAAGTACATGAACATGAATTTGAGGCTTTGTGTAAATTCTTGTTTTATTATATTCATAAAAAATTAATATAATATAAACATGTATGAAATTATATATATATAATTTCATACATTGCATATACTCACTTCATTCAGGAAATAATTTCTGCTAGCAGGTGCCTGGCCAAGCCTTTTTTTCCCCTTTCATCCATACTCCTGCTATCCTGCGGGGGTTTTAGGGGAATAGAATGAGGATGTCATTTGGGTGCAGGTGACAGGCACAGCAGTTGGTCGTATAAGGTGATTATAAGTGGACTCAATTTACAGTTGTAGACAATTTCATTGTAATTTAGAAATTCCACTCTGAAAGTGAACTTTCATTTGACAATGAAAGTTAAATGGCAGTGATTTGACTGGCCTGCCAAGCCCTTAGAATGGGAACGAGAGACAGACAAGATACGAATGGAAGAAAGCCTGATATATAGCCCTGCCTTAATTGCCCCTGAACAAATTGTATTCCCTTTTTCTTTTATCTTTAGCCAGCATTTGTGCTTTTTACTGTTCTTTTGAACAGCCAGGATCAGGGTGGCTGTGTACTTTATTGGGTACTTAAAGTCTCAATAAAGCTTAACATCAGTTCCCTTAAACCCTTGAGAGTGGACTTCCACTACTGAAACACCTGAAATCTGATCATTTTCATTACAATATGTCACTATTTCTTTTTTTTCTCTCATAGTACGCTTGGCCCATTAATTCACATTTTCATTCATCTAACATTTTTACCTTCATTCTGCAAGTTGCTCATTAGTCGCTCTTTGCAGTCAAAATAATTGGCGCCCATTAATTAATGATCCTTGTTATATGCTCTGTATGAAGAATGTAGAAGAACTGCAAAGGATAACCTAATATTAAATTGTATATACTTATTATTGTATAAGTGCACTGAGCCCTATATAGTACCCAAGATGTATTAATGCAATCATATTAATGATTAATTAAATTTATTATTGAAATAATGGTATTGAAATGCTTTTACTGTCTCCTATTTCTAATCTTTATGGCATGCTTGTATTTTTGTTTTGCAGATGAACATGGACATTTGAAAATATACCTGCCCAAAAAGCTGCTTGAATGTCTACCAAAATGCTCCACATTGCCAAAGGAGAGACACAGGTGGAACACCAATGAGGTAAGGTCACCTCTCTCCGCCATCTGCTGTTGTCTTTTTTTAACTCCTGCTGACTTCATAGAGATAAAACCTCGTTTATTTTAAGCAGTGAAACGGACACAATGTGTTAATAGAAACCTCTCTTGGGATTCTGCAGTCAGTTCAGATATTAACAGCAACTGCGTGATTGCCTTATTTTTGTGGCAGGAGGAAGTTGCCTATTTTCCGTGCTGTGCTTGCAAAAGATTTTCACTAGGCGGACATAGATTTAGTGTTGTAGGAAACAGCAGGTTCATAAAGCTTTCTGTATTAATACAAAGATCTAATTTCTACATTGATGCAAATATAAATTTGAAATAGTTTATGATCAACTCATAAAACATTTATGTTTTGGCCTTCAATATTTTAGCTCATATTCTGTTGCTTTTTTGGTAGTGAATTACCCTGCAGTTTGTAAGTTAAAACTCAAATGTATATCATTTTTGCCCATCTGTTCCGGCATCACATTTATTCACAGATGTTTTAATTCCCTGGAATTATAGACAAGATGTGATTATTTATTTATTTATGTTTTAACTGGTGTGTCGAGAAAAACTGCCAATAGACATTATAATTCAGAGTAGAACATGAACATTGAATTTCCTTAGACCTTCTTTTCATCTCAGGACTTCCTCTGAGCTCGACTCAATCTGTAGTTGTGGAAAGCGTAGTCTCGACAATCGTAACATTTTCAGGACTCCTTTAAAATTTTCCCAGGGGCAGAGCACTGTGTGATTGTATATTAACAATTCATGGAGGAAGTGAACAATATTTTAGGATTACAATCAAGCTTGGTTCAGTTGTTTATTGACTTTCAGTAGATGCTGACATGCTATTTCAGACCCCACTGTGCCACTGCATAGAAGCCTCGCTATCTAACAAAGCCATATACCTAATAATCTACATAAGAATGTGTTTTAAGTACGTTTATCACAGCCTGAAGGCATTTCAGACACAATGTATCAAACAAATAAGAAAAGATAACAAGCCTCTTAGATTTCGGTATTGAAAATGAAAATGTAAAATGTTTTTATTTGTATTCGGGTGGAAAAATCAGAGACTGTTTGCTCCAGCTGTCCTTGACCTATAGGCCAGCCATTTTAAATTAGCTCATTTATTTTCAGTGCAGCTATTTTATCATTTAATGGAAATGAGACGGTGACTTGCTTGATTTTCACATTTTATTTGTTGTTCGTGTTCAGTCTTTTGTGTGGCGGGACTCCCTGTGTGTGAAGGCTGCGGGGAGATTGAAACTAAACATTGTTTCACTGCCGTAAGCTAGAGGGATTTTGAATGACTGAGTTTCTCTAAGGAGATTCATAAACTCATAGCTCAGTGAAGGCGATGCAGTTTTATTACAATTGATCCCATTGAAGCACGCATGGGTTTCACACAGCAAGTGACAGGCATCAGAGAACAGGAGGCAAAGAAACCTTGTGTGTGCATGTCTAGAGTTTTTGGGGGTTTTCTTTATTTTTTTTTAAGATTCTCCACCTCAAATTAATGACATCCTCTCATGCTGGCATGCAGGTAGAGAGAGGGATGAGGAGCGCTCTGGTGGGTTAGTGAGCCTGCCTGCGTTGCTCAGTAATATCAAAACGCCTGCCACAGCCACATACATAACTCACATGTCACCTTTACATCAATTTCAGCTCTGCCAAAAGTCCCCAGTGACAAATCACTGACGCGACCCTCTTAAAGGGATATTTATGAATTGAATACACTGCTTTATCCCTCTTCTTATTCTTTATAGAGTGACAAGTGGCTTTTTTGAAGGTAGAGAGGTATGGATCTGAATGACAATGCTGAAATAGACGTTGAAAGCACCAGCCGTTGAATGTTTGTGTCTTGTCAGATTTAGCTCTGAATGTTTTCCCTCTGCGGTTCTGGTAACCAGAGATTCAGTTTTGTTTTGTTGAATTGTTTGTCTTTGAAGTGCAAATACGGCATTGTGGGATATGGTTGATTGTTTAGCTTTATTTCCATGTAATATGATGCAATGCTCAGAGCAGTAAAAATTGAGATTTTGAACTATGTATGTGCACTTGTCATTCAAAGGCTGTCAGTTTATATCAGGCATGCTATGTGTTTGTACATATTTTTGGTCTGGTTTAGATTGATACAAGTGAACAAGAATATTGCTTCAGATCAGCGGCTGCCTTCCTAATTGAAGCTGATGGTTTAACGCGTTTGACCTGCGGTGTTGCGCTTGCAGTCAAAATTAATGAATGTGTTTTTTGGAATTGATTAAAAAATGTCAGCACTCATGTGGAATGATGTCATATTCATCCTAGTGTGTGAAGTGAAAGAAAGGTTTACAGAAAGAAATCAGAAACTCTGTAATATTTCAGGAAGTTATTTTATGTTTTTCCCCCAATTCTTTTTTTAAAGGAAACAAAAAATGTAAGTTGTGTTCATTTGTACAAGTGGCACTCATAATAGGATTGATGTTCACATATAGCCTATGAAGAAGTTTTTACTTGCCTCACTTGTATCTCTCTTCACAATAACACTGTGCTCTTTCATTTTTTAATCCCATTATACTTACTAAATAAAAGTAAATTCAGTTATAAAATAACAAACCTTGATTCTATATTTCTCAATCTGCATAAAAATGCTTGGAAAATGCAAAATCTAAACCCAATACAAATTTGAGATAATGAAATATAATAACATTACCCACTTTTTATTGACTTTGTCTTCTATGTATAACACATATTTCTAAAGCAAATTATTGTAATAATATTATAGTGTTTCTTCAACTACAGGCTCTTTTATGTCCCAGTGTTTGATATTTATTCTTTCTTTTTTTTGTATGAAGGCTACTTTGAAACTTTTTTAACTAAGATTTTCATATTTCGCTACTTTGTAAATTCCTGTTATGTATAGATTTGAGTGTTTTATCCTTGTCACAGACTTTCAATTTATGAAAATCTATAAATATTACATTTTAAAAGGTTGGATAATCTTCACCTTGGGTGATCCATGCAAATAGGCTAGACATAGTTGTCATTGTTGTAGTTGGACATTGTTCGTGCACAAAACTAATAGGACAAAGGTTTTTTTAAGAGTTCACTGTGTTAAAAGGGGCCACCGTTGAAGAAACACCTATTCATGATAATGCTAAATGATATTGTAAATGTTGAATGAGTAAAAAGGAATGTATGATCCTTAATGAAGACAAGAATGTATGGGACAACCTTTACCAAAAAGCAAGGGCATTTGTGTGTCATGTGTGCCAGGCAGACACTGAGGCTAGAGTGAGTCACTGATGGCAGACTGAGAGGTATTAAGCAGTCTCATTGCTGCTGATTGTGTGACTCTTACTGAAAGTGACACCTCCTATATTTCCTCTAAATCCCTCCTGCTGCTCTTTTTTTTTTTTTTTTGCTCAAAATAATGACTTGATAAATATGAGGGTTCATTTTAAGTTTATGTGGGCATGAAATATTCAGGATTAACTCCCCAATTTTGTCAGCTCACATTATGTTATGTGCTTTGTTTTTACTCTCACAAAGTCTATTGTTGTTTGAGTTTCCCTCATGTAACATGCAATTCTTCATTTTGAAGTGCAGTCAAATTCAGATGACAGCGTAACTTCTAATGCTGTCCAGACAAGTCAGGCTAGATGGAGTGCAGCGGTCATATGTGGGAGCCCATCTCTCCTCTACTGGATGTTTAGTGCTTTAGGCCATATTTATATCTGTCAACTTTTCTGTTTGTGCATTCATAGAGAGAACGTTAGCTAGAATAATTTCAAACATTTGCTGGAAAGTTAGATAAACCAATCTACTCAAAAAGAGGGAGATGGCAAGAGGAGGAGGTAAGCAGCATGTAGGTGGTTTAAAAGAGGTGATGTGCACAAAGGCATTGCTCTGCTTTTAAACTGTCAGAGTGAGATTTGAAGACAATATGGGTCAAGGAATGGCAATTTATTTAACTGGAGCAACTACAGCACCACAGTCTTAATAACAAAGAGAACAGGTTTAACAATAAAGGCAGATAACAGATTTTGAGGAAGACATGAAAACTAATTAGAAAGGGGTTCTATGAGATCTGACAATGGCTTCCAGGAAAAGAAATCAAGGAAACAGGTTTGTTCAGGTTAGATCCTGTACAGAGAGATCTAGTATCTGATGTTTGGCTTTTCTGACATAATCTGACATAAATTGATCCACATGTGGGGAGTATCATTGTTATTTTCAATGGGAACAGTATAGTGGCTTTTGAGACAATTCCTGAGAAACTTTGTTCTCAGGTTCTTTTCACTAGGTTTTATCTTTCTTTTAATACATGGTTTCTAGTCTTTCAGCAAGGACACAATATAGGGAGGACTGTAACCCTTGATTTCCAAACTCCATAGTTTGATTATAGTTTATAGTTTGACTCTATCAGAATGACCTCTATCAGAGTGTATATCTCACCTAAATTTAGAAGTACACGCTTCGTTCTGCTTGACATAGTCCTTCTCATGTTGAAATGGCATCTATGTTTAGCTGGCTTGAGAACCAGTGGGGTTCAAAAAAAGGATGATGACTTGTCAAACCTTTAAGATGGTTTCTCATCAAAAAAGGGCATCTAGCATGTGAAAAGTGTCAGGAGTACTATCAGAAGACAGAAAAAGTTTCTGTCTCTGGAAGGGACCCTCTGGGAGAGGGAGACAGGCAGGAAAGAGGAGCTAAGCTAGTGTGACTCTCAGCCTCTAATGAGTGGCTGCCACTAAAGACCTGTGAACCTTCTCTCAGCTCTGAACCGAAGCCCAACTGTGGGATGAGAGCGCATCAGCTCAGTCGCTCTAAGGACTTCTACACATTTAATGCCCTGTCATCAGGACTAATCCTCTCTGCCCGGCACTGCTGTGGCACGGTGCCCGTGTGCCGTATGCCTCTGCTCCTAGTGTGGTGCCATTGTGGACGAACATGGTACTGGAGCAGCCCAGGGAGAGTCGTGGGCAGAGAGAACAGAATCTTCCGGTTACAGTCACGTCCGGCGGCAACGTCCAGGGAGAGGGTTCTGATTACGCAGGATGTGGAGAGGCTGAAAAAAAGGAGAGGTTTGGCTCACTAGGCCAGATATGACTGCATTTCCCCCACCAAATCAGAGACAATATGATACCCCTTGTGAGAGTCAATGCACCTGCTGGAGAAAGCCATTTACAGATTAAATACTGATCAGAGCAATCTTCTGTTTTTGATTACAATGCATCGAAAGCCTCTCGATGCACAATTGTCCTGAAGATTACAATGGAGAGGTTAAATTCACACAAAATGCTTGTTAGACACATTAGTCTCAGCATTCCTCTTTTAGAATAGGGAGTATCGTCTTGTGTTTGTGATGTGAATATTGATTTTGTTTGCTTTTGTAGAGCTGTGTGTTTATATTTTTGTTACGTGACTGTCTGACCTGTTTCCCCACCTCTTCTTTAAGAAAAGTAGCAATATAGGTTATTTCACTTTTAAAGAGTCAGCCTCACACTTTACATTACCCACTTTTGATTAGTTTAGCCTCTCTTCTCAATCCTCTGTTGGGGTCCAACAATAAAGGGAACGTCCTTCCTTTTATCTTTGTCTCCCATCTGAATCTTTCCCGACCCCCCACTTGCCGTCCCTCCTGTGGAATCTGCGTCCAATCTATTCAATGACAGTTTCGGCTTCAATTATATCCACATAACTCTGCTGTACCTTTGAAAATATAATGACTGTTTTGTGAGCAAAGACTGAACAAATAAAAAAGAGCTGCATATGCACTAAGGGAAACCTCTGCATAACCTTTGTGTTACTCGTTTGTAGTAGTAATTTGTAATACCGTGGTTCAGTTACTTGCTACAAGCTTGTTTTAGTGAAATTGCCGTGTCTGCTGATATATAATTAATTGGGCTTTGCACTGATATTGAAATTCTGGCCAAGAAGCTAATAATTATTTCATGTCATGGCCGATTGCAAATAAATGGCCGATATTATAAATAAAATCACAAATTTTAAATGGTACAAAGGAATTTAGACATTGTAATGTACAGTATGAAAATGGATAAAGATTTCTTTTTTAGATGGGTGAAAGAAAAAGGTTTAGACTGTTTAAATGAGAAAACATAATAATAGAATTGTGGCCTCTGGAATGTGGTTTTTATAATCTTTGGAAACATAAGAGACATCAGTTAGAAAGTAACTCCTTAGCCACTATTGGTGACCATTCAAAAGTAGTGTTTTTTTCCCTGTTTGCTTAGGATAGTTGCTAGCAAAAGGCTTGTAACTGTTGAGATTGAGATAAACGCTGTGCTATTGGCACAGGTATTATAGACGACTTCTCTTGAATTGGTGGGAACGAGCGGTCAGTATTATGATTCGGCAGTCTAAATTTTCAGTATATAGCAGAATTAAATCGCTGATACTGTTCATAAATATTGTGCATTCCTATAATTAAAGTATATTTCTAAGCTCACATGCATGTGGGGTTCCAAGTAGACAGTTATTTGTTTGTAGTTAGAACTATCACAGAATAACACATTTTTCAGTAGCACAATGAGGAGGGTGCTGCATCTTTTATGTGGCAGTCATATTGGCTTCCAGTGTCATCAAATTCACACACTCATTTTTTCCTCTTGCTCTTCTTGTTTTTCTTGCAGAAAGTAAATATTTTCTTTATGCAAGTAGTGGCTGCTTCATAGTGCTCTTATTATGGATGCCAAAGTGTCTGACTAAAATCTATCTTGGCAGAGATCTGTTCCAGAACTAGATGGCTAGCTTGCTGATGTATTGGCCTGTCTGTGCCTTTCAGAGCCCAGACTGCTTGTTCTTTAGACTGGTAACCTCCACTTCTTCTCCACCTACTCCTTTCAGTGCCTTCTGTATTCCTGAGGGCCTCCCTATCCCCCACCCAGACAAGCCTGAGCGCATTTTCCTGGATTAAAGTCTTCCTTTATGGATTACAACCGTTAAGATGTTTGAACAGTTCTCGTCACAGAGATACGTATTTAACTTTTAAATACTCGTTTGGCAGATTACCGCAGTTTGATGATTTTGGAAGCCCAATCGAACCCTAGTCTACCTGTGACTGAATTTTTGTCTTCTTTTGATGTTGTAAATGGGACGTTCCTCTCAACTGTGACTAATTAAAATTACCCCGTATGAATTGCAAGTGTTTACCGAGAAGTTCATTAGCATCTCTGGGGCAATCAGTGGAAATTAAAGGTCATGTTTGCTTGTTTGTTTTCGGTGAGAGAAATGCTTTAACATTTTTATGAACAGGTGTCTAAAGCATGACTTGAATTTGAAATGCAGTGCTCATGGGCTTCTCGGGTTGAGCTGCTGATGTCTTCTCAAATGTTGGATTGGAGATTAACGTTCAAATGCCTCCTCCTTCTTCTGGGGTGCTCTATTTGCATAACTAGCTGCCTTTCATTTGCACACCAAAAGAATTTCCTGGTATTTGTTGATTGATATGGATAGATATTAATTTTTTTCTCTTAATCCTGTTGAATATTTTATAATGTTAGGATTGCTGCCAGTATTTCATTTAGACCATTATGATTTTGAAAACTACTTTCCTCTTGAATGAGACTGTTGATAAATTCTCCCACATAATCATACTAATGGTTATATTGTTTGTGTAATGTGTGAAGACAGTTTTCATTACTAAAATCAGATAATTCCAAAAAACAGAGTTTTATTGTTGGTGTGAATCATTTAGATATGCACAATTCTGGGTTAAATTGAGAATCATGATTTTTTTTGTTTAAGTAAAGTTCACGATTCTCCCTCGTTTCTAAATAGACAACTAGACAAAATGTAACTAACAAAACTAAACAACATGTAATTTACTGAAAATGTTAATTGCTTAAGTCTATTTAAAAAGTCAGTTTGAATGAATGATTCAGTGACTCACTCATAAAAAACTTGTTTAATTACTGGATGAATCTCTTGAATGAATGATTCAATAACAAATAATTTTTTAACAGTCTCTTGTCGCCACCTACTGGTGTACTAATGTGATTGATTCAATTTTATTTGAAGTGTCTTTACTTTCAAAAGGTGATTTATTCTTTTTTTATGGCTACCATATACATCAGTGTTTATATCTGACCGTGTTGCAATGCAGTAGGAGGGGAGTTGTGTAGCCTGGGCCGAGCTGCCTTTGTCTGTAATGAGAACCTTCCTGTGGGTCATTCTGGGGTCTTGAATGCTACAAGGACTTTGCAGTTTTCTCCTGGCTCTGAGGCAGGGGTCTCCAGTACACTCTGATGACAGGGGTCCCTGCTCAAAATTGCCTGACCTCTATTGGTGCACATACAGGTCACTTCACCTCCTATGGGAACTTCTAAATTGAACCCAGCTTGCGCTTTCATTTTTTTATTGCACTCCACCCCACCTTCTGCTTTCTTTTCTCTTTTCTCCTCTCCTCCCCTCTCATTGTTATCATCTTCCATCTTTCTTCTCTCTCCCTTATGTGTTCAGTGAGGTGCAAAGTTATTCAGGGGTGGAGAAATAGATTTCTACCTTTAGTTTTGAGCTGCCTGGCCTGGCTTTTTGCATGGTAAAGGACTTTGTAAAGGAAAAAGAATGCTGTTATAATGCGCTTATCTGCATGCTTGTTTCAGTGCATTGTTGTGCAGCTAATATTTACAAGAGTTTGAAAGTAAATGCCATTGTGTTCTCAGCTCTCTGGATCAAATGGCAAGGGGAACTGAGGTGCACACACTGAAGCCTGATGTATTATTCCATTTCATGGAGTCTGCCAGCCTCACGCTCATACCCCGGTAATCCATACCCCTGCCGCTCACCCCCACTTGAAATAAATAGGATTGGTATCTGTCTCCCTGACTCTCAGAGATGCAGTGATTGATGGATCTTGTACAGGATTAATTATTGAAGCTAGTGGTTTCCTCTCACAGGGAAGACTACACAACACGGCAAAAAGCTGCCTGGAAGATGGGTGTACACATAAAACCGCCCTTCATTTATAAATACAGTATCACTGGGAGGGCCTAATGATGTATTGTTTAAAATTCAATGTATGATGTTATTTGGTTGCATTTATTTACTTCTCAGAGTTTAAAGGTTAAAGCAGAAGTGCTTATTTTTCCTTTTGATGCTCATGTGAGCTTGTGTGAAGGACATAGACTGTTTTTTTTTTTCTTGACCTCATGGAGCTGCAGTGTATCAAGTGGGGCTGCCCCCTAACAGTCGACTAAATGTTAGATGACTAGACGAGGCTTAGTCGACCAAAATTGTATTTGTTGGTTAGGAAAAACAACAAACACACAAAAAATCCTTGTGGTGAAGTCACGCAGTCCATGAGGACAGATTGTTACAATCGGGTCCTTGTGGTAATTTACAGTATGTTGGGAAGGAAATTCATATGTTCGCCTATCATCCATCGACCTTAAATATGGCTTATTATTTGAAACATGCAAGTAGCAACTTTACATGACTGCTCGCTCTAACGTTAACCTAGATATATTTGCGCTATGACTAGGCGCATATACAGGTGTTCATCAAGTGTGGAAGCTAAAGTATCGGCATGCTTACCGCATGACACTGAGGCGCCGGCACGATCACTTGCATTTTTTCCTGATAACATCCGAAACAACTTAAAATACTCCTTTATTTTTGGTTATACAGATAAGATAAGATCATTCGGAACTGTTAGGGTTTTTATTTGTGTAAACTTTTATGTGTAAAATCACAATAACAAGAAAACGTTGTGCCTTTGTAAAATAAAGAAAACAAACAGGTTGCACTTTCTGCCGTCTTGAAACTCAGCTTATAGGCTACTTGCCTCAGGAGGGACATGATATGAGACATGAGAAATATATTTATAGAAAACTTGAAATGTCTACTTTTAAATTAACCAATTCAAATAAAAAAGAAATAGTCTCTGCTTATGTAGGCTAATCAATCCGTAGGAAAGGTGCTTTTTATATGTATAGGCGCGTTCACTATACTGTGGAGAGATGAGGCAGCATTGTCAACTTCAACTTCCTTGAGCACAGAATAGACTATATTACGACTATATTAAACACCTGTTATGGTTTAGTATTCTCCTCAATATATATTTAAGTAATTCAATTAATATACACCTGCGAGTCGGGGGCAGTCATAGTATCAAGCTAACTCCGCTTTCTTAGTGTCCTAGTTTTTATGTCCATCAGGTTTGGTGACGTGCTTTATTTTGTATTTCATCTTGGACAAACACAGTTCCTATCCGCCCATCCCATCAGGTCCTGTCCTTATTTAGCTGTTTCCCAGGAAGCCCTTCACAACCACACTAGAAGCGTTACTATGAGAGGAACCATGCTCCAACAGTATGGAGAGATGAGGTGCCAACTGCAGAGGTGATTCACAGAGATTTCGATAGACTCCACCATTCTGGTGCTTTTCGTTCAGATCTGTGGGAGGGAAGTTCTAGCTTAATCACTGGAAGGGCACGTGAGCTCTTCTGCTTCACAGGATCCCTCCTCTTTTTCCCTTTCTTGTTATGTGCTGGGCTTTGATCTTTAAAGGTCCTTGAGAACGAAGAGCCAGCAGGCTGGGACTCTCTGCGTTTGGATTCCTGCCCATCCGCAGCTCCATCTAACGGACATCCCTGGACACAGCAGGCCTTCTTGTGTTTCTCGCCCTCTTTCCCTCTCCTTTTTCTGCCCCCTCTCTGCTCACACTTGCGTCAGCCCATCACTATCCTGATATTCTCTTCTCCATTGCACTCATTTGTTTTGAACCATGATATATGCATTTGCATTTATCTATCCTTTTTGTGTCGTCGCAGGCAATCATTTTTACAAATTCAAAGCGGCACTTTGCGCTGACAAATACACTTCTCCCCTGTAGACAAAATCCCTCTACTAGAGTCGTGACAAGAGGTCGCAAGCATTCATTGTATAAGTGTGAAGCTTTACACAGGGTTTGCCGACCAAGAGCCTGAGCCTTGGCAGCACAGCGGGACTCCCTGGACTCGCTGCTAACTGGACTGTCATTAAAGTCTAAGTTTAACGTTGTAGTGATGTCATAGTCTGCAGGGGTTTTGTCAAGGTAACATGATATTTGTCAGATCAAATTATTCCCGTTTTGTATTAATGTAGGTGGATTGCAAAACAAATATATTTCTCCTACTGTAAGGGGTATGAGAATGGAGAATCATTTTACACTTCAGGAATGGGATCTCCTAATACATTTTCTCTCGCAAAACTCTCAAGATCTTTCAGAATCTTCACATTACAACTTAGCAGCTTATGTCTGCAGAAATTCTTTGCTCTTCAGCAAGGTACTTAGATTATTGGGGTATGGAAGCCTTTGATCTATGGATTCATATATTATTAGACTTCATGTTACTCTGTGGACCACAATAGATGACACTGCCTGACCTTTACGGCTTCCAGCAATCCATTAAATCACAATATGAAAGGTCGCTCTTCATCGTTTTTATGCTCTTAAATGTTACTTCTGCCACATTGGTCAGAGTGTTGAAGCCCTGTGACAGGTGTCCTTCATGAAGGTCGGCACTTGAGTTTTTGTCCTACTCTGCTAGATGTTGGCCAGTGTCCACCTTAGATCCATATGTCAGGGGTAAACGTACCTATTAAGCTCACCAAAATCTACATTGAGACATTTTTTAGTGCACAAGATATTGGTTTTAGTACAAGAAGTTATTTTAAAATAAAATATTAATCTCTCACACTATAATATTTCATTTTATTTTAAATGACAAAAGTATTTCAATTAAGATGTACATCATTAAATATAAAAAGTCTGGCTGTGCTTAATGGGTACATTTTGTACCCTTTAAGCACACCCCTGTTCCCAATAAGCTCACAACATGTTTTATGTTTATTTTAAGCAACCTTTTTAAAGAATAATTGAAAAAAAAATTATTTGAAGGTAGAGAGTCAATCACAGAAGCAACAGAACTCTAAAATCAAGCACAGATTCTAAAAGATCAGATCTGGTACTCCACTTGCGTCTAAAGCGCAACTTACGCAACTGGTGGTAATTAAATTAACTGGCGTAAGCTAGTTACTTTACTTCATAAAGTTTGAAATATGAATATTTTTGTTACACAAACTCATGGCTTTGCTTCAGAAGGCCTGTATTAACCCCCCCGGAGCAGTGTGGAGCACTTTTATGATGGATAGATGCACTTTTATGATGGATGGATGCACTTTTATCATGATAAATGCACTTTTACGATGGATGGATGCACTTTTTTGAGGTTCAAACTGATGGTTGCAATTCACTGCCACTTTAAAGCTCGGAAGTGTCAGGGTGTTTTTTAATATAACTCCGATTGTATTCTTCTGAAAGAAGAAAGTCATATACACCTATGGCTTGAGGGTGAGTAAATCATGGGGTAATTTTCATTTTAAAGTGAACTCCTTTAAACACCTCTGATTGGCCAATGCGTTCACAAGCTCAATATAACTATGTCTGTGATTGGCTACAATGATCAACACTTCAAAAACATGTCTTCACCGCGTGCTTTTCTTATCAGTGTTTGAAAGCAGGCGTCTATCAGAGGATCCCTAATATATCCACTGATAAACTGATCCTCTGATAGACGCCTGCTTTCAAACGCTCCCGTGTGTATGTGTAAGAGCTCGGAAGTCATTATATTAGAATAAACTATAATTCTGTCTAGATTTTGTCATCTCAAGGCTGTGAAAAAAATAAGTTATTAATTATCTTATAAAGATTAATTTAAAGTGACAACCATCAAGTCTGTTTATAAGGTATTTACATAGACGTTCAATGTGGATGAGCTTAAAGGGAGCACACACTGAGCTTAATTGGAGCAGCAACAATTTTGAATTAATAAATATTACGTAAAATTTAAAGGAAAATATTTTGCTAAATAAATAACCTAGGTCATGTATCACTTTAATACATATCTTAATATGAACAACTCTTATTTACAATATCTGTGAAATTATACTTTTTCTAATTGATGTCACACTGAAGCTCTGTGATTTTCATTGTAGTGCACCCTTTAAGCTCACCTGATAATAATATGAAATATTATTAAAATTAAAGCAGTGTAAAATCACAGACCATCAATAAACTGTACATTTATAATATTTTGGATTTAAAAGTACAAGCCATTAATGCCTGTGAAGTAATATATTAGTGTAGCACACAATCTTATACAGCTAGTAAGGTAACTATGTTCTGTAGCATCTGCGTTATGTTGCTAAAACTATCTTTTGGATCTATCGTAATTATTTCCCAGATCCATGTCACAGGTTATAATATGCAAAGTTCTAAACATTAATCTCTTGATTTTGCAGCAAGTAGTTATACTAACCAAAAATAAAGGCTTAAACATTTAAAAAATGCACTTTTAAGGGGCTCCCCTTTTGGTGAAAGTTTTTAGACAGCTTTCAAAATGGCCACCAGACAGTGTGAACACATAGATACCCATATCTCAGTATGCAATGGTCTGATTTGCTTGAAATTACAGGAGGTATGTAGTAACAAACACATCAATTGGTTAAGACATCAAGTAGGATAAAACATTATTTTTTTCTTATTATAATCTGATCTGAAATTTGGAAGTGTGCTTAATGGGTACTTGAGCTTAATAGGTACGTTTACCCTAAATGCCAGGCTAAATAGGCTGACATGGCCATAATCGTTAATACCACCGGTTGCTACTCATGCTATATGGGATGAAAGGGTATAGTGATTGCTACTTACTCTCACAGTCTGTACCTTCTCTAATTGTAGTCTGATTGCAGATGAACGAAGGTGCCAGACATCTTCACATACTCAGGAGGGAATCTTTGCACACTTAAAGGTACAGTTCACTCAAAAATGAAAGTCATTTCTCAAAGTTAATTTTAGTCCTCCACAGTTTGTTGCAAACTCATGGCTTTTTTTCTTTTGTAGAGCACAAAAGGTGATTTTTTTTCTGAAGAATATCCGGACCACTTTTTTTAAATATAATTAAAAAAGGATTTAGACTGTCATGACTAAAAAGTACCACAAAAGTATCTTAAATGTGGTGCACTATTCCATGTGTTCTGAAGCCAATACACAATGGATTTGATAAATTTAAAGGGATATGTTACCTAAAAAAAAAAAAAATTATCAAATAAATTTTTATTCGTCCTCAGACGGTTTCAAACTTATAACTAGTACTGTCATAAGTACCAGTTGAGACTCTTATGATAAGCGGCTGCTTTTAAACTTCCCTGTATGGTTTTGTGTGAGTGCTCTGTGAAGTGTCAAAGGTTTCTATTTACAACATGCTTTTGTAGTGTTGAGCATTGTAGCCAATCAAAGACTTGTTTGTTGAGTGTGTGAACAACAATGGCCAATTAGAGGTGTTTAAGTTAGTCATAATCCGCTCAATATGCCAGAGTTTGTTCAGCGTAAGCACTGCATGTTCGTGAATAATTTCGTTATAGCCAACATTATACATTTTACATACAACATTTTATAAACAATATTTTTTAAATAAGATAAGATAAGAAAAGCCTTTATTGTCTCCTGTCGGAGAAATTGTCTTGGGCATTCGAATGAACTATGGCGTCACATTACGCATAACACACAACAACACAGAACATACTCTTAAATTATCCCATTCAGTACTTCATTTAACATCCCACAACCACACTCAATACCCCCCACTACTTTCCTCACATTCACAGAAAACAGAAGAACACCTGCATCACACCCCTCCCGACAATTGCACATTTCCCGTTAACTCATACTGTAGTCAATAGCTTCTGTATTGCACTATACCCAATTGCATGCTCAGTTTCTGTATATAACTTTGCTTGTTTTCTGTATTTAACCCATTCATAATTTGAATAAAATGTTTAATTTTCATGCTGTTAACTACACACTGCACATTTTCGGGAGTGAAAAGTTTGCAGTACTGAATCTGACATTGCAACATTTAACATATGTCAAAATAGACCTTTGCTTTAAGTCTTGCAGTGTGAGTGCAATAGACCTGCCACTTGTTTTGTTATCTGTAATGTGTTTCTTTGTTTTTCATTTTATTACTAACTTTTCATTTGATCATTTTAATACAATGTTTACTTAATAATTAGAAGTAAACAATACATTTATTACAATTAATATAATTCATAATTCACTAAATTCATTTATTGATATTTTTAAATTAAAATATAACTATTAAAATATAATACTATAAATAAAACAAAAATTTGTTACCTATAACTGTGAAATTTTACTGGTATTGGTTCCATACCTGTCAACATTTCGGTACCAAAATACGGGAGACCTAGGAGGGGGGATTATTTGGGGTGCTGGATGGCAGAGGCAGGCCATTTAATCAAATCTTTCATATGGTTAAAAAAACTTAGAATCATATGGGCCACAAGATGATATTTTTATGCTGCATTTGTGTCCTTTTTGAAGCTTGAAACCTCAAGTCCCATTCATTATAATTACATGGAAAAGAGCAACCAGTCCATTATTAATTTATCCTATTGTGTTACTCAGAAGAAAGAAATTTGTACAATTTCAAGTTTGGAACAACATAATGACGAGTAAATGTTGGCAATTTTCATATTTGGATGAACTATCCCTTTAATATATCTTAATCATAAGAGCTAATGAAGGACATTAAATCACCAGCTAAAATCACCAGTGTTCCTTTTGGTTTATTCCAGTTTTTTTAAACCTGAGAACCTGTTTTGATGAATGAAGTAATTATTCAGATGGGGAAGCATACCTCCATGCTTCTTAATCACCTTACACACAGATTTTCTTGATGAAATCTAATTAGACTATGAATGCTCCTTGCGTTTGAATGAACTGAAAACACACAGCCCCTTTAGCCAGAGGTACACAATTGCAGTGCGTTTACATTTTTTTTGTTTTGCAGTCCTGAACACAGGACCTTCTTCACATTTAAATGAATCCAAAAGTGACCCACTCAACCAGGAAATAGCTCTGATTTGTAAACGCTTAGCTGTGAGATTGAGGCCTTGGATTCCTGTCGGTATTTCACTTCCACCTCGGGCCATGTGGTAGATGTGTATCTCAGAGAGAAAGGCTAAAAAATTTAATTTCTGTCCTGTCTCTTGTCTGTCCGAGAAAATAAAGACTGCACGGCAGATTGTAGAATAGGTTTGGTAAGCTGGCGTTGCTGGGTCTCAGGGACACTAGCAAGATTCACGATCACATGCTCTGCCGCCAAAGCCAGAAAGGTTGAGGTGTCGACGGGGTGTGTTCGGGTAGTTCATTAAAATGTGCCCTCTCCTAACCCATTTTCTCCTTGCAGCCTGTCCTTTAGCAAAACCTTGAGGTTCCATTGAAATTCCGCCGAGCTTTCCTCTTTTGAAATATCTGTTGATGAGGTAATGCAGGGCTGCGATAGCTCTCTGCTCTCTCCGCTGCTGAACATTTCTCTAAGTCATGTTTACATAATTAGCGAGCTCTCAGAGAGCCTTGGCAATTTTTAAAAAATGAAAGGAGCTAGTTAGTAGTCCACTCGATGTGTCTCCCTCTCTGAGACCACTGTGCTGAAGATACATAGATATGCATACATTCAAAAAGCATGCTAGCATGCAAAACCCAGCTCCTCTCTGTTTGCAAGTAAATATTCACATATATTTTATGTGTTGAAACCAACGTTTTTAGTCATTTACTTGTGCCTTATGCTATGCTGTGGGATTAAGTATTTTGTGTTTTTGTATGCATGAGCATGTAGCTTACATAATGAGCTCACAGTGTTTTTCCTAAAATAAATGACTGAGCCATACTGTTAATAATTGTAAATTGATTTTTTACTTATCAAGCCTGTCCAGCGTTCCTCTGTGCTGCTATCAGCCTCTGAAATGCTATTGTTTCATTTACAGCTTCTCTTACAGTAATTAGATGTTTCAAATTTGTGAAGAAACATAATTAGTGGCCATTCATTTATGAGGGCTCACACTGCTGTTTACGATGGAGATGTGTGTATTAAAGTTAATTTTGACATACTGTGATTAACATTTTAGTAGAGTCCATATAAGATTGGCAACAGACAGTGTGATGCTGTTGAGTCTCACTTTACCCCGTTTGACCTTATCGCTGAATCTAAATTATGTAACCAACTTCAGAAGCTGTGACACTGTTATATTAGCCTAGTTATATGCTGAAGTGAATGGCTTTTTCTGTTCACACTTTTGTCACATTTTAATTTGTACAGCACACAGTTACGATAAAGATTGCTCATTTTTTAGAGTTCAGATTTTGCCCGCCTAGAAGAGCTTTCTCACCAAACATCGAAAAAACACTCTTTAATTACAAATGTGATGAGGGCTGTAAATCTCTCTCCCTCTCCTTTGGTGTTGTCTTGAGAGATGAATCAGCTAAAGCGCGGCGGCATCCACACACAAATCTTCATTAGATGTGGTTGATAAACCATTAATCCATTCTTTCACTCTCTTTTATTTCTGTGGCTTTTTGGGTCCACTCACATTCTGAATTTGAAACAAAAGAGACCACAAACATTATTCAAGATAGACACCATATTTAATTTAACACAAATGAAAGTGAGACTGTAAGGGATAGATCTTTTGAATTGGTTGCCTTGTTGTGTACCTTGGTGTTGCTAATTTTTTGGCTAAATACTGAAAATAATTATTTCCATAAAACATGGTTTGTGACAAAATTAGATGTACTACAAGACCCTAAAGGGACTGTTATAAAGCAATCATCATTTATTCACCCTCATGTCATTTTAATCCTCTATGATTTTCTTCGTCCATACTACCTGTACACTACACTTGCAATCAGAATACAATAGAATATCAGAATACAATAATTTTGTATGGTGAACAGATAGAAATTTAATTCTGTTAGTGTTATAATTTCATTATGATCGATTACGTGAATCAAAGTCAGACATGACATTTAGGCTACGTTCACACTGCGAGCCTTTGTGCTCAATTCCGATCAATTACTCAGATCCGATTTTTTTTGTATAGCTGTTCACATTGTTGTTTTAAATGTGCCCAATATCAGATTCCAGTGCGAACAGATCATGGTCTTGGATTGACCCTCATGCGCTAAAGAATGATAGAAAGACATTACGCAGCACGCTATCATACCGAAGTAAACACGGAGGACATTAAAGTAAGTGATTACACGTTTATTTATAGTGTGATCTGCTGCCGAAGCCAGCACATTTTTCAGAATTATGATGAATGTTGCTCTAGTCTAGAGTGACGTAAAATTCTTAAAACCTCCACAGCCTGGACCCTCATTTTAATCATATGAAAAAGAGTGGCCAGTACACTCTTCAAAATTTAGAAACATGTACGTTTTGAACAATTTGAAAGGAAGTCAATGATGAAATTTTCATTTTTCGGTGAGCTGTATTTTGGTTAGTTTAAGCATTCACAGACAAAGATTCTTGATCATACATCTTTGATCTCTAGCGTGCATGTGGATTTTTATGTCTGTCACTACTCTAGTTTGTATTCTCTGAAATTGTAGTAATGATCAGCTTTCCAAAAATGTGAATGGAGAGTAATAAATACTATATTTGATAAACAGTATGCATCTCAGATCACAGAAGGCTGTAATTTGTAGATCCTTGATTCACTCTGTATCTGCACTTCTTGCATAAGGGTCAGTGTTTCATTTGTCCCGCTGATTGCTTGTTACGTTTTCTCTGACTTGCATGAATAATGTAAAATCAGACCATTTTCTGCCCCAGAACCAGTTTGTGCTGCAAGTTTATTTTCCTGTCAAGTGGCTGGAAATATTCCTCCCTCTGTTTGCAGCTCCAGCAGTTTGTGAATTTGATTAACCAAATTGCAGAAATTTCTCAAACATATCCAGAAAATTGTCACAGATAGAGACACTGGGAGATGAAAACCGCCTGTGTGTGACCTTGCGAGAGGCAATCAATGGCCTTTATCTTGCCCAGCGCATTATAAATCCTAACACCGGTGTGGTCAACAGGTCCTTGTAATATATTGACCTGCGGTGCAGCAATTTATCAGTTTGTCTCTGAGGTTAAATAATTTAGTTTTTCAGTTCAGGCCTTACTTTCTCTTTGTTCCTCTTCATTCCCAGAGTTCCTCTCATCAAAGCTAGCCATGAGTTTTGTCTGATTCTGATGGATTGAAGTTGCATATGTGGCATGAATAACAGAAGCCCTTCTCTAATCATAGATCTCATCTGGAGAGGAAACAAACATTGCTGCCTTTGTGTTTACCTCTGTAAATTCTGCTCTTCCTGTGCTGTTGTCTGTGGATGTGGGCCCTGGAGTTATAACTTCTTGAATCAACACAAGAGATCAGAGTATCCATAGTCGGCAGAAGAAATTGCTTTCATTTACTGCAGCAAACTATAGATTTTTTTGTTCTGGCTGTCCTAGAGTTAAAACTAGCACCTGAAGGCTCCCTTCTGTTTTTTAAATTAGAGTAATTAAATGTAAAAAATACCGTGATGATTCTGTTCTCTTTTTATTTTTGACAGGTGTTGATTTATTGTTAGAGTATGTATAATAATAAACAAGAGCCTGTGGCCTTCACATGAGACATGTGAAAGTTTATGGAAGGTGAGATGCACTTGACATACTTAGAAAAGAAATCCCCAGTGTTTTCCCTCAATGCCAGCACCTACTTTAAATCAGTACTTGCTTGGGAGCAGACGTAAGCCCAAAATTCAGAGATGCTCTTTACGAGTGTTATGTCCCTTATTCCTGTTCATCTCTTTCATTATCACTTCTTGGGCAGGACGGTAGCAGCCAATACTTCTTCAAGCAAGATATATGCAGTGGGGAATTAACAGGAGATTGATGTAGTAGATACCAAATACCCGACATGAGAGGATTGAGTGGGCTTGAATAAGAAATACACGGCTAGGACGTGCCAAGGTCTGTGCTAAACCTTGAGCCAAAATTCCCCTCAACTAAACTATGCTCCCTGAGATGAAAGATAGAACTGTTCTGATATTATGCTCAAAGCCAGCTATCTCCAAACTCCAAAGGAACACCTGGAAATCTGCAGGAGAAATATGAGCATGCACAAAAGAGCATTGTAATGCATAATGTTTCTTAAGTACTGTTTAGATATCTGCCTGTGGTGTTTAGTGGTTAATTAATTAATTAAATTTATTGTTTGTCCATCTCCTCATGTAGCACATTCAAAAGCATCTAACGCCCAATTTGAGGTCTGTTCTGGATCCTTCTGTACTCATATCCTTCTGTACTCAAATGTTTTTTTTTTTAAATTAGAAGCAACATATATATTAAACAATTTTATTTACAGAGATATAATGTAATTTGTTTTAATAATGGGGCTTTTTGCCTTTGTTTTATAGGACTGTAGAGAGCAGACAAGAAAATAGGGTTGATAGAGGGAGTGTTGTCGGGAAATTACCTTTTTTTGTTCACAGTAATTTCTTATTTCAGTGACCAGTACTGTTATTTAATTGACAATCATGAATAATTATTCTATAAAGACCTTCAATTTGTTGACCTGTGTAATTGTGTACCGGGACTTCACAGTGAAACGAGCCAAGAGGACCATGATTTCTTCACAATCTGTTAACACATCATGTTTTCCCGCTGCCTGTTTGACAGGGTGACTTCTTGAATGACTGAGCCAAGCTGCCAATACTGTGTTGATGAAAACTAGCTCACAGAAGAGGCAGAACTCCATACCTCTGTAAATGGCACCATCACACACTCCTATTAAATAGACCCGGTGCTGCTAAAAGCCGGCGTAATTGCTGCACTTTTTTCACACATTCCCGTCAAGGCCAAAGGGTCTGGCAGAGCCTGTAGATTAGTCTGTGCAACACATAGGCACAAATGATGTGTGAACTGATGTTTGATTGGGTGGATGGAGAGAGGTGTTATTGTCGGAGGTGCTTATCAACACATTTACCGCGTGGTCTCTGAGTCTCTCTGTAAATATTAGTGCTTTTTAATAGCTGGCCTCTGACTCCAGTGAAGCGTACGTTGTTATTAATCCTTCAAATAAGCTTAATGTCTCAGTAATTAGAGGAAGGTAAAATACGCTAATGCAACAAGTGAATGTTTTTTAGGTTATATGAAAGAACGCACGGTTATGTATGGTGGGCTGTCGAACCACAGGATATTATGTCGGGAAATAAGTCCTGCATTATTGTTTGAAATTTCTCTCCACTTACATACAAGTGCTGCACTTCAGAGAGAAATTGTCCTTAGGGTTTCCTGTTACAAATGTTGTTGCTTGAAACATAGCTTTCAAAGGCATTTGCTTGTTTGTTGACAAACAACAGTCTCGAAAAACAGCTCCCCCAGGCACTACGGCAGCAAACCTCTGATTTAAACCGCAAATATCCCTTCTCAGCTGTTAAGAATGATAATCTGTTATATAGCGAGGGGATGTGAATTTGAGCTCCGTGTCTTCCCTGAGTCACTCAGGCATGTTATCTGATGTGGATGCTCACTGATAGACTGGAAATTTTGGCTGTTCGTGTGAACCTCCCTCACAGGGTGGACTACCATGTAAATAATAGATACCCTTGGGTGTGAATCACACATGAGATAACCTTCAAGACAGTCATGGATCAGCAGTTTCACATTAGTTGATAGGATTAAGGAAAAAATATCTACAGGAGTCTCTTAATGGAAAAGACAATTGAGAGAAGAATTGAGAGGTGTATTTGGAGCGAAACCGAAATGATGAGCTGGGCTGGTGATATTTCAAATTTTTGGATCATGTGACTTGTTCTCCCACACTGGACGGAAATCAATTAGTTCACTCTATTATTTGCTGCTAACTTTATATTTTTTACTTTTGTTAACTTTAAATTTGTCCTGCATGAGACCTAGCATATAGTGTTATACATAAGAGTGGGATTGCTATCCTCCCATATATCCATCGAACGACCTGTACTCCAAACAAGCTGTTCCTCTGTCCTCTGAAAACTGGACCCCTGCTGTGTTGCACAGCTATGCATCTTCATTTTCCCTTTCTGTTTGCTAGATAAGCACAACAGATGCTATAGAGTTTTGACTCTGTGATGTTGAGTTTTGACTTGACTGATTCACCATGACAGAAAGAACACTACTGCCTTATGTCACGGCTGGATAGTGGAAAGGATCGTGGACTCAAGTGCAGGAAGAGGATTTAATAAAGTAAATATAAATACAAAAACTAACAAACAAAAACAGACAACGAATAAATCAGATCCAGCAGGAAACACGAGTAACATGATAACAACGAAACAACACAGGACTACAAACACAGGGAGACTAAATAGGGGAGCAAACAAGGAAGGTAACGAGAAAAATAGGTGAGACAAATTGACCAATAATCAGATAACAAGGAAGGAGGAGTCAAGACAGAGACAGGAACACAGAACACCACATGTGCTACATATGTCAGGACAAACTTGTGACATTACCCCCTCCTTAAGGAGCGGCTACCAGACGCTCCAAGACGTAACATACAAAACAAAAGTCCAGGCGGGAGGTGGCACGGTGGAGGATCAGGGGGAGGGATGGGGGGCCAGGTCCATGGAAGGGAACAGAAACGGGGTGATGGTTTAACCGGCGGCCAAGGCGAAGCAGACGACCCCTCGGGCGGCCAGGGCGAAGCAGACGACCCCTCGGGCGGCCAGGGCGAAGCAGACGACCCCTCGGGCGGCCAGGGCGAAGCAGACGACCCCTCGGGCGGCCAGGGCGAAGCAGACGACCCCTCGGGCGGCCAGGGCGGTGAAGAGCCTTCGGGTGGCGAAGACCCTTCGGGCAGCCAGGGCGGTGAAGAGCCTTCGGGCGGCCAGGGCGGTGAAGAGCCTTCGGACGGCGAAGACCCTTTGGGCGGCCAGGGTGGAGACGGCCCCTCGGGCGGCCAGGGCGGTGAAGAGCCTTCGGGCAGTGATTATCCTTCGGGCGGCCAGGGGGGTGAAGAGCCTTCGGGCAGTGATGACCCTTCGGGTGGCCAGGGCGGAGACGACCCCTCGGGCGGCCAAGGCGGTGAAGAGCCTTCGGGCGGCGAAGACCCTTTGAGCGGCCAGGGCGGTGAAGACCCTTCGTGCGGCCATGGCTCCGGCTCAGGAGCAGCAGACACTGGCTCCGGCTCAGGAGCAGCAGACACTGGCTCCGGCTCAGGAGCAGCAGACACTGGCTCCGGCTCAGGAGCAGCAGACACTGGCTCCGGCTCAGGAGCAGCAGACACTGGCTCCGGCTCAGGAGCAGCAGACACTGGCTCCGGCTCAGGAGCAGCAGACACTGACACTGACTCCGGCTCAGGAACAGCAGACACTGACACTGACTCCGGCTCAGGAACAGCAGACACTGGCTCCGGCTCAGGAACAGCAGATGTGATGTGTCGCGGGCGTGGCGCGGGCAGAGCAAGGCGCCTGGGCGGCGCCGGCAGGGCAAGGCGCCTGGGCGGTGCGTCAGGGATGGCAGCCACCTCTGGGATGGTCTCTGGGTTAGGAGCCACCAGACAAGCCGTTGAGGAGGCCTTTCTCCTCCTCCTCCGTCTCCGGACCGCCGGACTCGGGACTACTGGACCTTGGACCACCGGACTCGGGACCACCGGACTCGGGACCACTAAGGCTTCCTCCAAGGCCAAGGGGGGGCTTCCTCCTCCTGCACCGACGAATGGGAGACGGTGTGGGATGAACTGCCTCCGGAGGTGCTGTCTGTTGCCACACCGGAGTTTTCCCTTGTGGGTCTAAAACGTTAATAAAAGCCCAAAAGTCAAAAGCTCTCAGCACTTCCATCTCCAACACATCAAATGGCTTATCCAGGGCATAATTAAAGAGGTCCTTAAGAGCCGTCTTTCCCAACCCTAAACCCTCACTGGCGGAGAAAAATTCCTGGGCAAAGTCTCTCACGTTCCTCCCCTCCTGGTGCAAGGAAACCAATGCAGAGACCTTCATGATCCGGTCATAGTGCTGGCAGTCAATCGGCACGACTGGTGGTTGACCCAAAGTCTTCCGCTGAGTCCTCATCATGGCTGGTTCGTTCTGTCACGGCTGGATAGTGGAAAGGATCGAGGACTCAAGTGCAGAAAGAGGATTTAATAAAGTAAATATGAATACAAAAACTAAAACAAAAACAGACAACGAATAGATCAAATCCCGCAGGAAACACGCGTAACATGATAACAATGAACCAACACAGGACTTCTTCTTCTTCTGGTGTTTAATGGCGGATTGGCAGACCAACATAAATGGTGCATTCCCGCCACCTACTGATCTGGAGTGTGGAGTATACTTGGCTTTGGAAGAAGAGAGAAGAGAAGAAAAAAAAATCTATTTATTATTCCTGTTTTATTTAAATATCTAAATATTAATTCGTGAATTCTTGATTGTCTTGACCCATTTCCTAACAATACTTTTATTGAAATTGTATCAACTCCCATCCAGTGTAGCTCTTGTATTAACTCTTGTCTCTCCCATTCGTATGCAGCACATTCTAAAAGAATATGCTGCACTGTTTCTAAATCCCCACACTTATCACAGTTTCCTGTATCATGCTTCCCTATTTTATAAAGACTATAATTCAATGCAGTGTGACCAATTCTTAACCTTGTAATAATGACATATTTTTTCCTATTTCCATATCTTTTCCTCTCATTTCCAACCTGTTCTTGAATTTGATAAAGATGTCTTCCAACACAGGACTACAAACACAGGGAGACTAAATAGGGGAGCAAACAAGGAAGGTAACGAGAAAAACAGGTGAGACAAATTGACCAATAATCAGATAACAAGGAAGGAGGAGTCAAGACAGAGACAGGAACACAGAACACCACATGTGCTACATATGACAGGACAGACTTGTGACACCTTATTCCTGAAAGCCTATCTTTGGAATAATATACATTTTTGCTGGAGTTCACAGAAGTGACCCCCAAACTGCACTAGTATGTAAGTTTATGGCATAACAATTGTGTTGTACAAAAACTTTAGCTAAAACTTAAAAAAAAATTGGTTTTAAATTAATTAATTTTAAATGATTGCTCAGAATTTTGCAGAAAATGTAGGTGAATTGGAACAGCAAACCTTTGCAAAGTCTTCCTCCACTTGTGTGTTTATTCAATATTTTGGTTAATATAAAAATGTTTTCTGCTACCATTAAGAGCGTAATGCTATCATATCTGTTTGATCCTCTTTAACTTGTTTAATCCACAGAATTTACAAGATTTTCCCCAAATTCAACACACAGTGTGAAAAGACTACAGATACTTTCTGGGCCTGGTTTTAACACAATAAAGTCAGTGCTGTATGTTTGTCACACTGTCAAATCCTAACATTGGACTAGTGCTGATTTTATTGTTACTAATACTTATCTGATGTTGATACAGTTCTTGTTATATCTAGAATGTTCTGAAGGTTGTGAAGTGACCTGTTGTAAAATAGTATGTTTAGTTTAGGGTTATTTACTGAAACATAAATCTCTCTGTACCCCATAAAAAAAGACAAATTTAGGAATAAAATGCCCATGTTGCGAGCAATGGGAGAAGTGATAGCAGCAGACGAATGATTACAATGAGCATGAAAGTCTTGCTCTCATTACTCAGCCATATATGAGATATACTCAGGGCGGCATTAACATGACTTTGGAAGAGGAATTAGAGAGTAATAATTCATAAAACTGTGCAATTAGTACAAGCAGCTGTAACACGGTGACCCCCATTCATCAACACAATTGGTCTTGCGTATTTAAATTGTGAAGCAAATTTATTTAAATTTAATATTAGTTATACAGTAAAGCCTGACGGCTAGATTTCAGAACATAGTTCAGAGAACATGCATGATGACGAGGAGCACAGAGCTTTTTTGGTCTCCTGGTGTAGAGCTCATCCATGTGAAGCTTCTTTGCTCCCGGGCTCCTCTGAAGGACATGGAGACCACAGGCGGTTCCCCGCTCAGGAGCAGAGAGGCTAATCCAGGGTCTGTAGTCAGCTTTATTAAAGGAAGTGTAATTAGCCACCAAGGAAGGTGGGCTAAAGGAGAGACCTGCAATAATTGAAGTCTGTAGAGATGTTGTATGTGCAACCTGATGTCCTGTTGTCTTGTATAGCATTAACTCTTAAGGTCATCCAGCCTGGAGGGCAGAGTAGCAAAAGGTTCAAGTGTAGTTTAAATGTTCCTCCCCTGACAGTAACAAACCAGTCCTCAGGCAAAAGAGCACAACCCAGTATATGAAATACTTCTGATGCTAGCAGAAATGATGTTCAGTAGAAAATAAATGTTTTCTTTTTTATTTTATTATAGTTATTTGGGGAGTATTTTGTTGTGTATGTATGCGCAGGAGTTTGTAGTGTTTCTATATACAGTATATATATATATATATATATATATGTGTGTGTGTGTGTGTGTGTCTGAGATGCAAAGCTGAATTTTCAGCATCATTACTCCAGTGTCACATGATCCTTCAGAAATCATTATAATAGGCTGATTTGCTGCTCAATAAACCTGTATTATTATTATTAATAATATTATTATTATTATTATCAATGTTGAAAACAGTTGTGTAAAAAAAAAATCTGGATTTTTTTTTATGAATAGAAAATTAAAAAGAACTGCATTTATCTGAAATAGAAAGCTTTTGTAACAATAAACACTACCTTTCAGTTTGGGATCAGTAAGAATAATTAAAAAAAAACATTAAAGAAATTAATACTTTTAGTCAGCAAGGATGCAGTGAATTGATCAAAAGTGACAGTAAAGACATGTTTAATGTTACAAAAGATTCTATTTCAAATAAATGCTGTTCTTTCTAACTTTCTATTCATCAAAGAATCCTGAAAAGAAATGTACACAACTGTACAATTTCAAAAATTGATAATAATCAAAAATGTTTCATGAGCAGGCAGGGCTGCAACTAATGACTTCAATGACTATTTTAATAGTCGACTAGTCACAGACTATTGAAACGATTAGTCGACTAATCGAATAATTATAAAAAAAATTCTAAAATTTAGCATTGAGATTGCTTTAATTCTGTGGAAAATTATAGTAAACACAAGAAAGAAGGGGGTACTTCAATGAAAAATGCATATTTTATTGAACTTTGCTGCTGATAGGCCGATTCATACTAAAAGTAAATAAAAATGCCCTGTCTAAAACCAATTAGGCACAGTGCTCGGTTAGTATAGACATAAATACATAAATAAAGAAACTCTATCATTTTTTTAAAGGACAGGCACATTTGTTTTATAAGAAAAAATAAATTAAAATCAAGTAAACATTTTCTTCCTGTAAACCAGGGGCAGGCACATTAGCAGCAATAAAACAGTAAACAAAAATATTAAGTGCATTTTGTGAGATACATTCATATATTGGCTCCCATGTTATTTAAATCTTACCGAGGCGAGTCAAACTCCGTTTCATTCAACTGTCCGACGTGCTTTCTCTTTAAATGTTCGTGCATCACCGAGGTGCTGCCGTGATACGCAAGGACTACTTTGCAAACCATGCAGGTAATCTTTTTATTCGCCGTATCCAGGCTAAAATGCTCCCAAACTTTAGATGTTTTGGTACGCGCAGCTGCTGCATTGGACGCCGCCATTTCTGTATGTTATCGCTCAGCAGAGAAGCTAATGCGCATGTGCGACTCTCGGCAGAGATTGTAATGAAGAGAGATGCCTCGGTCGGAAAAAACATGTCTGGCGACAACTTCAACAATGAAATTCATTGTCGACTATTTCTATTATCGATTTTTGTCGACAACGTCGACGAATCGTTGCAGCCCTAATGAGCAGCAAATCTTAGCTTAATAGAATGATTTCTGATGGATCATGTGACACTGAATTCTGGAGTAATGATGCTGAAAATTCAGCTTTGCATCACAAGAATAAATTACTTTTTAAAATATATTCAAAAACAGTTATTTTAAATTGTAATAATATTTCACAATATTACTGTTTGTTTTGTATTTTTAATCAAATAAATGCAGCCTTGGTAAGCATAAAAGACTACTTTTAAAAACGTACCGATCCCAAACCTTTGAACGGTGCTGTACACACACACACATACACACGCAACAAATATAATTTTTTTTCCTGTTCTGTAGTGACAAAAAAAGGCATCAGATATTTTTTTCCCAAGACCTCTTTTTTTTATTCTCTCAGCAGGCTTTTTGTGGGAAATACCCAGAGTGCCACTAAATTCAGAAATGAAGACTCTGAGCTATGAAACAAAGGCCTGATTTGCCTTAATCATCATTTGCTCTGGAATGGAAAATCAATGGGCTTTGATGAGAATGTTTTGCAGTGTGACAATGTGAAATGTTAGATTGGATGTTTAAAACGGCTCCTGTCTTTGTTGTTTTCGAACTCCATTCTTTTAATGTGTGGGAAGTGTTCCATCTATTATGGAGCGCTTGTCTGTCAAGGAAATTAGTTTCCTGGAACTTTGAACAGAGGAGAAAAAAAATTTTTTTAGAATTTTTTTTTAGAATTTTTTTTCATTCTTTGTTGGAATTGAGCTTAACTCAGGAAGCTTGGCTTACATAACAGATGGGATAAATGTGTCACTCACTGTCAGTGACAGTCCTCTGAAGTAACACTTGATTAAACCTACTTTGCCGGTCTGGAGCGCAAATTTATAGACAAACCGCTCTGTATGTTCTTATCTGGGCTTAAATTTTAAGAAGCATTGATGTGCTGGTGTGACTTATTTTTTAAAAAAGTAATCGCTTGACTGTTATTTTGATTTTAAAAATCTCTTTAAAAAAGATCTTTTAGTTATAAAAATTGATCTGAATATTGACCGTTCGACGAATATTTCTTTGAAGAGTACATCGATTTCTATATTAATGTTTCTGTAAGGGTTCCCATGGTCATTGAAAAGGGGGAAATGTCAAATAATTTTAAAGTTGTGATTTCCAGGTCTGGAAACATCATGTAAAATTCATGAATTTTTGTAGTGAATATAACTTTTCCGGGTATGCTATAAAATATTTCACTGTTTAAGGATAGGGACCATGTGCTGCATTCAAATATCAGGACATTTCTTGGCTACTAACATTTGTATGATTAAAGTGTATTCTAAGAATTAGTACCTGACATACAATAGGAGATATGTTGCAGCTATTATTTAAAATCTACATCCAGTAATCAAGAATGACAATTGTGAATGGTCAATAGTGGTGGGAACTCTGCTTATTAACTACATTTGTTATTTAGTCTTGATTCGATCACTTGCTGGCATGTGAATATGAATTCAAAAAAATAACAAACAAAAAACCCCAATGTGATTAATTTAGTGATTTCATGATGGTGATTTTACAACATATATGTTTTGTCTTTTAGATGTATGACTGTTGCTTTTAGTAGCAAAGGAGGCTGATGTGAAGTAAATTAATCTGGTCTCTTATTTGTCTCCTGTATTTGATGCACATAGTCTGTAGTTTGTTCTTTGATGCCCAGCCTGATGGTTCACTGACAATCGGAGGTCCTTCTCTAAAGGTGATGATACACAGGGCAACTTTTTGAGCAATGTTTCTGGGCAATCTTGCCGAGCAATTGTTGCTTGGGCACTTTCCCATTGAAAATGGGCAATACATTTCTATCTGGATAATTTAGATAGATCGTGGGCCCTGTGTCCCATCTGGTTGCCCGTTGACGGCAACATTGCCCAGCAACATTGCTCAAAAAGTTGCCCTGTGTATCATCACCTTAGGATGACATAGAGAATTGCTCTTTTGCTTTTTTTCCCCTCCCCTTCTCTCTTTGTATTCTTACTGTTTGGATAAGAGATTAGAGATGAATTAGTAACGCTTTTATTATGGCAGTTCATCTCCTCCACCGAATAGAACTTCAGACTTCTCAAGGTCAGTTGGGCCAGATTTTTATTTATTCTTGTCACATTGCTTGGTATTATCAAGGTAAAAACAAACAATGAATTAAAAGTAAATTTGTGTCTCTCTCTCCTTCCCCAGACATTACATGCCCTTGTCCTCTTGTTGATGCCGCTTTATTTATTTATATATTTTGGAGTATAAAAGTGTAATTTTGAGAGAATTGCATATAATAACCGCATATGATGGCGAGAAGAATTTTGTCAGTTGCAGTTCTTGAGAGTGAAGCAGTGGCTTATCTCTGAGGGGAATGGGCCCATCAATCACAGCACAATGATTTTTCTTTCATTTTTACCTGTAATGGCCCTGTTTCCTCCACTGCCTCCTGGATAGCATTTAGTGATGGAACACTTAAGTGCAATAGACCCAACACAGTGTACGCAGACGGGGTGGCTAGATTGAAAAGTTACATTGAAGCCCGGTCACCTCAGACCACATCTTTTGCTCTTAAATGTTAACACACATACTCACATTTATCTTGTCTTGGTTCAGGAGCGAGGTGACATAGAAGACAATAAAGTGGAAATGAATATTTAACATTACTAAGCTCTGAGGAGGATGAGTAACTCGTATATCTGATATGATTGAGATGTACATAATTATGAAGGGTGTTGAAGCGTGTAACCTGTTGGAGCTCTTGTGTATTGATTAACCCTTAGGGGTCTGAGGTGTTCTGACATGCTCTGACATTTGTGCTTTTTTCAGTTATTTATAAACATGTTAATGGCAAAGGTGTAAATTCACTCTATATAGCACAAACGGGGCTACCGTAATATTTGAGGAATATGTATGTACATGTTTGTATTTTTAAGATAATAATGTTTATGCGTGGTTTGTGAAAAAACAAAAAACAAATGTCACTGAAATAAGGTCATAAAACCCATAGTGATTATTTCTTCACAAGACTTTTGAAAATTGTATCACGTGGCCTAGAATATTTGCTCCAAAACTATTTGAAAATCATCCTGCATACTCATTTAGATAAGCCAATATATTGATTTAAAATTTGTATGACGTGTTTTGTGTGAGAAAGCTTTATGCGAGGAGGCGTGAATCTCTGATTAATATGAATGCATTTTACACCTGAGAAAGACAAAGACCCTCCCCTATCAGGTGCTATCAGGTCCGATCATTATGAGGAGCCTTGCACAAAGAATGAGGAGAAATTAAAAAAAGAATGGCGTTAGATTGTCTGGATTTATTTACAACACAAGATAATCCAAAGATACACAACAAAGCAGCAAAAGCACATTAGTAAACACACTGATCTAAAGACAAAGACTTAAACAGTCACACACCTTTATGTCATTCCTGAAACATAGTAGCCTGCATACCTGTCATGTCCAAGGTGTTTGACTTTTCATTTTACCATGTTCATGTACAGAGACTCATGTGAATGTTGAAGTCAGCAGTACTTATCCAGTGGCATCTGGTCCTTTTCTAAATAATAAATAAATAAACAGCTGTAAACATGTTGATATCAAGACAAACTATAGGGCTGCACGATTCTGGGAATACATTTTAGATTTTTCACTCACACACACACATAATATGTATATATACACTAACCTAAAGGATTATTAGGAACACCATACTAATACTGTGTTTGACCCCCTTTCGTCTTCAGAACTGCCTTAATTCTACGTGGCATTGATTCAACAAGGTGCTGAAAGCATTCTGTAGAAATGTTGGCCCATATTGATAGGATAGCATCTTGCAGTTAATGGAGATTTGTGGGATGCACATCCAGGGCACGAAGCTCCCGTTCCACCACATCCCAAAGATGCTCTATTGGGTTGAGATGTGGTGACTGTGGGGGCCATTTTAGTACAGTGAACTCATTGTCATGTTCAAGCAACCAATTTGAAATGATTCAAGCTTTGTGACATGGTGCATTATCGTGCTGGAAGTAGCCATCAGAGGATGGGTACATGGTGGCCATAAAGGGATGGACATGGTCAGAAACAATGCTCAGGTAGGCCGTGGTATTTAAATGATGCCCAATTGGCACTAAGGGGCCTAAAGTGTGCCAAGAAAACATCCCACACACCATTACACCACCACCACCAGCCTGCACAGTGGTAACAAGGCATGATGGATCCATGTTCTCATTCTGTTTATGCCAAATTCTGACTCCATCTGAATGTCTCAACAGAAATCGAGACTCACCAGACCAGGCAACATTTTTCCAGTTTTTAACTGTTCAATTTTGGTGAGCTCTTGCAAATTGTAGCCTCTTTTTCCTATTTGTAGTGGAGATGAGTGGTACCCGGTGGGGTCCTCTGCTGTTTTAGCCCATCCACCTCAAGGTTGTGCGATTTGTGGCTTCACAAATGCTTTGCTGCATACCTCGGTTGTAACGAGTGGTTATTTCAGTCAAAGTTGCTCTTCTATCAGCTTGAATCAGTCTGCCCATTCTCTTCTGACCTCTAGCATCAACCAAGGCATTTTCGCCCACAGGACTGCCGCATACTGGATGTTTTTCCCTTTTCACACCATTCTTTGTAAACCCTTGAAATGGTTGTGCGTGAAAATCCCAGTAACTGAGCAGATTGTGAAATACTCAGACCAGCCCGTCTGGCACCAACAACCATGCCACTCTCAATATTGCCTAAATCACCTTTCTTTCCCATTCTGACATTCAGTTTGGAGTTCAGGAGATTGTCTTGACAAGGACCACACCCCTAAATGCATTGAAGCAACTGCCATGTGATTGGTTGATTAGATAATTGCATTAATGAAAAATTGAACAGGTGTTCCTAATAATCCTTTAGGTGAGTGTGTGTGTATATATATATATATATATATATATATATATATATATATATATACATACATACAGGTCCTTCTCAAAAAATTACCATATTGTGATAAAGTTCATTATTTTCCATAATGTAATGATAAAAATTAAACTTTCATATATTTTAGATTCATTGCACACCAACTGAAATATTTCAGGTCTTTTATTGTTTTAATACTGATGATTTTGGCATACAGCTCATGAAAACCCAAAATCTCAAAAAATTAGCATATTTCATCCGACCAGGGTGGGAATTATGTAATTTTAGGGGCAAGGCCATTTGGCCTCCACCTTTTATTTTTTTGGGGGGGCACCAAGGCCATATGACAGGGCACAAAGGCCATTGAGTACAATTCGATGGTTTTCCCATTCAGATTGATACCATAACATGGTAATTCCCTGTGCATCATGGTGATCCTGACTGGCATTACTGCAATGGATTCAGAGGAATCAAATTGTGAAATTTACAAAAACACAATTGCATCGGGAAATGCACATGTGCTGATCTGCAGTGTATTGTCTATGGAGGCATATACGATTGTACAAATAAGAAAATTCAGCTTGAGATCAGGGCTTGTCAAATTCAGCAGCCCTTGAATGTATTGAAAGAGGTCTCTGTTTCCAACTACAACCTGTTAAGCTGCAACCCCACTTTTGAAAAATCCCCAGAAATGGCATACCCAAACTGAAACTGATACAGTTCATGAACCCTTTGTACTAAAAGCACAAGTATGATCTCATTTGAAAGCTGACACCTGGTAGTTTATTGTAAATGTAGACTTAATTATTTTCATAAGGAAAAAAATAGTTATAAATAGATTAAAAATAAATAAAGTTATGAGAATCTTCATGAAAATAAAATTGAAGTTGGCATTGTATACATCTAGAAATGCACTGCAGCTAAAGCAACATGTCTGACCATGTTATACTTAAAATCTGAAGATGATATGTCTAAAACTCTGTATTTAGGTAAATGTTTTTCAAGATCATGTCTTATGACTTTATTTATTAGCTTAGCACACCATCAATACACAAGTTATGAGATTCAAACCATGTTTGTGCTCCAAACTTACTTTATAACTGAAGTCGAGTGTTCTAAATAACCTTCTGTGATCTGATTTGGCTTCAGATAAAAAAAATCAGACAATATAATATTTTATGTATAATGCAACGGTGATAAAGCATAATGCTTTATGGTATATAAATAGCATAACATTATACATATATTATTATGAAAATGCCGGACATGGCTCGAAGAACACAGGTAAGTCAAATATCATTGCAAAAATGTTTATTGTCTTCAAAACGACATAATCTGCATGTTACAGCGATATGTTAGCTCTGTTTGTGGTCGGGGATTTGGGATTTCCTGCATTGTCGAACGCTCCTCTTCATGTGTTTCAAATATGGACTATAATGTTCAGTAGAGCGCCCTCAGGCTGCTGGTATGAATTGAAAACACAGCACATCAGTATACAGCGCTCATAACGATTACATCGATGCATTGGCGCTTTATACATGGAACTTCATGGTCACAATGGTCAGTAAACCATTTACCAGTGGTTTTGGCACTGTGAGCAGGTGCCAGGTCGTGCGGAAAAATGAAATCTTCATCTCCATAAAGTTTTTCAGTAGATGGAAGCATGAAGTGCTCCAACATCTCCTGATAGCTAGCTGCATTGACCCTGCCTGATAAAACACAGTGGACCAACACCAGCAGCTGACATGGCACCCCAGACCATCACTGACTGTGGGTACTTGACACTGGACTTCAGGCATTTTGGCATTTCCTTCTCCCCAGTCTTCCTCCAGACTCTGGCACCTCGATTTCCGAATGACATGCAAAATTTGCTTTCTTCCGAAAAAAGTACTTTGGACCACTGAGCAACAGTCCAGTGCTGCTTCTCTGTAGCCCAGGTCAGGCGCTTCTGACGCTGTTTCTGGTTCAAAAGTGGCTTGACCTGGGGAATGCGGCACCTGTAGCCCATTTCCTACACACGCCTGTGCACGGTGGCTCTGGATGTTTCTACTCCAGACTCCAGTCTGGAATCGGTCCTTCTCCACAATCTTCCTCAGGGTCCGGTCACCTCTTCTCGTTGTGCAGCATTTTTTTGCCACACTTTTTCCTTCCCACAGACTTCCCACTGAGGTGCCTTGATACAGCACTCTGGGAACAGCCTATTTGTTCAGAAATTTCTTTCTGTGTCTTACCCTCTTGCTTGAGGGTGTCAATGATGGCCTTCTGGACAGCAGTCAGGTCGGCAGTCTTATCCATGATTGCGGTTTTGAGTAATGAAACAGGCTGGGAGTTTTTAAAAGCCTCAGGAATCTTTTGCAGGTGTTTAGAGTTAATTAGTTGATTCAGATGATTAGGTTAATAGTTCGTTTAGAGACCCTTTTCATGATATGCTAATGCTTTGAGATAGGAATTTTGGGTTTTCATGAGCTGTATGCCAAAATATGGCATGTATGCCAAAATAACATCAGTATTAAAACAATAAAAGACCTGAAATATTTCAGTTGGTGTGCAATGAATCCAAAATATATGAAAGTTCAATTTTTATTATTACATTATGGAAAATAATGAACTTTATCACAATATGCTAATTTTTTGAGAAGGACCTGTATACACACACACACTGCCGTTCAAAAGTTTTGGGGCGGTAAGATTTTTAATGTTTTTTAAATGAAGTCTCTTCTGCTCACAAAGGCTGCATTTTTTTGATTAAAAATACAAAACAAACCCAGTAATATTGTGAAATCAGCTGTTTTCTATGTAAATATATAGTAAAGTGTAATTTATTCCTGTGATCAAAGCTGAATTTTCAGCATCATTACTCCAGTCTTCAGTGTCACATGATCCTTCAGAAATCAGTATAATATGATGATTTGATGCTCAAGAAACATTTTTCATTATCATCAATGTATCAAGGCACCTCAGTGGGAAGTCTGTGGGAAGGAAAAAGTGTGGCAAAAAAATGCTGCACAACGAGAAGAGGTGACCGGACCCTGAGGAAGATTGTGGAGAAGGACCGATTCCAGACTGGATTCCAGCTGTTTTACATTGAAATAATATTTCACAATATTACTGGGTTTGTTTTGTATTTTTAATCAAATAAATTTTATACTTGGTGAGTATAAGTGACTTCTTTTAAAAACATTAAAAATCTTACCGACCCCAAACTTTTGAACGGCAGTGTATATGTACTTTGTATACGAACACCTAGTTTGTTGTGCCTTGAATATAGGCATGTGTAGGGCTGCATAAAATAATAACAATAGCCTAGATAGCAGGCAGCCTATAAATCGTTAAAAATGAACACTTCAGTAACACTACACTAGACAAACATATATTGTTTATCATATGTTACTTCAAATATTTCTATTCGTTATGAAATGAGATGAGTTTGGCGTGAAGCCTAATGTGTGGCGTGTTTTGCTTTTCAAACACACAGCTTGACTCAGACCCAAACTCAGCGCGTGCAGCGATCGAGCCGCTCCAAACTATGACACATTATTGTTACATTATACATCTACATTTGAGCAGATATTCACAAACACAGTATTTAACAGTAAACACAGGTCTAAACATTAAAATATTCACCATATTAGAATAAACACTCATACTAGCATACTTGTATCTCATTTCATAACATTTTAGGCTGGCACCAGTTTAGTAGCTACAATGTAATGTTTATGCAACAATAAAACACTTACTATTATGTCTCTTACGTTAAAAATTGTTCTCATAATCAAAACGTCTTCTTCTGAGGTAAATCCAAGGTAAGTCCACAGCACAAACAGTCTTCCAAACTGATGAAAAGTAGAGAAATACTGGAGTCGCTGATTCTTTGTTTAGAGCTGATGAGGGCGTTAACAGCTCTGCGTTCCTTCACGTGGATCATTTGAATGAGAACAGCTCGCGCCCGTGGGGGTGTGGTCAAATTAAAGTTAATGAGCTTGGGCTGGAGAAACTGTACATGTCGTTGCTTTCATACGGATTTCTTAAACCGAGAATATTTGTTTTTGATATGATCTACTTCATTTAAAAAAGGAGACTTCAAGCTTTGTGAAGACATTACTTTAATGTGTGGGTGGCAAGTATTGGCTGAGTTACAGATCATTTTCTGTCGCGTTTCAGAATGAACTTCACATTGAGAGAGAAGACAGAACATGCATCATGTTTTTTTTCTTTATTTTAAAAACTTTTTGTTTTTATTATTAGTGTACACAAAAAAACAAACATTTAACAGTTTTTAATGATGTATAACACTTGCCTGTATGACAAAAATCGATGGAGTTATTTGAGTTTCTTTTGCACTGATAAGAAAAAAGGCGAGACTTTCGCGCCGGCGCGATAGTCGACTCCAGGGGGTTAACTAGGCAGAACTTTGTGTGACGCTGTGCCAGTTTCAAAATACAGTGAGCTGTGCCTATGCAGCAGTTTTGGGCATTATAGGTGTTCAGATGTTCAAAAGTGCCTTTGATGCCCAAAAATGTTGTTAGGTTGCTGTTCTCTACATTGCAGTATGAAACACAGCCATGCTGTCAAGTTCTCCACATTTCATAGTAGTACAATAGGCCATATGTTACAGTTTAACCACTGTGAAAGGTGTGATTTTGACTGATGTAACCAATGTTTAATGATTAATGATGATGTTCTTACCTTACTTTGACCCTTTTCCTTGGAAAAACTTTACTTCGCTTGAAAGGTACAAAAAAATCTAAAATTTTGTTAATAGTAGCATATTTAATTCTACTAAAGTGATGTATTGAGGCTATATTTGGTGTACAGCAGTATTTGAGGGTTCAGTGTAAGGCTGTGTATAATTTTACATTGATGGATACTCTGGCTCTCTGAGGCTGTTCTCCAGTGCTGAAGTGCTCACAGTGTGTGGCTCCAGAATGAGAGAAAGTGGGAACGGCTGATGTGTGCAGGGCAGGTGCATGCCATAAATGACAGCTCATACCATGGGCACTCATACTGTGCAGCAATGGCCTGCTCCATCTGGACGGTACACTAACACGCACACAAGCAGTCGCTCACATATCACATATTCATGTGCACATGCAAATATCGCACATAAACAAGAGCTGCCCACTCGTGCCATCATCACACAAAACAGGTTAGTTTTGTCAACTAAATTAAAAAAACTAAATTACAATGAAAGAGGACTGAAGTTTCAAGCTTGAAAAAGGTACAGCTAATATAATGATAAAAGTGTTCTATACAACTTTTATACTACATACCACAGCTTACCGAAATTGGCGTTTTCACAAAATGACATCTTGACATCCACATTAGTTCTTTTTGACCCGTTCATTAGAGAAATATCAATGTTCAATTCCTAAACAAATTATTATTTTGAGTCATATTTCAATGAATTGTTTGAAACAGTTCACAACACTGGTTTGAATGATTCATTAACACAGTGCTTCTTTCATGATTCTGCCTTCTTGTCATTTTCTTTCTCTAGTCTTGAGGTATGATCATGACAGATGAGGTATGATCATGACACAAGCACACAGCCCTTGTGTTTGGGCTGTGTGCTTGTGTTGTCTCGTTCTCTTACCCCGCCCCCTTGTTATCCTCATCTTGTCTTCATTGCCTGATCAGTGTCACCTGCTGTCGTTATCTGTTCTCCCTTTATTATCCCCTTGTGTTTGCTGTCCTGTGCTGGTTCATTGTGTATTCTTACATGGTTAACATATTCCTGTGAGTACCGTGTCTTGAGTTCTGTTTAAACGGAGAAGTTTTCTTGTTATAGTTATTTTGTTCCTGTGAAGTTTTGTGTCTAAGTCTTAGTCTAGTGTTAGTCTTTTGCTTTGCCTGTGCTGTTTTTTCTCCCCTTGTGGGGTTTTGTTTTCCCTTTTTGTTATCAATAAACCTTGTGTGTCATCAAACTGTCTGTGATTGGGTTCGTTCCTGAAAACCTGTAACAGCTTCTCAATCTTTTTTCAATAACGTACCCCCTATCAATTTTTCCTATCAAGCCAAGTACCTCCTGACCGGCCCCATCATTTGAGATAGAAATAAAAGCTATGACTACGATATAGTGATGTGCCATCATTATGAGATTAATTAAAAATTGAAAATGTAAAACATTTTCAATAATAAACATTTACAATAATAAATTGGGGGAAACTCCTTTCCTCAGATTTATTGAAGCTTATATGTAAAACTGATTTCCGCTGAAGTGGTTTGGGGAAAAAAATCACGCATGTTACTACAGTGCGGCAGGCTACACAATACTCGTTCCCTACTCTCAGGGAACCGAGGTTACGGTAGTAACCGAGTATGTTCCCTTTCGAGAATGGTCACTTTGTATTGCGTAGCTATACGCAGTGGGGACGCAATGTAAAACGCCGCACCATAAGTAACTTTGTTGCCATGAATCCCATCAAAACATACCCCTCCTGATATTGACAGTATTTTGTTGGCTCCACTTTGGCTTTCTTTTTTTCTTCATCCTCCCTGTTCTCCGCTGTAGTATTGCTACATTTTAACCAGGATTTAATTTAAATGTCTGTTTGTTTCCAGTATAACAACTGGTTTCCCGCTCGGCGTGATTCAAATTCTTCTTCTCTGATTTAGGTAGTTTACAATCAGTTTTACAATCACATTTAAAATAAAAACATTTTATATAAAAATGTGGTTTACATAAACATTTTATTAAACTTATTTTCATATGATATTTTTAGTAAGCACGGATGATTTTTTATATCTTTTAAATTAATTAATAATTAAAATTAATTTGAAAAAAAATAATATATATATTTTTATAAATCTCACGTAGCCCCTACAGTACTGCAACATACCCCTAGGGGTACGCGTACCCACATTTGACAATCACTGCATTAACATACATACTCATCTGAACCGGTTCTTGAGTTGAATTTGCAAAGATGTCACGAAAATATTGTGTGAATACTGACTTAAATTTTGGTCTATTCTTTACGCTAAGTTGTATGATTTCAGAAGATTTTGAATATAGTGTACATGTATAGCCTAGGGATGGGCATTTTTCAAAAATATTGTATTAGAATATTTGGCTCATAAGAATGTAATATTTGACTATTCGTTTCTTTAAATGACGTTTCATGAAGTTTATTTTTAGTTTTTGTCGCCATTTCTGAACAAGCTTTCGATTAGGCAATATACACATCAATTTTACTAGCCTATATATATACTCCTATTGGCTGCCCTGCGGCAACAGCAGCAAGCCTATCGAGAGAGGCCCTGCGTGACGTGACATCCAATGGGGGCGCTTCGCGCCCATTTCGTCACGTCCCGCCAGAATAGGCGTGGCCTTGGCCTGTAAATACACTCGACAGGCTGATACAAACTGATTTTCATCTCTTCAGCGAAGCACTACTGCATCGCTGGATCCGGAGTGAGAAGCCGCGCCGTCTGATAGTAAGCCTTCTGCGTGACGAGCCTTCGAGCCTGAAGCCGCTGGCCTTCACCTCGCCGCCTGAAGCCGCCGTACCTGCTACGCTTTCCGGCGTTAATATCCTTTTTCACTGCTAGAGTGTGTGTTCGCCGTCGCGACTCACACTCTCTCTCTCTCTCTCTCTCTCTCTCTCTCTCTCTCTCTCTCTCTCTCTTTATCTAAAAGAGCAGCGTCTTTTTGAAGACGCTTCGTTCCTGTGGAACTATTGCCATGGTGACTCTGAGGACTTGCTTGGCATTTTTTGTCTGCTCCCCCGCCCGCTGTAGTGCCGCGCCGCAAAGCGCCGTACTCAGCGGGTCCTCGAGCCTTCTCCAGCCCGTGAAAGCTCGCCGGTTCGCCCACCAGCTTCACCAGCTTCAATCGAGTCGCTCACTGACTGACAGCGGCCGCCGCGCGCGCCGCTTCCGCCATTAGTGACGACGAGATAGCTGCATCGGTAGAGAAGGCCAGCTATTGCCATGGTGAGTGAGACTCCCGCCCGCTGTAGTGCCGCGCCGCAAAGCGCCGTACTCAGTGGGTCCCCGATCCTTCTCCAGCCGTGAAAGCTCGCCGGTTCGCCCGCCAGCTTCACCAGCTTCAGTCGAGTCGCTCACTGACGGACAACGGCCGCCGCGCGCCGCCGCTTCCGCCATTAATGACTACGAGATAGCTGCATCTGTAGAGGAGGCCAGCTGCTCTATCCCCGCGTCGGACAGTGAGGATTGGGCAAGCTCTGTGGACCTCCCCCTTCTGCCCGCGAGTCGTCAGGGAAACGGGCCAGCATCAAAACCGCGGCTAGCTTTCTTTACGTTATAAGAAAGCTACCCCACCCCCGCCCCCCGTGGGCATGCGTCACCGGCGAAATGAGGAAAGAGTGTATTTTTAGTCCCGCCGAGGCCGGACCAATCTCCATTTCTCAAACATTTCTCAGTTCCTCTTAGTTTGAGCGGCTGAAAATGTCAATATTGCAGCAATGAGCCTGTTGTATAACACGCACGCCTGCAAACAAACGCCAACACACACAAAACTGTGATGACGCTCTATTATGTGGTCGAGCTATTTTAAGCTTTGTCGTTTCCCCCTGTGGCTCAGTGGCGAAACCTAAAGCCATCACACGGGAGACCCGTGTTCGATCCCAGCGCTCGCAGCAGATAAAATTTAGTCTCGCCGCGGCCAGACTTGCACTGAAACTTTTCGCTCGTTCAGTTCCAAGAAAATGTGACTGTTCCAGTGTATTTTGCAATAAACAAGCCGGTACCATGGCCCGTTTGCCTGCACACAAATGCCGTTTCCACGGCAACCCAGAAAAATCATATAAGCAATGTATTTTCTGGTATTCCGGCCACAGCCGATGGTGTTATGAGTGTAATAAAAATGCCCACAGCCCAGTGTTCATTTCTACACACAAACACAGCCCGCCACAGTGCAGGGCTCGCACATATGAAATCGACTCATGTCAATTGTGCATTAAATGTAGTGAATGTGCCCACAACCCAGTGCCCACAAACACTACACACTGCATGTGCCACGTTTTCTGTAAAACAAAACCAATACACATACAGTCAGCTAAGACCCACGGTGTTTAAGTCTCGCCACGGCCAGACTCCACCGAAACCTCTCGCTCGTTCAGTTCCAAACAATGTGACTGTTCCAGTGTATTTCGCAGTAAACAAGCCGGTACCACAGCCCGCTTGCCTGCACATTAAATCCATTTTTACGGCGACCCAGATAAATCCCAAAAAAGAGTGTATTTTCTGGTATTCCGGCCACGGCCGATGGTGTTATGAGTGTTGTAAGAATGCCCACGTCTCAGTGCCCATTCCCACACACAGACACAGCCCGCCACAGTTCAGGGCTAGCACAAATAAAATCGACTCATGCCGATTGTGCAAACGTAGTGAATGTGCCCACGACACGGTGCCCACAAACACTACACGATGCGTGTCCCACGGTTTCTGTAAAAACGAAACAAACACATATTCAGTCAGCGCAAGCCGACGGTGTTTTCAGTGCAGTAAATGTGCCCGCTGTCCCGTGCCCACATTCGCTCACAGACACGCTGAACCCTACGGGGTTTGTCCCGCTCGCTCTCTCTCTACAATCTGTCATAGAGAAATCGAGCGCGACCAGGCTATCTGCCGTGATCGGCGCGCCCCCCGCCTCGCACACTTTAAACACAGTGTTTATGTCTCAGCACACCGAAGCTCTGCAGCCGCCGCTATGCCGCGGCCAGAGCCCGGATCTCATTCTACCTCTAGCTATTCACGCAAATGCGTGGGCATAGCTTCCCGGGGTATCAGAATGGGTGTTGAACACTATAAAAAGAGGCTATTCGCTACAGTTCGCTCGACGTCCCCGCCGTTACACGGCGCATGTCGAAACCACGGTAGACAACGAAGTATCTCATCTACTTCGAACCGAAATAGCGAAACTACTGAGCAAAGGGGCCATAGAACCTTTATATCAGGCTCAGAGCGAAGGGGGTGTATACAGCAGATATTTTCTGGTACCGAAAAAAGACGGGGGTCTCAGACCCATTCTAGATCTGCGACAGTTGAACAAAGCGCTTCTGAAACGCAAGTTCAAAATGCTGACAACCAGCAAAATCCTCGCGCAAGTGCGCCAGGGAGACTGGTTCATGTCAATAGATCTCAAAGACGCCTATTTCCAAATACAGATTGCGTCACGTCACAGGCGATTTTTGAGATTCGCCTTCGAGGGCCAGGCATATCAATACACAGTCCAACCGTTCGGCCTGTCCCCAGCTCCCCGCATATTCACGAAGTGCATGGACGCGGCTCTCGCACCCCTGAGACTTCAGGGCATGCGAATTTTGAACTACTTGGACGATTGGTTGATTCTAGCTCGATCACGATCCGAGCTCATAGAACACAAGACCACATTACTCGAACATCTCGAGAATCTGGGTCTCACAGTCAATTGGGCGAAGAGTTCGCTGTCTCCCACCCAGAAAATGTATTTTCTGGGAACACTGACTACGTTTACATGCAGCCAAATTTCGGGTTATGGTCGGGTTAAGGTCACTATTCGGGTTTCTGAAACATTAGGGATAACCCGTTTACATGCGTGAGCAGAGAGAGTTACTCCTGTATACATGGAATTGCAATATCCCGATGTAAACGCGACGCGCGGTTAGCGTCTGGACGTACGGACAACCTTAAGACGCAATATGCGTCATTTCCGATTCTTCTTCCTTTATCCAAAGACAACAACAACAGCAGCACGCGGATAATGAATAGTTCGGGGCAGATAGCGATCGCCTTTGTTTGCGCTTTGGTGCTGGTAACGTTACTGACCTCGCTCCAAAAGTATGCTGTGCTGCGTCTCGCCATGTTTACTTCCGGTATACTGCACTCGGGGTTTTGTATGCGCCGAGAAGTTTCTCTACTCCAAGATTCCTTGCGAATAGAACATGCGCAGAACACACATCACTATGGGGATATGCCGATGCGCGTTTACATGACCAAAAATTCGGGTTAGAAAAGGGGTACCCCAGGTATAATATCCCGGTTTTTAAAATCCGGGATATGAGCATATTCGGGTTTTTGCCGGTGTTTACATGGCCGTTCAAAACCGGGTCTCGGCTCTGAAACCTTGGAAAAAAGCCGACTGGTACCAGTCAGGCGTGAGTCTGGAGACTCCCACGAGTGTGATGGTGGTGTCCACGGACGCCTCCACCTCGGGATGGGGAGCGCTGCTCGAGGGCAGACCGTTCTTTGGCCAGTGGTCAGAACGGGAGAAGCTCCTACACATAAACTGTCTAGAAATGCTGGCAGTAGACAACGCGCTAAGGCGCTTTTGTCCCCAGATAAAAGGCCGCCACGTCTTAGTCCGGTCGGACAACATGTCAGTGGTGGCGTACATAAATCACCTGGGCGGGGTCAGGTCCCGAAGCCTTTACAGGCTGACGAAACGCCTCCTGGACTGGGCTCAGCACAACCTGCTTTCACTGAAAGCAGCGCATGTGCCTGGTCACCTGAATCTGGGACCAGACAGACTGTCCAAAAACAATGTCCCAGCAGGGGAATGGTCGCTGCACCCGCAGACGATCCAACTGCTGTGGGAGACATTCGGCAGAGCGCAGCAGGACCTGTTCGCGTCCCAGGAAAACCAAGAGCAGGGATGCGCTGGCCCACGTATGGCCCCGACGCCCTCTCTATGCTTTTCCCCCCATCTTGCTCCTGCCTCAAGTGCTGGAACGAATCAGGGAAAATGGATGCCCAGTGCTGCTCGTGGCTCCGCTATGGACGAACCAGACTTGGTTCCCAGTCCTATTAACAGCTGACCAGCACTGCCCCGTGGCCGATACCGGTGAGGAGAGACCTCCTCTCTCAGGCAAAGGGCTCGATTTGGCATCCTCGCCGGGAATTATGGTCCCTACATGTGTGGGCCATCAACGGGTACCCGCTAACCTCCCGGAGGGAGTGTTAAACATGATCACGCAGGCTAGGGCCCCGTCTACTAGACGGCTCTACTCCTCGAAATGGTCAGTGTTCTCTACCTGGTGTCAAGCTCAGGGCTTTTCACCCGTGGACTGCGGGGTTACGGAAGTGCTCTCCTTCCTTCAGGAGCTGCTGGATAAGGGTAGAACCCCGTTCACGCTCAAAGTATACGTGGCGGCCATAACGGCGTTTGCAAAACTGACGTCTGGCCAGTCACTGGGGAAAAACGACCTAGTCGTGCGATTCCTCAGGGGAGCTCGGAGGCTGAATCCTCCCAGACCTCCCTGAGTCCCTATGTGGGACCTTTCTACGGTTCTGGAAGCTTTGCCCCATTTGAGCCAATCCATTTGTCAGACATGAAGCACCTGTCTTTCAAAACGGTATTTCTTGTGGCTCTTGCTTCAATGAAGCGAGTGGGGGACTTACAAGCGCTTTCAGTAAGCACGTCCTGTATGGAGTTTGGGCCCAATGACTCAAAAGTCATACTCAAACCAAGGCACGGGTACGTGCCCAAATCCCTCAACACACCGTTCAGGGCCCAGGTTATTTCCCTGTGCGCCCTCCCGGTGAACAATGAGGAGGCGGATGCTAATCTCCTTTGCCCCGTCAGGGCGCTGAGAGCTTATGTGTCCTGCTCGTCTGTCTTCAGGCAGACCGAGCAGCTCTTTGTTTTGTTTGGGGGACGCTCCAAGGGACTGGCCGTATCAAAACAGAGCCTATCCAGATGGATAGTCGATGCCATAGCGCTGGCTTACACTTCTAAGGGCCTGCAGTGTCCTTTGGGTGTCAGAGCGCACTCCACGAGAGGCGTGGCCTCTTCGTGGGCGTGGTCTAGTGGGATTTCCTTGCATGATATTTGTATGGCGGTGGGCTGGGCTTCGCCGTCTACATTTATACGGTTCTATAACCTAGAGGTTCCCGCCTTACAGGCCAAGCTGCTGTCGGTCTAGAATTCAGTACTATCTGTCCCGCTGTGCCGTTTTGCTTGAGTATCGCTCACTGATCGATAGAACAGCTCCATGGGTATTGAATAACCTGTACTTTTGCCCAGTTCAGGCTGAACGCGTTCACCCTGTCTGCGGGAAATTCTGTTAACATAACTAGCTCCTGTGGGATGCTATTTCATGGGGAATGATGCTTGTAGCCTCTCTTCTCCGACTCTCTGTGAGTCTACGGTGATTATGCACTATATGAGCCCCGGGCTACTGCCCTTGGGACTTTAGTGTGGGATCCCAGTACGCACGGCGTCTTACATTGTGTTCCCCATAGCGTAAGATATTACGCAGTACGAGAGATACTCTCGTAAGAGAACGTACTCGGTTACTAACGTAACCTCGGTTCTCTCTAGAGAGGGAACGAGTACTGCGTATCTTGCCGTGCATACAACAGCGCTGGTTCGCTTCAGCGATGAAAACCAGTTTGTATCAGCCTGTCGAGTGTATTTACAGGCCAAGGCCACGCCTATTCTGGCGGGACGTGACGAAATGGGCGCGAAGCGCCCCCATTGGATGTCACGTCACACAGGGCCTCTCTCGATAGGCTTGCTGCTGTTGCCGCAGGGCAGCCAATAGGCGCGCGAGCCGTCTTGCCTATGTCTGCACGCTGCCGCACAGCGTTTTACATTAATCAAAATTAAAGGATAATTTTTGGCTTCAATATCTCGTGGAAAAGAGTTTTCCCCATAGCGTAAGATATTACGCAGTACTCGTTCCCTCTCTAGAGAGAACCGAGGTTACGTTAGTAACCGAGTACGTTTTCTGTTCTTAAACCTGTCTCCCTCAACAAAACTTAAAGGAAGTATATGTCTCAAAATCATTTTGCTATCAGAAGATTATATCATATCTGATCACTTGTGCTACAGCTGTGCTTACCTGCAGTGGTTAATGCAGTGGACAGCTGTTTTTCCTCAGTCGACTGCTGTTTGGATTTCATGTGATTTCTCATTGTGAAATTATGATAACTCAGTTTCTTTAATTAATTTGATTAAAAGTACTTCCATTTTGTAATATCGTTTTCATATAAGTAATTCCAAACTTCGCGAGGCAGATGACGACATTATGTGATCAAATACAATCAACACACTCCACAGCGCCACCCAGTGCATTTAATTATAACTGCAAGTTAGTGCTTGGGATTTATTATGGATTAACTGCTTTGCCAGCAAAGCAACGTAGTAAAATTCAAATAATATTTTTTTTTCAAATATTAATTACAGATCGAATATTCAAAAATTAGAATATTCGTGCACATTCCTAGTATAGACCACTTATATGATACTTCTATTACTTGTAAAAGAGCGAGTTTTACTTATTGCTAAGTACAGATTTGAAATGACATGAGGGTGAGCAAATGACAACATTCCCTTTCGAGGGAACTCGCACTGTGTCATTAGAAGCGACGCTTTGGGGACACTCCCTAAGCGTACATCTCTGAAGTATGAATTAAACTATTCCAATCCTGATTGGTGTTGCGTTATGACGTTGATGAACATGATGCCGGCACACACACACGCGTTAGCCTTCGCTCTTCAACAAGCTCTCTCTGTTGTATTTGGTGTTGTCTGTCTCGAAGTTATATATATATCAGGGCTCAAAATTAACTTTATTACTTGGTAGCACTGGTGCTCCCAACTACAAAAAGTTAGGAGCACCAGAAAAAATTTAGGAGCACCCACCAAATTTGACCTTTAGCAGCATTCTGGGGCCAGTTGCACCAGCTATGCGTAAGTTACAACTTACCCTAGTTTTGACGTAAATGGGCACTAAGTTACAACTTATGAACTACTAAATATTTTTACGTTGCACCATTAAACTTAGTTTAAACCTAACTCTACGTTCCAACTAAATATTTATGGCAGCCTCCGATCAGGAGTAACGGTTGGAATAAAATATCTGACAGACTGAACTGCATCAATAAGCTCTTCGTTTACCTGACAGACTTCAATTCTTTAGACATATATAATAATGCTTACATTTACACTCGCTTACATTTTAAGAGAGAGAACATTATGTGAAAAGATAACTTTGTTAGTGGCTTTTTAACACCAACCCGTCCTAAACAGCGCCGCTGTGTGCATCTGTCCATGTTGTGCATGTCAAATATCAGTCATAATCAATAAACGTAATATCCTATGTTTTTTGTATCAATATTTATTTATTGATACTTATTAATTTCATTTCAAATACAGTTTTGTGTGTAAATAACATCTGTATGTTATTTACATATAAAAACACTAATGTTATTCATGATCAAGTATAGTATTTAATGGAAACTTGTTTTTACCGTTAGTAACGTGAGTCAAAATAAGTTAGAATGAAGGATAAACTGAAATTCACGGCAATTCAACACAACTTCTGCTCACGTATTTGAAGGCTGCTATTGGGTCATCGAGACTAAACGTCATATTATGCGACTACGCATTACTTTACGGAGAGCTTACGACCTACTAGCTACGTTCTACCTTACGAAAAAATGGTGCAACGGAATATAGTACAGAGTTAGTTACAAACTAGCTAGTAGTTACTAAGCCTCTAGTGTGGACTTTACGTTCCAATTTAAGAAAGAACTTACGAACGGCTGGTGCAACCCTACCCTGGTGATTAAAAGCCTTAATAATTGATCCTGATTTGTTTTCCACACACGTGTCCCTGCATTTTTTTTTGATGGCACTCTCTCCTTGTTTAACCAAGCTCTTGCGCTTAAAATGTATTGGGTTTCGGTGGTGGCCGACGAACACTGTCATCCTTTCCTGTCCTGTTTTTTTTTTTTTTAAGCTGTGATTTTACCACTGGGTTTCATAGCTTTGTAAGATAAAATCCTTCTTTGCTAAACCTAATAATAATTTTGGTGTATCATCATGTCAATATAAAAAATTAGAATAAAAAAGTAGCATTAAAAAGTTTATTTTAACTAATTGTCTAATTTTCTACCATATACAATCGAATACAGTTAGCAGCTAGCTAACAACAACTTGATTGGCACTTTTTTCTGGTTTCACCTTTTACCTTTTTTCTTTGGTAAGTTTTCTTCACATTGTCATATAAATAACCTGAAAATACTGTAGTTTATTAAGGGTAAATCTTCCTAACCACTCTTACTACCAATTAATGGGGTAAAGCACACTTACGTTCTCTTTTTAAGAGGTGTTCTGAGTAAATGTGCTTTGATTTGTTAACATTAGTTAATGCATTAGGCTAACTAACACAAACCATGAGCAATACATTTGTTACTGTATTTATTAATCTTTGTTAATCTTAGTAAAAAAAAATACAGCTGTTCATTGTTTGTTCACGTTACTTCACAGTGCATTAGGCTAACTAATGTTAACAAATACATCTTTTGATTTCAATAAGGCTACTATTAATGATGAAATTAACATAAACAAAGATTAATAAATGCTGTAGAAATGCAGTTTATTAATAGTTAATGTTAACTATATAGTTAACTAGAGTTTAATAAATTTAACTTTATTGTAAAGTGTTAGCGATTTGTTATACACCGATTCAGAGGTCTCGTGAGTTCAGTGTTGAACAGATACACACCCTGCGGTAATTCAGGAGAAAAATCTCTGCATGCTCCACGTGAAACTTTGGTCTTCTTACCTTTTACCATCGTGTCAATTCTTTATTGATTTTGATTAATATGCGCGAGGGAGGGAGAGCAAGACTGTGAGAGTGCGCGCGACATAAGAAACGACATTTAGGCTTGTACCTTTAAAGTCAATTTTTTGGGAGGAAAAAGCTCAGTATAATAGAATAAGCAACAAAAAAAAGACTTTACATATAAAAAAGAAATACAACACAAACACAAGGTTAGGCTTTATTATATAAAAATAAAACATTCATAAATTATTTTATGATTAACATATTACTGTCTTCATTGAACTCATTTATAGTTATAATTATAAACACAAATAATAATAATTATCATTATTAGTAGCCTACATTTAGGCTACATATTTAGAAGACTCTTTTATCAAAAAAAGGAACAAAGCAGTTCGTCAAATGTCAGTCATAATACAGGTTAGACAATAATAATACAGGGCTAAGATTATCATAAATAAACAAGATTTTGACACATATCCAAGTGTTTGTGCGGAGTGTGGAGCGCGCACTGCATGGAACGGAGGCACGGGCGCGGACACTTGCATTTTTCTATCAACAGTGTAAACAACTTAAAATAGGATACTCTATCATTTCTGGTCATACAGAAAAGAATAATACATCATCCACAACTAGCCTACTTTTTTTTGCACTCGTTTTTCTTTTTTTAACCTGTAATTGAAAAACGAAAAATGAACGGTTGTTGGGTTATTTTTAAAACGCAAAGTTGAGCACCAAAATTTGAATTTGAACTGTACACACCAAATGCTGCGCAAAAATAAAAAAATAATATTGACGTATGTTCAGATTTTTGTTTATGACTTTTTTCCCCTTTATTAAATCTTTGAAATATTCACAAATTAATATAGAGAAAAATGTCAATTTTACTGGTTTTCTAAGGCCAAATTAGAACCTGGAAATTATATTCGAATTTGTTCGTTTAAAAGTGGACATTTCAAGCTTTGTATAGGTAGGCTTACTAGGCTATATTTTGTTTCAGTTCATTTTTGAGGTACTCGGGTCCGCTTAAAAAGGTGGTCTGGGGTACGGTTCATGTGAACTCGGGTACGGTTCGCTGCTGATATGAACGCAATCGAACCAAACCGCGGAAGTGAACCGCTATTGATGACGTATAATGTATAATGTGGTCGACAGGAGAGTCGTCAGTGTGTGTGTGTGTGTGTGTGTGTGCGTGTGTGTGTACTTACCTTGGCGAAAAGCGGGATTGACGCACTGCAAGCAGAGAGATGATTAATGCTTGCCTCCGCATAAATTGTCTTCGGCTGACAGCCCGCTGTCTTTGGAACGATTTTAGTACTTTTGCGGCAGACAGACGCAAGTGTGTTTCTGTATGTTTTATTTGAAAACAAAACCAAAGGTTAAAAAAAGAAGAACAAATGTGAAGCGAGCAATTCTATCCATTTTGACGTCTTTTCATTTATAGCGGCGCCGGTTACCAAGCAACACGATTACGCGCCAGCTGCAGCTTGATGACGCAAGCGTACCACGGTTCGGATACAAATAATATAATGTGAACACAGTTCATCGGGGGCAGGGGGAGGGGGGAGCAATCGAACTTGGGTTCGGAACAGGCAATCGAAAAAAGTGTGAAAGCACCCTGAGACGCGCTCCAGTTCACGGAGATCATGCAAGCGCGCCTGATTGTTTTCTTTTGTTTTAAAAAAACCACAAAGTTTTCTTGTTATTGTGAGTTTACACGAATAAAATTGTGTATTTTTATACATTTATGTTTACACAAAAAATATTGTAAGTAGGCTATAGTTTATAAACTGAAGGGACGGATTGCACAACCGTCGCCACGGATTGTTTTTTTTTTCCCACAGATGGAGGGGTTTTTCCCTCCATAATACGGGGTTGAAATATATATTCACCATATTCATCATTTATATTGTCCATTTATGCGACATAATAAAAAGAATACACACCTACAAAATCGCATCAAGGTAAGATATAAGTGAACATTTGAACCTTTATATAGCCTTTATATATTTCATTTCATTTCATTTCATTCTATTTACGTAAGTTAACACCCAATACTTGGACAGTTTAAAGTGTAATCATGAAGCAGCTTCTGAATTGGGGCGCAGCAAACCAGCTCTGGCCATGATCTTGGCTATTATAGCTGAAAATACATGACTGAAACATCCTCACCATGTCCTCCTGTAAAATATAAAACAAAAAAATGACAATAGCCAATTCTGGATCCATAGCTGTTTATTCAATTATAACAAGTGATTTATCAGGATGGCAGCTGTACTCTCGCACCGTTGCTAGGCACCAGGAGCCGTAAACGGGAACACCTGGTTGCGCAATTGACCCTTCGCAGGGAGCTTTATTGTCAGGTGATCTGACCAATCATACTTCGCCATCCGCCATTTTGTCATGTTTATTTGATGCTATAAATGAACTAGAAGGAAGAGATGATCGGTTCACGAGCAGCTTAAACTGAAGCTCTACAGCGATCTGTCACGACTAGGGGTGTAACGATTCACTCGTTTACTCGATGCATCGATTACAAATCCTGACGAAGCATATGCATCGATCTTGAAACATGTATTTTGAATCGTGAATCGTTTATTTCAGTCAATAATCGATTTAAAATTCTAAGAATCGAATAATTTGCGATTCTATAGCGATTCAGTGCTTTACAATATGTAAACATTAAATGACTACATGCCTGAATTAATGGAGGCGTTACTTGTGCGACGTCCTTTGGCGTCCTCCCAGCTCTCCTTCACAGATACTCACTGCACTCTTTACCATCTTTCACTGGATTTCGTTCGCGCTCGGTCACATATAGCTCTCATCTACAGATTTCTGAGCAGTCCATGTTTGAGCTCTCCTCAGGACAGCCACTGATTTTCACATGAGGAGGTGACAGCTTTCTATCGAGAAAGCAAGTCTTGAGTCAAACCACTCAAGCCATTGATAAAGCTGCCATGTCATTGCGCGGGCACGGCTATGAAACAACGCGTTCGTTGCGTGGAAACGTCGCCGTTATTTTCTTTAAGATAAGATACTGAAGTTTTACGGAAATGGGTCATACCCGTCCTGAGCAGCTGAAGTAAACCCCCACTTATTCAAGGGTGCGCATTTATTACATGGAAAGAGCAGACGCAAATAGACCTAAAATGCACACGCTTCCTATGAATCATGAATGAAATTTAACTTTATGTCATTAAACTGAATGTACGAAGGAAACTGCTGAAATAACTACAATATCAATTACACTGAAATAAAAGCGCGTGGTTTATCCATCAATCAGATGCACATTAAAGCATGCATTCGTAATCGTTACTATAGCCTATAGCAAAAGTAGACACCCGGCGGGTTTTCTCTCGAATCATAGGAAAATGTTCAGTATAAAGAGAACAAAGAGTATTCCAGGATGAATACTTACTATTCCAAGAGGAAAAGTTAGTTAAGGTTTAGTGGGAAAGTTCATGGTATTTTTAGTCTCACAATGGAAGGATGTACCAGGAACGCTTTAAGGTTGTGTATCCATTAACATATCCTACAAAATAGTTAGGCTTTAAAAGTATTGTTAGTTCATCATGCTTTTTAAATATTGGCTTACATTTCTACAAATGATAATTTATAGGCTTCGGAAATATTTTTTATAATAATAAATTAATTAAAAACTAGCATGAACTAATATTAACAATAGACAAAATGTCGTTTTTTTTTTGTCCCCACTCTCTGACCCCCGAAGACCACTGTGTAATTCACACCCTGACTTAGACCCATTGGGGGAAGCATTTAAATAATCCTATGAATGCATAGAAAAAATAAGGAATCGAATCGAATTAATCGAATCGCATCGAACTTTAATGTGAATCGCATCGAATCGAATCTTTCTGAATTTGCAAAAATCGTTCTTGAATCGAATTGAAAACCTATGAATCGTGAATCGAATCGATTCGCTGCCTACCCAAAGATTCACAGCCCTAGTCACGACACATTAAAGAGCCACAAAACGGTATTTATTGTTTAAATTTCTTTTTAAAAATGACCAAATTTGAAAGGTGAGACTTTGTTTAATATGTTTAATATCAAAAGTAACCGAAAAGTAACCTGGTCTGTCCTGTCTGTCAGCGTATTGTCAGTCTCCTCTCTGATCCGCGATGTATTTTTCACTGCGTGAGAACATGGTGTGTGCGTGAGAGCGGCGTAGCTTGTCGGACATAGCGACTGTAACTAAGGGGGGCGGGTCTTTGCGAAGGTTCAATTAGGAAATCCTACGAAGGCTACATGGTGCGTCCTTCGAAGGACGAATAGGCTGCATCCTTCGAAGTCCGCGGCCTTCGGAGGATGCAGCCTTCACATTGGGACACAGCTTATGAGCATACCTCTTCTCACTTGTAACCCGAGACATTTTCATTTTTGGGTGAACTATTCCTTTAAAACAATTTTGTTTGGCTCTTATCTAGGACAGCTTGTGTATTTTTCAGGACTGATTGCTCTGTGTGTTCTGTGGATGTTCTGTCTGTTGACATTAGACAGCGCACCGGATGGTTGGATGTATATTTGTATCAGCAGAGGAAATATTGGTTTGTGTTTATACATCTTGTAGCATCTTATATTTTGGCATCTGTACACTGATACAGTCTCTTTTTTTCTCTTTTTACACATGACAAGGCAAGCACTTGCAAGTTGCTGTATTAAATGCAGGTTTCAGACATATTGTCTGGGGAGAGAATAGTGGAAGTGCTGTTTTGTCAAAGTTAGTCCTTGGCTGTTTATACCTCTCTCTAAATGTTACATATGATTCAGTGAGAGCAGGATTTGCCAGTCAGCTGTGCCCTAAAGGCACATGGAAGGTGTGCCTGTTTAATTTACGGTATGCATAGGGTAGGATATAGAAAATTCTAGTTCATTCACTCCCTTTTGCTTCCTTTATAAATCTTAACACGTCTTATAGTCAGCAAATTTAATTTATTTCCTTGACATGATGAATAATGATTATTATTTTGAGGCTTTCAAGTTGACTTTGGTTTCAGAGTCATTAGCGTGGTAAGAGGGAAGTTGACAGTTTTTTACTGAGGTTGTGGTTTCAAGACAGATGCAAATTGGTGTATTTGCAGGTTGTGAAGGGATTGTAAATGTGCATGTTTTCTCACACATGCCTGACTGGTTTTGTGTTGTGATTTGGTCAGTGTTTCACCTAAAAGATAGTAGCAACGCATGACTGTACAGACATCTTATGAAACAAGGTAAACATCACTAATCTTTATCACTCAATCCATATCTAGAGACCAGAATATAATTAGATTTGTTCATACTGCACTCAAATCAGATTTGCTTTTTAAATCCGGTCTTTAGAACTGACTATTCCACACAGTCATTTAGCAAAATGATGAAATCTGATCCAATTGTTTAGACAATATAGACAATATTCAATGTATTTGTAGTAGTAATGTAAGCGTCAGAATGATGCCAACACACTTTCTTACACAGCAATGGAGAGTAGTTGTCATTGTGGAAAGAGAGGTTAGGAAAATGGAAATTTTGCCTCTGCTCATGTCTGTTATGACATCTTGCCGCCGTTGTGAGAGGCATTTTACGCATTCATGCATATACTGTGTTCAAAACTGCTGACTCCTTCAGTCACTCAACTATTCACTACATGGTAAACTTAGATAGCTCATGAGAAAAGAGTGAATGAAAAGAAGTGTATTGGGAGACAGGAGACAGGAAAAAAGTCTCACGAGATCATAAGCCAAATTATATGTACTGTCTAGATTGCATGGTTTTTTGTCCAAATAGAATCGGATAAAGTCTATAGAACAAGCATGGTGGACTTCTCTCTAGCCACATGTTCACCCTAGAGATCAGGCTGTGGTTTGTTTTAGAGTACTGTGGTGAAGGGATGAGAGACTAGCATTAAATTAAGCCTGGTTACTTGGCATGGTTTTTAAAGTATTCTGGTCACCTGGAGAGTCTGTTGTCCCCCACAACAGTGAAAAAGTTCTCCAAAAAGTGTGTGAGTGTATTTTCTGATTGATAAGCAGACAGAGAGAGGCTGGATGGTATGAAGACCCTGTGGCTGGGGGCAGAGTTGCTGTGTCATTACCACCTCCATTATGATCCCAGTCTTAATGCTGGGATTGGGCTGGTAACAACCTCATCTCTTGCCCTGATCTGATTTTGAGACACCTACCGTTCTGGGTCAACAAGCAGAGATTTTGGTTCTCATGCTACCATGGCAACTTTTTATTCCCTTTCAGATCTTGCTGATGTAATTTTGGATGTCTGAATATTATTCCTGGTAGATGAGATGGAATCAGCTAAATTATTGGCTTAATGGTTTCAGGGAGGCTATTGTAGTCTGATATTGGCTCTAGCTAATGCAGGATCACATGGTTCATTAACACCACAAAGCAATTATAAGAACTGTGCAACGCTGGCTGTAAATGACCAAGCAGAATACAATTTTATTCACTTGTTTAATGTCTTTTGATGTCTTTTGAAGTTTTTTTGGGCGGGGGCAGTTTAATTTGTTTGGGACCAATAACAAATGTGTGTGTGTGTGTTTTAAAAAAAATATTTTCTAAGGGGTATGATCAATAGTTTGAATGAGATGTTGTATCTGTCAGATTTGGACATTTGTGGATGCAGGCTTTCATGAGAAAAACATTCTAATTTTGTCCCTGCTAATGTCCAGATAAAGCCAATTTAAATCGTTGCAGCATCTCATTTATTTTCATTCCTGTTCAGATGTTCTCCTACAATGGAAAGGCAAATTGCAGAGAGAAATTCCAGCCTTCTCTTGGAGAGACTTAATTGAGGCATCACAAACTTTTTGATGGAACAATAGTCAATTTTATACCTTTAATAGAAATGCATCCATATCTACTGATAGACAAGCCCCGACAAGAGACTTATTCTAATAATTGCAGTTTTTTTGAAAGAGGCAAAACAATGAAGGGACAACTGAAGCCAAGTCTTGGTGTTTGAAGGGACAACCGAAGCAAAGCCTGGGCTTTTTTATTGAACAACACCTATATCAGTGAAACCAAATGGCAAAGCATTCCCTGCTGAGCCGTGCATTTAGCTCCAAATAAAGTGATGTATCCTGGGTATTTAAGGCTTGCATTGGTAAGAGACACTGTGCATTAACTCTTATCCATGTTCTGTGATGAGACCCTCTGTGCAGACATTGTTCATCTTCTTGTGCTATGCTTGTATTCCCTCTTTGGGCTGTTTGCATGGGGGCAAAAACAATATAAATTACGCTGCATCTGAAGGATGGTGCACTCCACAAAAGGACTGTGATAGGGTATTGATTCTCACTACATTGCTAAAATTGCCTGTCTGCCTCCCAGCTCCAAACACACATGTGACAGCTGCAATATAGGCTAGGAACTATGCTCTGTGCAGGGCCCTTGCTGGGGTCCCCTTCGTTCTTGAGGCTGCATTGGGCTATCAAAACATCTAGGAGAAAGTGGAACTATCTTTTTTTTTTTTGCTGTAACAGATTTTTAGGATCTGCATTATCTTTTCTTTTCCTCATGTAAAAGAGGAATATATTAATAATAATAATATTATTATATTGTTATTAATAATAATATTTTTCATTGAAAACATTGAACAAAATTAGTGCAACAATATACTAGGTACACTGTAAAGAGATTGCTGTAAATTTTACAGTAACTTACTGGCAGCTGTATGCAGTTTACAGTATTATTACGGTATTTTCACTTACAGTACAGGGCCTGAATTTCGTTTTTGAAAATAGGGGGGGAAATCCCCCTTTAGGTCATTCTTATGGGGGGGATTTTTTTAATTTGAGGGGGGAGTTTTTTTAGACAATTAAAAAAAACTTTTAGCTAAATGTTTGCTCACTCATTGTATTTGTGTTTTTACAATGGGGTCATTTTTTTTAGTTTACACAAAAAAAGGAAGCTTGATTTCAATCTTTGAATTAAATTGTAAAAAGTAGCACAAATAAATACATGAAATAAAGAGAAAAGTTTAGGTCTAACACTAGTATTCAGAAATGCTAGAAACGGAAAAAAGTAATCAAATGTAAAATAACACGGAATAGTCTTTTAGACCTGTATAATTTGAATACATAGGCTATTAATCCTGATTCCTTACAATTAATGCTATCTTTTGTTGTTTTATATACAATAATGACAGACACATTTTAGGCTACTCTCACTTTAAGAGCTAGTGCATGGATCCACGTTCACATGTTGCATGTAAAGCGCAGTCCAAGCCACTTTCTCCTCTTTTAAAAAGGGCTCCCTGTTGCTAAGCAATCATGAGCCACGTTCTCCATGAAGAGGAAGACGTTTCAGCAAAGGATGAACGCGCAAAAGACGTAACGTGAACAGCCCATACTGTTTTCATTATAGTGTCACATGCATTTTCTTTTTGTATTATTTTTTTAAGACATAACCGATGGTGTTTGAGAGGATACTCCCCTAGACCGAAATTTAGACAATGTTGTGTGCTTTTGACCGTTTAAAAATAACTCAGTTTTGTTACTCACGAGCTGTTTGTTAATCGGGTTAAAATCGCTTGAATGTTTAAATAGGTAAGACTTAAAAAGACGCACAAATTATAAACAATAGTGACGATGCAATGGCCCGATTGTGCAAGTGACATTTCCATCAAATGTCCCGTCTCCTGAAACGCGAGAGTCTAGAATCACCGCCTGCAGCTGCAGCGCGATTGGCTTGCCTTGTGCAACCTATTTTGAGAGACAGAGAAGACGCTGAAAAATCACTCACGCTGTTTGTGAAATTGCGTCTTGCAGAAAGTTTTAAAATGACTGATTTGATCTTATAATCTGTTAGATAAAATTTACTCATAGGCCTACATGCTAGATTGAATAAATGTTTGCGGGAATTTCCCGCATTATAAACGCAAGACCTGCAGGAATGATTAAAATGATGCGCAATACCCGCAATCCCGCACCGAAATTCGAGCCCTGCAGTATACTGCACCGTTTACTGTACTTAAATTTACAGTACTATTACCGTATTGTCATTTACAGTAGTATCGGGTTTATTTATTTATTTATTTAAATGTTTACCCCACCCCCAAAAATCACAATAACTCATGAACGTTTGTCCTTATAATATTCTTTTTAATCGTTGAACATTTTGTTTTTAGAAGTACAAATTACAAATCTTGATTTTTAGGAGCCACTAGCTGAAGAAAAAAAAAAAGCCAATATCAAGTCCATAGAATGAATCTCCTGGGGACCATTTGTATCTGTAGCATGGCAAAAACTTGCACACACTGAAAAGCAAAACAGGTAATTTTGTGTTGTTACATTCAGGTTATTTTACCAGTCAAAGTTGACAAGCTCTCTGATGAGAAACACTGAGGGGTTCAGGCTAATGCTTTTTTTGGACCTTTCCAGATTTCCATCTTATCTGTGCCTTTGCTGTTTGGTGCCATCAGAGTTACTTTTCAGAATGAACCTGCACTCTCAAACTTGATGCTGCATGTACTTTGACGTTAATAAAAGCATTAGGCTACATCTGATTCTGAATGCACCTACAGGGATGGTATTACCTCATAATCTATTACATTCAAATAATTAAAGCTTTATTCGTTTACAATACATTCCTGTAGCTAAGATTTCCAGGGAATGGATAACTTAATAAAAAGGAATACAATAAATTAAACTTAAATACAATATAAGTTGCGTTGGATAAAAGTGTCTGCCAAATGCATGAATGTAAATGTAAATGTAATGTAATGTAAAAAAAAAAAAAAATTATATATATATATATATATATATATATATATATACACACACACACATGTATATATATATATATTGGTTTACCTAATTCTGCATTCAACAAAATGGACAGCTAATGCTGAAGAAGAGTCTGTTAGCTGTTGTAACTGGATGATGATTCTGCCCTTCATAGTCAGCATCCATTCTTGGAGAACAGACTCTTCTGAAACAGACAGTCATATCAGCCTTTTAGTGTTATTATAGTTTACAGAAAAAAATAAAATACATTAACAGAACTTATTACTAACAACAATGACATGAGGGGTGAAGATGAGGTAAGATATGATATTGTATGGTGTTTTTTAATAAATTAAACAACATTTAAAATATTATTTAGCAAAACTTTGCTTTATTGATAATGGTATATTACTAACCCTTTCCTCCTGCTCCTCCAACGTCAACCCGTTCTGTGTATTAGTGGAGAGCGTCAGCAGTGATGTACTGTCCAGAGGGAATGCCTGCTGCAAATTCAAAATAAAGAACAGAAACTGATGGATATTTTTTTTAAAAAGCACTTTAACTCTGCTGCCTGCATGGTAAACACGTTTTCTCCCCTTCCGTTGGTTTCATCGGCAGTTATATTATGTTTTCCTGCTTAACTAACTCATACTTCAGCTAATTTAGTTAATAAAATGAAAGATGAAATTAACAATGGTGTTGCTTAAAGGTTTAGTTTACTCAAAATTGTAAATTCTGTCACCATTTACTCATAACCTGTATTAATTTATTTTTGTGCTGAATACAAAAAATATATATTTTAAAGAACACGAGTAACTATCCCTTTAACTTAGTTTTACTCCGTATTTTTCACATTAGCTCACAACGTTGTACATTTGTCTAACTAGCTTGTGATAAAGAGGGGACAGAACATACCAAAGTTATTATGCTTCTGTTTAATAAGTTTACTTCTGTGACCTTTCCAAACATGGCTGGATGAAAGCTCATCGAAGTCATCTCCACAGTAACATCCAGATTGTGTGATTTTAAAGCAGTGTAGTAAAATGATACACCTAGCCTTTGATTTAAAAGTGCCATATGCCCAAAGAGATCAATAGAACCTACAAAGGTGCATGGGCACCCTTGCAAAGCTTATTGGGAAGGAGAGGGGATGGGACTGTTTTACTGTGAAAATCTCAGTTCTTTAATAAGGATTACTTGAAAGCAGGTCTGACACTATCTGCATGCTGTTCTCCCTTGATAAGCCGCATCAGATTTTTAGGGGATTGAGGCTGTGTGTGGTGGTGGTGGATTGGGGAGAGGCATCAAATAGCTTTTAGGTTATACATTTTCATCTATAGAATCTTACATCCATCAGTTTGACCTCAAATGGTATATATTAACTCCAACTGTATGAACTATCATGTGGAAAACTGGCCCCTGTAAGGCGTCTGACTGATTTTATAGACTGAACAGTGGTTTTAAGAATAGTGATGTAAGGGTGTGTGTTTCTCAGAGTCGAAGGTGAGCCATCAGCCGCGTCTCTCGAGGTGCTGTGCCAACATTGCTGTTTTCCCCTAGAGTTCTGACCTTCACTAAACTCTCATTCTCTCTAATTTGTTCTTCTATCACTGCACTTGCAATTTTGTTCAATATCCCTTTCCTCATGGCACATCTAGTGTCACTTTTGTTATTGATAGAGTGGGAATGAACACAGGAATGTGCATTTCATTGCATCTCTCTCTTTTTCTTTCTATCTTTGTTGCTTTATCTCTCTTTCATGCTCTTGCTCTCTTTTTCTCTCTCACTCACTAAAGACAATATTCGTGGGCACACTTTGTTTGAATTTAATAGTTTTGATCCCCATGGAACATCCTCTGAATAAATATTTTGGGCAAAGGAAAGGAATTGAACCTGCTATACTATGTGTATCGATCAGCTCTTTAGTGAGTCCCTATAGAATGGGTAATTGTGTCTGCGTGCTTCTCCATTTTAAACTAACTGCATTTCATCTGATGGGGAGAATAATCCATCGAAGAAGAGATAGATTGCAGGCGAAGGTGCGTGTCATGGCTGACGTGCAGAAAGCCTATTAATACAATCAAGAGAGGCTTGTGTCATTGTCTGGAAACTAGGTTTGAAAGTAGACTCCTTCCACTTGAAGTTACCAAATATAATTGTGCATATCTTTTGATGACTTGCATCTCATTTGGAATTTACATATCCCACTGAAGTGTAATTTGTCTTTGATGATTAGCTCATGTTTAATGGGGCTGAAATTGCTTTGTCTCTGCTGCACACTCACATCCTCTCCTGTGTTCCAGTTTCTTTCGGCCAGATCACATTTTAGCTGTGTGTAGTCTTTGACTGTTGAAGCAATGACAGAGCAGTAGTGTGAACCTGACCCAAATGAAGCAGGGTAAAGGTAAAATGCCTTCAGACTGAGTTTTTTTTTGGTTCCCCTTTCAACCAGTGATAGAGGAGAGAGAGTGGAAAGGTCTGTGATTCGATTGACCCAGACTGGATAAAGCTGAATCCTCAGATTGAGAAGAGTTTTTATTTATCATAGAATGTACTCTAGAGAAAACAATGTAAGAGATTTACCGGTACTTCTAAAATGCTTTAACACGTTTTACCTTTACTTCATTGTTTACTTCATGCCCAACATGATATTGAAATTCATGCTCACCTTATAATTCCTTTGCTGATGCAAATCTGCTGTGTTTTAGCATTAAGTTCAAGTTTTAGTTTTAATGTTCAGTTGTTAATCTGATATATTGATCAGTTTACTTTTGCATGGCGTGGATTGATCTGGGTTTAAGATTTAGATCATGAGAGGATTATAAACACACAATGCCAATGAGAGTGAGATGATGGGGATGAGGGAAAATTAGTTTTTCATGTCAATATAAATAGCTTCTCTTATCATTTAAAACACACAGTCTTTCAAAAGCATAATCATTACAATTTACAAGGACGGATCTTTTTTTGTGGCTGTTGATGAGTAACTTTTAAAATGGCTCATGCAATTTGCCCCACGATGTTTGTAATACAAAAAATGAATGATACTTCAAATTGTGTAGCTTGTTGAGAAAGATATATGATAGAGACCAGAATATCATAGAGACTTGGCTCTTTTGATTTGGGCAAGTAAGAAACCACTTAGCAACTGGGATTAGTTGGTATATTGAGTATTTAGCCTATGTTTTTTATATTTTATTTTATGTTTTTTTTTGCATAAAACCTTATGTATCCAGTGATATTAAAAACTATACACTAGAGAAAAACGTAAGGATTTTCATACGTTAACTTCAAATTTCTTTAGAGAAAAGTAAAAATTTTCACTTCAAGCCATGTCAGTTCACAAAAGTAAGTTATTTCAGTAGCTAGAGTTTGGTGTAAAAACAGTTCTCTTTTGTTGGACATCAGGTTTGTAAACGTTTCTCATTTCAAGTTTGGAAAGATGTTCGGCGTGTGTTGCTTTATTAAATGCACATTACTCAAACTCACAGCATTTGCACAGATTAAGCATTATTTACACATATTTAATTCAAAATCGTAGCCTTTGCGATTTCATAATTCTACTAAGCCAAATAAGTTTAATTTTGGTTAATCGTCCAGCCATATTTTACGTCATTAAAACAGCTTGTGAACCAATATATCACTTAAAGTTGCATTTACCTCAGGAAAGTTATCCAATGGTCACAGTTCATTAGTTAACAAGAAAATTATTTACTGTTAATTATATATGCATGTTTGAATACATTTGTCATGAAGACATGTGTTTATTATGTGAAACTGAGTTGTATACAAACATTTCAGTTTTTATTTGAGTGTAATTATTATATATGAAAGTAAATAGCAGTTGAATATAATAGTTTGGTCTCTGTAAATGTGAACCTCTAATATTTGAGCAATGTATCAAATTAAAGGGTTCCCTGTTTAGCTTATATAGCATTAGTTGGGAAAGATTATTCTCCTTAAGAAAATCTAAATCTGTTTTAATTTTAATCTGAATAATTAGCTATCGATATTGGCAGAGAAATTTAGTATCGGAGCATCTCTTGTCGTCCATTAAACTGATTCTCGTGATTCAAGAATGAGACATTAAGGCGAGACACTACAGGTGAATAGGGTAATTTTTTTTAACTAGCAGATATCACCATGACACTTTGCCAGTTGATTACTACCTACATTAAGATGAGAAAAAAATGTATTACAAGTTTTCTGTAATTTAATGTTTAAATATGCAAATGATACATTATCTAATTAAATATGCGCTAATCTGCATATATTTTAAAAAACGAAATCTGAGTATTGGATAAAGCCAGGTTCAAAATTATTTTTTCATTGTGTTCACATATTAAATGGGAAAAAAATTACAGAGGGATTTATGGATATCTACTTTTGTTATCCTGTAAATCAGAATATACTGCCAATAGCCTTAAAAAAATGATTTTCGACATGTTTTTTGGAATAAAATGTTATATAAATCAGGCTAGGAATAATATATTTACAAGTCCCTCTGTCAATGTCTTCATAATATAACTAGGTACAAGACTGGAAAGTTTGGTGTATAGCTGCTACTGAAGTGGAGATTTCAGACTTGGAGTATGAGAGAAAAGTCATTTTGAGATAACGGGCTTTAAAGATTTAGCATCAGCCAATGAGATCGCACATTTAGAGTAAAATCCCCCCTTTTACTTTCGCGATTGGTTGCTGATAAAAAGGAAATGACCATATTTGGATCCGGCTGTATTGTTCTGGAGAGAGAGAGAGCTTTCTAACGGTGTGTGTGATGACAGGGTGCAGATTGAGATCGCGGAGCAGAAGGATGATTTATAACGACAACTTTTGATGAATTTATGAGAAATCTACAGACGCAAACAGACAAAGTGTAGTAAAATAAAGACCTAAATGTGTATTTCGGACTTTTTTTCACCACAAGTCTGAAAGAAGACATGTTATTGAAGACAAATATCCCAAAATCTCAAAATTGATCAGTGAAAAAAAACCGATGTTTTTGCCTGCCGTGTCTCGCCTTAAAAGAGAGATGTTTTAATGGCAACTCTGATACAAACTTCAGAAGAATAAATGGTGTTAGGGTTGGTATGTTCAGTTAATTTAGTAAAACTCTCCATTTAAATAAAAAATTACTAATTTAACAATTTGCTTGCATCATCATTTAATGTTCATTGTTCATGAATTAAAATGTTTTATTAAAAGCTCAAGCAGGCAAATATGGCTTTTTTGTTATAGGTGTATAATGAAAATTAGAATTAAATTTAAATCTTCCTTATTTGCATTTAGTGAAAAACAGCATGGGAAACATGCCTTAATCATTTTCATCAGAAGCTTATTGTATTTCACTTGTTGTATTAAACATTATTTATGTAATTGGCTACAATGACTGCAAGGTTACAATTATGCTTTTTATTATTGAAAATTAATAAAGAGCCATAGTCTTAAACCTCTATATTGTATATCGCTAAAGACTGTAAACTATAAATATACATTTTATTTAGCTATATTGCCCAGGCCTTCTAGGAACTACCCTATAAGACCTTTTAACTGCATAGCAATGCTCCGGTGTAATGAGCTCTAAGGTGCTCCATAAGCAATGTTGTACCTTCTTCACATTGTTCTGGAAATACTATGATTGCCTCTATATGTGTCGGCTGGTAGGTAGAATGAATGTAGGATAGGGAACATGCATCATCCTTTTTATATCAGTATGCACTTCTCTGAAATATGTGGTGGGTGCATGTTCTGTTAATTATTGCAGGTATGAAATGTCACCTCAAAGATGTCTTAGTGGTTAATTTGTGCCAGAACAAGCATGTGTTTGTTAGAAATTATAGCACAGCCCTTGTATAATTCAGCTAGTCTTCTAGAGTGATTTTAAATATAGAAAAGTGAAATTATGACTTGCCCCTTCGGTCAAGGAAGATAAAAAGATTCTGTCTAATTTTTTTGAATACTTCACTCACATTGTATGCTCTCTCTACTGGGAGTCTTCATTTATTAAAAGCATAGGCAAGTATGAAAAAGAACAACAAGGAGTTTGTCGTCTTACCTAAGCTTATCTCAGACTATTCTAAGGGATAAAAACAGGATCCACAATGCACGTTAGGGATAAAAGTAATGCACTTGATCCTGTGGGAAACAGAAAACATTCTTTGTGGATTATTCTGCTGTATGAGTTTTCTAGAGTGGAGCTTTGGACTGCTTGGCCATGTGCAATCACTTCATTGTGTACTTTTCTGGTTCATTCACTGATTTATTATTATATTTATTTCCACAGACACATCAATGCCGTTGCCATGTTTTCCGGTTTTGCTGTTTATGTTGACCTTGACCGCTGACCTCCTGCATACTCTTGGTAACCATATCATATATTTTTTTTTAATACACTTTTCTATTTCTTTCACAATTTTCCATGTCTCTCCCATTTTTCATCCCATGTAACGTGTTACTTATACTGTGCATACAAGTACCCTTCGAAGCTTCAATGCTTCCAGTAACAGTATAGACACCACAATGTCTTGATGCTGTCTACACTGGAAGTGTTAAAACTTCACCTCAGAATGTACACTTGACACTGACCAATCAGCTGAAAGCTCAAGGCTACACTGGTTATTGCTAGCTACCTCACAGAACGATACACATCGCAGTGCATTGCGATATCATAATTGGATCACGATTGAAACTGTGGGAAACGTGACTTTGCGTGTCAGGGAGAAAGAAAGAATGAATCTACTGTATCAGTTTCAATCTCTTCAGCGATTCGCTTCACATTTGTCCATTAGGTGCCTCTTAGAAGTGGCTCGGACTGCACAGATTTTCAGTTTCACTGCAGATTTTATGAATCGAACTGTAGAAAATTATATGAAAGAACACATAAACAATTCAAAATTATGTGTATGAGACAATATTGGAATTGTGAAAAAGAATTGTAATATACACTACCGTTCAAAAGTTGGTAAGATTTTATTTTTTTGAAAGAAATTTTATATGCAGACCAAGGTTGCATTTATGTTTTTTTGTGAGATATATAATTGTGAGATATTATATGTGAAATATTATAAAATAGTAATAAAGATAGAGATAATATTATATTGTGAAATAAAACTGTGAAATATGACTGTTTTCTATTTTAATATATTTTACAGGTAACATGTAATTTATTCCTGTGGGGGCAAAGCTGAATTTTCAGATGGCATTTTTCCAGTCTTAATTGTTCCAGGTTCTTTAAGGTTCATTCCAATATGCTAATTTGCTAATCAAATTTGCTAATCACTTCTGAAAACATTTGTGCTGCTTAATATTTTTTTTGGAAACATGATAAATTTTTTACAGAATTATTAGATGGATAGAAAGTTCAAAGGAACAGCAATATTTGACATTTATTTATAGCAATGTAAAAGTCTCTGTCACTTGATTAATACATCGTTGCTGATTTAATAATTTCTTATTACTGAGCCCAAACTTTTGAATGTTAGTGTATTTATGCAATTTAAAAACTATAGGCAAAAAAATTAAAATAAAGATCATTGGTTGTGTAGCACGTCAAATCTACTTTCATACATTCATTCTAGTTGATGACACACACATACTCATGTATATTCAATCACACGATGATTCATGATATATCCTTCCTCTTCTGTTTTTAAGCTATCCTATGTGTGTTTCTTTGAGCTCTCAATATATGCGTGTGTTTATGTGATAGAGAGAGGAAGAGTAATGTGTGCGCTGTGAGATGTGTGAATTCAGCATATTGGCTTATTTGTTTCTTGTTTCTCTCTCTAACTCCCCAGTCTTCCACAACAGCCAGTGCCTAAATCTATAAGTTGACATAAATAGAAGGCTGGATAATTCATTTATAGCTGCTTTAGCACAATCAGTAGCCAGTAATTACACCGTTGCATGGCTCATATCAACAACTAGAGCATGTTCTGGTTATCTTGTAGTAATTCTGTAATTAACATTTGATGTATGGTAACTCCCTCCAGACAAACCCGGAGGCTTTGATTGTATGTTTGTGTTGCGTATACGCAGTCTGAGAGTGTGTGAGGACCCGGTTTAGACATAAGGCGATTTGGCAGTCTGAGTGAGAGGCCAGTTTGAAGGTTGCCACCCTGTGCTATAGTCTTGCTTGTCTAAGCAAAGGAAACGTCACCTCTCGTCTGTGCACTGTAATAGATAACAGACAGGGACGTGCACAGCAACACTATAAGCACTGTCATGCATGCTTTATTTATTCCTGTTTTTAGCTCTTCTGCCCTCTTTCAAAAAACGAGAGGGATACATCATCTCCTCCCCCATTCTGTACGGCAGTCAGTAGTCCAAGTGTGTCGACAGATGCCCTCCAGGGTGCACTAACATGTGCCCATCAAGCTGACCCTGAACGTGTTCTTCTATCTCTGTCTGCCTGTCTGCCTGCCTTGATCAGCCGGGTCCTCTTACATGTAGTGGCTGCTGCTTGTTCCCGCACCCAACACATGAAGTGTGTCCAGGGTCAAGCGTATCCTCGCTCTGCCTTATCAGAGCTTCTCTCTCCCCTGCTTTATAAAGCTTCACCTTCACAGCACGCTGTACTGTCACACATACATGCTGTGCAAGGAAACAGGCCTGTGTCGATGGGATTTCTCTTTTTGACCCTCATTTGTTTGGCTGAATACTGAGTGCTGTCTGCTCTGCTTGTCATCCAATGTTCTGGGAGAGGAAGTGTAGAGATGGGGCACGAGGTCGCTTTCATCAGGCAGGCAATTCCCATCATAATATGTCAGGATTGCAATGATGTCACCCATTGATTTTAGAATATCTGTCTAGATCTAAAAAGGGAGCACCTCCATAATGAGGATTAAAGTATAGATAGATCCACGTAAGATATGTTTACATGCACCCAAATAATCTGCTCAATGACATTGTAAAGCCTTCATCTAAACACCTCAAACGATCTGTTTAAACCTGAACTAAACCTGAAATAATTTGATCAATAGGAAAAACCTAAGCCTGTAAACTCTTGAATTCGATTATCTTCTCAATCGGATTCAAAAATAAGATCTCTGCTTACATATTTTACTTTGTATAAACGTGCATATTTATTTACGCATATGTTTATTTAATGGTCAGTGGAGGAGACTGAATATTAACTAAATATTTGTTCTGTATCAGATTGAAAAGTTTAGGGTTCATATAAACAGAAATTTCTGAATATGAAATGGGATTGGATTCATTTGTATTGACGGAAATGAGTGCATGTTAACACCTATAGAATTGACTCACTTTTTTCACATTTTCTACACAAAGTTGAGCTACATGAGTAAGCTGTAGAGTGAATGTTGAGCTACATCAGTAAGCTGGAGAGTGAATGTGGAACTTTGTGAAACTCTGGAAATCTGTGGCCTGTTGAGGCGATGGTCATTTGAAAATGTAAATTATATTGCTGTTTATTCACCCAAATCATTCCAAACTGTATGGCTTTCTTTCTTTCACAGTTGTACAGAAAAAAACACAGAAAAGTTTAGCAGAATCTCCAAGCTTCTTTTTCATGATTTAATCTAAGTGATTGAGGATAGATGATTTTTCAGCTCCAAAAGATTTAAAACTGGTCCATATGACTTATGCAGTATATTCAGAGATTCTGCTAAACTTCTGTTTGACATAGCGGTTTGGAATGACATTAAGGCGTGTAAATTGACAATTTTCTTTTTGTTGCTAAACATTTCCTTTTATATAAACTAAAAGCAAAGTCCTTTTTTTTTTTTTTTTTTTTTTTTTTTAGCCGAAGCTCTGAATACGAGCACTTCTCCCGGCCATCTCCTTGTAAGATGGCACCAATTAGCTTTTTCTTTGTCAGCTTCGGATTGGACATGAACTGCAGCCAAACTGGAGGCTGTATTAAAAATAATGCCCTATATAAGATCCAATCTGCCACGTATCTGTGCGTCAAGTTGGCGCGTGCAGAGCGGCTTTTAAAATCTCATTTATTTCTGCTGTGCAAATGACACTCGCGCACAAAGGTCATCCGCTTTGTTTTTGCGCTCAGGGGGGAACATCCCCTGAATTTATACAAGAGAAGGAGCCGGCGCAACACAAGCGTAGAAGAAAGTGGAGACTGAGAGACGGAGTGGGGTATGGGAGCGCAGATTATGTGATGGTCCGCGGAGGCTTGGAATACAAATAAGCGCTGGAAGAGCTGATTCAGGGGCAAGCGTAAGAGTAAGGGGAGATGTTACCCTGTGGTCATGCCTCAGGGCCAGATAAGCCAAATGATTCCCTGCACGGTACTTCACGGCCACCCGACAAGATACCGAATGTCTGACGATGTGTCGATTCATTGTTTCTGTTAAAGCATTTCCATTCGTAAATGACAAAGAGACCGGTTTCTGTTTATATTAGTAGAAGCAGGCGCATATAAAATATTAATTTCCAGCAAAAACACTTCGTTCATGAATTGTGCATGAAACTTTTTCTTATGGGAGCTGCTGTAATCTCCACACATCAAAATATCTGTCTTTTGTTTGAGAGCATGCACTCTTCACATGAATTTCAGGAAGCTTCAAACCATCACATTAGCGATATTATTCTTTTGGCCCTTTTGACATCAGCAGGCATATTAGTTTGAACCACGTAGCTGTTCACATCCTGAACGCCAGTCCTAGCATTGGCTGGCTTGCAGGACCTTTTCCCTCTCTGGCCCGCTTTGTTAGCTTCGGTGTTGTATTTCAAGGCCTGATTAGATGTCACTCAATTAAAAGCACATTTGGAGAGAGTGTTGCCATGGCTGCTATGTGGAAGGTGGAGAGCCCCATGGTGCTTACCCAGAGTGCTCTAATTAAAACCGCTCACAGTGCCTGGAGAGGAACTGTGCCGCACAGCACAGCGCAACCAGAGAAGTTTCACACCAAATCAATGACAGCCACGGACGCCTCTCAGATGAAATTAAAAAGGATATGCATTGCAAAGGAGGGAAAATAGAAATGGAGGAGTCACAAAGGACTCCTCCTGATTTGAAGCTAGCTTTGAGACAGGCTAGGATTAATACGGCTCTCCTAATATGCCACAGATTGGCACTCCCCTGGTGGCACAGATCAGGTAAGGCCCAGTGAAGCACACATCACTTTCTAAATGCTTCATTATTTTACTCTCTCAATCCCCAGTCTTGCATTGATTTAATAAACTCAAATATATATGGCTTTTTGAATGAATCATGCATTTTATATTGAAGCATCTTTTTCACAGTTTCTGTCTTTGAGTTTCATTTAAATACATTTGCCAACTGGAAAACAAGCCATATATGAGTGATTAATATAGTGTTTGATAGACTTCTACCTTCATTTCTGTCATGAACCCCCAATGTAAATCCTACAACAATTTTTTTTTCTTTCTTTCCTTTGGTATTAATATGCCAAATTAAATGTTGCCTTGCTTCACAAAATGAGTCCTTGAAGTATTCCAGAGTGCATGTTTTCGATCATTCCATGCTTCTAATGCAATTTATGAGCCTTTACCCATTAAAAACAAACAAACAAACAAACAAACAAACAAACAAACAAACAAACAAACCAGACGAACTACCTCCCTCGATAGCCCCATTGGACCAAATTTCTGTGTACTTTATTGCTGTGTTTTAATATGTATTCAGCTAGTGGTAGTGACAATACTGCATCTGTAGCATATGAGAAATGACTCTGTGCTGCTTACTAAATGGCACAGTGTTGTCACATTGCCCTATGGATTGATGGATGGTTTGTGATACCTCAAACTATAAAATGCAGAACACAGCTGAGTAGAAATGGGCTTTATGGGTCATATTTGCCTTTCAGCATCAACAGATATGTGAGCACTTAATTTCAGGGAGATAAACTGGAAGGACATCTGAATCACCACTCTGCTTCACTCGGCTCGCTGATGCCATATTTGAGTGCCACATTCTCACTTGATTAATGTAGAGATGATATATGGTAAGGTGTTGTGACCTTTTAAACCCTGCAAGGAAACACCTGGATGTCCTTCTTTCCCTCTGTGGAAGAAACAAGCTTCAAAACTGAAGACCTCAGGCTTTCTGTTGGTAAGCCAGCAGGTCTAACCGGGGCAGGTCTCTTTCTGGTTGTTATTATTATTATTATTATAGTATAAATATCACACTCGTGAATTTTTTGAACTTCTTAGGACTTTAAAATGAGTTCATATGTAACTGGTGATATAAAAATACACTCTATTCATTGCTCACCATGCCTTTTTTTTGGTTGAGTTTTTACTAAAGATTAAATTTCACTTTTTATTTTCAATTTAATTTAGCTTCCTAGTGCCTTCACTATATAATTTGTTAGTTTTTGGTTTAGTTCTTTTTTTTAGTTTTCTAGTTTTAGTTTTAGTACTTCACACACACTGATATTTACAAAGGTTTAACAGTATTATAAATTTAGTAATATTTTTAATGTAATTTAGGTGGTTTGTAAATATTACGTTTTATGATGTATACAAACAAAAAGTAATATTTTTTTATTTATAGTTCCCTTTCGAGAGGTCTCTCCTATTGCGTAAGTAGCTTACGCTATGGGAAAACTCCTTTTCTCGAGAATATTGAAGTCTTTATGTAAAACGCATTGCAGCTGCACAGCTGACAGCAATGAACGAAGGCAGCTCGGTCATTGGCTGTGCTGCGGCAACTTGCTCGAACCAATGACGGGGCGACTCTGAATGCGAACTGCCAAGATGGGCGTGGCCAAGAGCTATATATTGGGCGCCCCGTCATGAGAGTTCTTTAGATTTAATCTCCTTCAGCGAACACCTTCTTCGCTGGATCCTCCGGATTATTGAAGCTTCGCCGTCGAAAAGCATACCAGCGGGATTTGCTACGAGGACGTCGGCACCTTCAGCCGCCTTCTAACGCGATCCTACTGAGCCATCCGGCGTACTGCTCAAGCAAGTATTTACATCTGTTCGCTCTGCGACACTTGTAAAAGAGCAATTTTTCCAAGGCGTTGTTTCAAATGCCTTCCTGCGCGTCGTGCAGAGACCTTCTCCCGGACGGGGATCGTCACATCATCTGCGCTCGCTGCCTGGGCCGGGACCACGCAGAAGCTGCTTTGACCAAGGGCGGATGCCCCGAATGTGACGACCTGGGTCTCTCCGCACTGCGGGCTCGCCTCGCCGCTTTCGCAGTGAGCGAGCCCATCGCCGCCATCCCTCTGTTCGAGCCGCGCACTAAGAAAAAGCGCCGCTCACAGAGGCTTCCTGAACCTGAGCTCAGTGACGTCACGCCGAGCCAGTCTCCGCGTGCTTCACCGCCGCTCTTGCCTTCCCCACCGCCGGTTCAGTTCACCCAGCCGGACCCACACCCCTCTAGCAGAGCGGTGGGCCTTGTGACTTTCGGCGCGTCCGAGGACGACGGGGGAATGGATGACAGCTTGTCAATCGACGCTGCATCGGACGACTGGCCGGGCTCCACTCTCGACCCCGCCCCGTCGACGCTAGCTAGCGCGAGCGGGGGCTCCACCATGGATAGCGAGATTATCCGCGTTCTCTCTAAGGCCGTGGAAGACCTCGGGCTCGATTGGTCTTCTCCCGAAGAACCAACCCGGAGCCGACTGGATGAGTGGTTTCTGCAGGGGCGCCAGCAGGCCCCTCGGCAAAGGCCTTCTCCCTTCTTCCCGGAAGTTCACGACGAACTCACCAAGTCGTGGAAAGCCCCCCACTCTGCGCGCCTAAAGCCTTCTTTTTCTTCCTCGCTCTCCTCTGTGGACGGCGCGAAGGAAAGAGGCTAAGAGGGAACACCGCCCCTCGAGGAGGCCGTGGCCAATCATCTCTGCCCGCCCTCCACCACCGGATGGAAAGCCAAAGCTTCCCACCCCTCGAAGCCCTGCCGCACTACTTCAGCTCTCGCCGGTCGCGCCTACGCCGCCGCCGGCCAAGCTGCATCAGCGCTTCACTCTATGGCGGTACTTCAAGTGTTCCAAGCCAAGCTTCTCCGCTCTATGGACGAGTCTGGCCCCGAACCCGAAGCCTTTAAGGACCTACGCAGCGCGACTGACATAGCCCTGCGAGCCACGAAGGCCACCGCCCAGTCTATCGGCCGTGCCATGGCTAATTTGACTGTTCTCGAGCGCCATCTGTGGTTGACTCTGACTGAGATGAAGGACGCGGATAAGGCGCCATTTCTCGTCGCGTCTATCTCCACCAGCGGGCTGTTTGGACCGGCGGTTAAGGGTTTCGCTGAACGCTTCACTGAGGCCCAGAATGCTTCACAAGCTATGCGGCATTTCTTGCCCAAGCGCTCCAGCTCATCGCAGAGCAGACAGAGGCCGCCGCAGCCGCAGCGGGCTAGAACAGCCCCCACCGCCTCTCAGCCCGCGCCTCAGTCTGACGCTCGACGCGCTCGCGCTCTCACAACCGCAAGCCGCCTTCTGAGCGACGGGGTCCTCGGCCCAAGATTGTGCTGAACCCCGAGCCTCGAAAGCCGTCCTAGCCACAAGAATGAAAAGAGAGAGTGCGTGTCTCGCAAAAGCCGGACCACTCTCTCTGCAAAAGCTCAAGCATTAACCAGTCCCCTTACAGGCGGCTGGATATGTTCATACAGCAGTCAATGGGCCAGTCACAGAGCTCGCTCACCTGCAAACAAACGCCGCTTTTACGGCGACGCACAGAAAACACAAAAAGAGTGTTTTTCTGCCTGTGTCACTAAGGGTTCACATGTCCACAAAGTGTGCATTCCCAGATACTGTCAAAACAGTGCCAAATTCATTCCCAGCTCAAGCTGCGCACCCCATGAATGTAGATCACGTGCCTACGGTCATGTACGCACCACTACACACAAGCACTGTTCACACAGTTATAAATTCATCCCCAGTAAAAGCGGGAAACATTATAAAAGTGACGCGTGTGCCTACCACTGTTTATGCACCCCCACTTATAAACACTGTCCTTACAGTGTCAAACACAACCCCAGCCCAGGCTGCGAGTTTTACAGACACAGCGCGCGCTGCTGTAATCACACACGCGCCCATTCACTCAGCTGCTCAGCGCGCGCCCGCGCCTCTGAGAGCTATGAGCTCAGGCGATTCGCTGGCCGGGTCCCTGCGTCACAGCGGCCCGCCCCTAGCCTGTATTCAGCCCATATCTGTACACGCAGCGGCATGGGAAAATATTCCAGATATGCCGAAATGGGTATTGAATATAGTAAAGCACGGATACTCGCTCCAGTTCGCTCGCAGACCACCACGTTTTACGACTGTGGTCGAGACGAAAGTGAGAAAAGAGTGCTCACATGTTCTACGCACCGAGGTGCGCAAACTAATAGAAAAGGGCGCTGTGGAAACTGTTCCCCCCTCTCTGAGCGAGGCAGGTTTTTACAGCCGCTATTTTCTCGTCCCGAAAAAGGATGGCGGTCTCCGCCCCATCCTAGATCTCAGACACCTGAACAAAGCACTAATGATTCGCTCGTTCAGAATGTTAACAACCAAGCATATCCTCACGCAAGTACGCCCAGGAGATTGGTTTCTCTCAGTGGATCTGAAAGATGCTTACTTTCACATTCCAATAGCGCCTCATCACAGGCCGTTTCTGAGATTCGCTTTCGAGGGACAGTCGTACCAGTACACAGTACTTCCGTTCGGCCTGTCACTGGCTCCCCGTACATTCACGAAATGTATGGATGCAGCACTTTCCCCCCTAAGGCGAAGGGGAGTGCGAATACTGAATTATCTCGACGATTGGCTGATTCTAGCACAATCAGAGAGTCAGTTAATAACACACAGATCTTGGATTATCAGCCATTTAGAATGCCTGGGTCTGAGAATCAATTTTGCAAAAAGCATACTATCTCCCAGCCAGAGGATTTCTTTTCTGGGAATAGTTCTAGACTCGATGCAAATGACAGCGCGTCTCTCATCAGAGCGCGCGCTCACCATCCGACGCCTTGCAACATCATTCAGGGCGGGCGCGCTCGCCCCCGTCAAGCGGTTTCAGAGGATGCTCGGTCTCATGGCCTCAGCATCGGCCGTACTCCAGCTAGGATTGTTGCATATGCGCCCTCTCCAACGCTGGCTCAAGAGCCGCGTCCCTACTCACGCGTGGCGTTCGGGCCACCTTTTAATCAGAGCGAACCACGGCTGTATAAAAGCCCTGACGCACTGGAAAGCCGCCGACTGGTACCAGTCAGGCGTGAGTCTGGGTGTGAACACAAGGAGAAAGATGATAACGACAGATGCCTCCAAAATAGGTTGGGGGGCCCTTTACGAGGGCAGGCCTGTCTCCGGCTTTTGGTCAAACCCGGAGAAGCGCCTACACATAAACTGTCTGGAAATGAAAGCGGTCGCTTTGGCTCTCAGAGCCCTGCTCCCACAGCTGAGAAACGAACACGTCTTGGTCCGAACGGACAACATGACGGTAGTATCGTACATAAATCGCCAGGGTGGACTCAGGTCGAGCTCCATGCATTCAATGGCCAGGAGACTCATTTTATGGTCCCAGCACAACTTGCGCTCGCTGAGAGCAGCGCATGTGCCAGGTGCCCTGAACCAGGGGGCGGACATTCTATCCAGAGACAAAATTCTCCCAGGAGAATGGGCTCTCAACCCGCTGACGATTCAGTGGTTATGGAAAACCTTTGGCAAAGCGGAGATCGACCTCTTCGCCTCCAAGGAGAACGCGCACTGCCCTCTTTTCTTCACGAAAAGCATGGATGCGCTCGCCCAGAGCTGGCCGAGCCGTCCCTTATATGCCTTTCCCCCGATCGCGATGCTACCGCAGGTCATCAGTCGGGTCAGAGAGGAGAAAAACGCAGTGCTGCTGATAGCCCCACTCTGGAAGAACCAAACATGGTTTCCAGATCTGATGCAAATGCAATCTGCACCACGGCCGATTCCACTGAGGCCAGACCTCCTCAGTCAGGCCAACGGGATGATATTTCATCCCCGCCCCGATCTGTGGGCCCTTCATGCATGGCCCCTCAACGGGTTCCCAGGAACCTCACGAGCGGAGCACTAAAAACCATCGCTGAGGCGCGGGCGCCCTCCACGAGACGCTTATATGCCCAGAAATGGAAAGTGTTCAGTGACTGGTGTAATGCCAAGGGCCTGAACCCTGAAACATGCGAGATTACGAACGTACTCGCTTTTCTACAAGGGCTTCTGGAGGCGGGCCGCGCCCCCTCCACGCTCAAAGTATATGTGGCGGCCATCACAGCATCACACGACCCTGTAATGGAACGTCCATTGGGAAGAAACGACCTAATTATTCATTTCCTAAGGGGCGCTAGGAGGATGAACCCTTCACGCCCCCCCTCAGTGCCGATCTGGGACCTAGCTACTGTCCTAGACGCTCTTAAAGGGCCTCCGTTCGAACCACTCCGAACCGTGCACCTTAAACAGCTCTCGCTCAAGACTGCGCTCTTGCTGGCACTCGCCTCGGTCAAGAGAGTGGGCGACCTGCACGCGCTTTCGACAAGCGCTGCCTGCCTAGAATTGGGACCTAACGACTGCAGGGTCGTCCTTAGACCGAAACATGGGTATATTCCTAAAGTGCTCACCACTCCCTTCAGAGCACAGGTTATCTCCCTAACTGCGCTATCGTCCCCAGACGAACACGACGCTAATCTACTCTGCCCCGTTAGGGCTCTCAGAGTGTATTTGGAGCGTTCTGCCCTATTCAGACAGACAGAACAACTGTTTGTATGCTTTGGCGGCCGTACGAAAGGTTCCGCCGTTTCAAAGCAGAGAATCTCTCACTGGATAGTTGAGGCTATAGCGCTGGCTTATGAAGCTAAGGGACTTCAATGCCCCTGGGGAGTCAAAGCACACTCCACCAGGAGTGTGGCTTCTTCCTGGGCATGGTCGAGCGGGATACCGATCGAGGATATTTGTGCGGCGGCAGGCTGGGCCTCACCGTCCACATTTATCAGGTTCTACAACCTACAGGTCCCGACACTGCATTCCAATGTACTATCAGCATGATGCTAGTTGAACTACGAGTTCGTATCTAGATTATGTATGTGCTTGTGTCACACTGAGCGCCTTCTAGCCGCTCTGTATTCTTTCCCACATATAAAGCTCGCCTCTGCCGGCTAGTTGGATGATAACTTTGCTTTTTTAGCTCAGGCACCTGCCTCTGGCTATCATAAGGCGAAGTTCAGCACGCACAGCGTTTTGCATGGTGTTCCCATAGCGTAAGCTACTTACGCAATAGGAGAGACCTCTCGAAAGGGAACGACTCGGTTACTAACGTAACCTCGGTTCCCTGAGAGGAGGGAACGAGTATTGCGTAAGCTGCCGTGCTTGTGCTTGGTTAGTTCGCTTCAGTCGTTTTAACCTAAAGAACTCTCATGACGGGGCGCCCAATATATAGCTCTTGGCCACGCCCATCTTGGCGGGCTCTGACGCGCGCGGGCGCGAAGCTCGCTCATTGGTCGCGCATTCAGAGTCGCCCCGTCATTGGTTCGAGCAAGTTGCCGCAGCACAGCCAATGACCGAGCTGCCTTCGTTCATTGCTGTCAGCTGTGCAGCTGCAATGCGTTTTACATAAAGACTTCAATATTCTCGAGAAAAGGAGTTTTCCCATAGCGTAAGCTACTTACGCAATACTCGTTCCCTCCTCTCAGGGAACCGAGGTTACGTTAGTAACCGAGTCGTTTTTTTTATAGTTTTTCCCAGTTATGGTAGTTTTTAATTTTTGACAGTTAAGCCAAGCAAGCTTTTTTGTTAAACAGACATTTTGGACATCATTTCGACCTCTTTGTCTTGGTAATGTTTAGCAGCAATGTGAACCGGTGATTTACTAACATTTGTGTGGAAATATGCATTTTATTTATGTAGCATGGGATAAACCATTAGTTACAGTTTATCCAATAAAGTCTCTCTGTTACTTTGCCTGAGGTTTTAGATCCCTGCAATATATTTTAGCAGAGGCACCTGGTGTTGCTATCAGGCATATTTTATGTAAAACAGCCAGGTATTATTGCATTATGAATTCATTCCAAATGTCAGTTAGTGACTAGGCTTATAGAGGTCTTGTAGAAAGTCACATTTCCATAATATATCCTTGCATTACACATAGTGTACTGAGACTGATTTTACAGAATGCATTTTTGAGATGATTTCTCCTTTCCCTCCAAATATAGTCCAGCCATCTCCTTGGCCTTGTTCAAATCAGCTAAATAATGGATTTTCTGAATGGCTGATGATGTTTTGGAGTGATATGCTCAGCTGGGCCACCTGTCTGTCCATGAGAAGCCCTCGAGGACCAGCGAGTCTAGCCAAATAAATGGCAGCCTAAAGCGAACAGTGTTAAAATAGAAAAGAGAGAAGAGCCAGCAGTTCTGCTCAGTGCAGTCAGATCAATATGAAACCTCATTACGGGAGTGTCATAGAACATTTGTGCACTTTCTGCTCCATCTAGCAGCAATTTTGCTGGATAAGCACCGCTCTCATTTGCCCATTTTAAGCATTTCGTTAAAGAACAACCCACAAACACGAACATATCACTTTCAGCCTCAGGGCCCTGGCAAGGGGAGTATCCCCCCACTTCTGCCTTTGCTGGCCTGGACAGCCTTCCTGAGCTCCTGAGGCTAGCCAGGCAGAAAACAGATCACGGTGTGAGCGTGTGTGTGTGTGTATATGTGTGTGTGTGAGACAAGGCGTTTCACACAGGCTGGGCTTTGACACCCACTGTTAACCCTGTAATTAATCCCTTAAAAACCTAGTTAGCATGCCACTGTGCAAACCTCTTTTTATGTCAGGTTTTTTAGTAAATCCTATGCCCTCCCCCGCTTTCTACTCTATTGCAAACTTTACATTTTCCTTGAGCAAACATGTAGACTGAATTGACAAATATTTTGACTGCATTTTTTCTAAATGAATATTTTTGAACAAATTAATTTGTTTATTTTAAAGTCTCATATTTTTGTTCAAGAGAGACAAAAAGCAAAAGGAGTTTCTTTTTTAATTTATTATCTTTTCTCTCTTTTTTTGAATTTGCATAACCTTTCTGAATTTTTTCCTTTCCCATTTTCCCACTTGTATTTATAAGGAATAGTTGAAAGGAACAAAATGATTGAAGCATGTATGTTTGGAGCATGTGTGCTAACCGCTGGTGTGGGTCCACAACATGCCTCTGAATTTGATTTATCCGTATGTAGAGCTGTTTGTAAGTGTTTACATTTCAGTTTATGACTACAATATTGAATCTTTTGCATTCTCATGCATTTAGATTAAAATGTTGGGTTATTTTTGCTTGTTTGGGCATTACACAGACAGAGAGCTCAGACATGCTAAAGCGGGAGTAGTTATTTTTATGAGAGTGAGGAAAGTGGTGAGCAGACTGCACATAACAAAGTACTTGAATAATACATGATCTGATTATAGCCAAACGAACAAAAAAATCCGGAAAGGTCAGTAAGATTTGCAGATGTGATTACGGACTGAAAATCGTCTCTCTCTATGAACACTCTATGAACACCTCTCTAATAAAACCACAAACAAATACCCCTTTCAATTTGCCTTTTGGCTTGCATATTAATCGTGGACAGAGTGTCGGGAAGAGGGTGTCTGGTCAAATCCGTATCCCCCATGAACGGTTATGTTGACGTTTTGTTGCTCAGAAATGGCTTGATATCAAATTGGAATGACAAATGAAATGTTGGCACACAATAAAGGTTGAGCGGTTGGCTGGGGATGAGGTGTGTCTAATTAAACTGCAAGGCTTGGTCAAGGAGAAGACCACTGTTTGTATGTGCGAGATGATCTTCAGTCTGTCACCAGGCTGTATCATGTTGTTTTGCCTCCGGCAGTACGTCACAGACTGCTTGGAAGAACAGAAACAGACATTAATAATCTGAAATTTTGGGACTTGTAGATGGATATGTGTAATGTTTTATGAAAGCAATGATCAGTGCTTTTGCTGCGATGCGTCACTGATAACATTTCATATCTCAAATGATTTCCCTCTTCCATTAGAATCGATTTTGCTTAATAATGAAACATCTTCAAGACGTTTGAGACCTGCCCTCCACCACTACTTACAAGTGAGCGAGATTTTTCGGGCCAGAGCTTGGCAAAAGGATTGATTGGCTGGACTGTGTAGGAATCATATCGCATGGTATGTTTTCCTCCCTCCTCTGGCTTCAGCGCACTTGACAGCCAGCCATCAGGGAGAGTGTTTTACAGATCCCATAGAGCCCACAGACTAACTGCACATGACCTCCAGCATTGAATGATGAATGGCAAAAGAAGCTCCTCTCATCCATCGCGGCCTCAACCTCTCCACCGCTTGCTCTCATTCCGTCTGAAATGCCATGAAAGGGCCCACTGGAGACTCCAGCATACGGGTAGCTTGGAATAACTATGACACTGGCCGTTTCATCTGCTTTTGCATGTGCGGTTTACTGATATGAGCAAATCTCGATACATTTTAAATCACAGGCTCTGGGGCCAAACTCTGTATTTACATGTATGTACTGTAGCTGTGGAGCTTGAAGGAAGGAAAATGCAGCACAAATCAAGAGTTAGATTCGATGTATGTTGAACAACTGTAGTCTTCATTGTATAAAGAAAATCCATTCTATGAATAAGAAAAGAGCAGGAAATAAATGCCAAGTGCCACTGAAAATGAAGAAATCACCCTTGTGATTGATAAATGGTGGGATGCACCATGTTTATGCTTCTTCTTCCTAATGCTGAACTGCTGCATATTCACCCTAAAAGATAGCCCGGTTGGCTGTAGAAACCATTGTGAATGTGGCCTTCACAGTTAATCATAACGCCTGCACTCTCAATGCTGATTGTATTGCTGGCTCCAGGGATCTGCCATAATTGGATCCTTGTAAGTGGGCTGGAGAAGCTAAACAACCAGATTGCTGTTTGTTTATACCTTTCATATATTAGTAACGTGCCGAGACTTCTCGAGCAGACTGGGACTTGTTTTGTTACTCGCCAAGCCTAATTAGTAATTTATTGTTAACATATGCCTGGATTGTGGCCCTTTCCAGCTATTCATGATTAACTCAACTTTAATTAGAGTTACTTGTTCATGTTCAGCTCCACCCAAACATGCAGTTGATGGAAGAAACCAGGAGCTTGTCCAATAAATACTAAAGGTGCCTTTGGAGTAACTTTTCTCGACAGGTGTCTGTCAGGAGGTGTATCATACCCAGGGTCTGCAATTTTTAAGCTATAGGGCTTGGGCGTCGTGACGTCATCACTTGGCGTGGCCGCCATTTTGGCAGCTTCCTTTACTACTACTCGGACTACTGCGCACTGTTTGTAGACATACTTCCTCTCAGTTCTGTGGCTTAATTTGATTTAAGTTACGTTATTTCAACCATGGTAACCCGTTGCTGTATTGTGGGGTGTAACAGCGCAAGCTTCCTGCTTGGAAGCGCACCCACGGAGACCTAGTATCCGAGATAACAAAGAGTCGTCGGCTCGCTTGGATCTCGGCTGTAAGACGACCAAACATAACCTTCCACAGTATCCCGGTGTCGATGAGAGTGTGTTCCCTGCATTTTCATTCTGGTACGTTAAAGAAGGTGTACGATATTCTTTTTATACATTGTTTCTTTCCTTCAACCGCGACACCACATACATACACATGATGCGCGCGCACACAAACACAACACAAACATATCACAACATTATGGTTCTATATGTTTTCAACACTTCTGCTAACCCGGAAAACTACACTTTTGAAACACATAGTTAAAAGTACATGTGAATGGTTGTTAGCACTAACAGTTACTAAACTAGCAGCTAGGTGGAGCGCACCTTACCTTTGTCCGGATTACTGCGTTCCCATTGTTCGTTATGATGATCTGCTGCTCCTGAACCCATCCATTAGTGAACTGAACATGCGACTCCAATTCCTTGTAGCTTCGGAACTGTTCAGAGGTGTAGGCGCTCACATCACAAACAAGGTAGCTGAATATGTTGTTTATACAAAACTGCGGCAGCAAGTCCTCGTCGGTGCTCCACTCTTTATGTGAAATTTCATAAGGATCCAAACCGTTAATAATGGCGATTTTGTCCACATATCGGTCACTGGCTTCCCTAGATAACCTATCGCGGTAAATTGCTGTTTTAACATATTTCTTTTCTTTTCTTTCTCTCAACTCTGCTTCTCCTCGTTCGGCTTGCTGTATGTTTACATTCGTATAGCTCTCAAGATGGCCGCCACGTCCCAGAATGCAACGCGGCACTCAAGCCCTATTAAGCTGTGATTAAATATTTGCAAAATTAGTGTAGAAATATTCCTTTTATCTCCCAGAAGATAGGGGGAAAATATCTGATTTGTTTTTTTATTATATATATATATATATATATATACACACACAAATGGAGATGGAGACAGTGCTGAACATTTAGGATTATATTCAAACAGCTGTCTTCTAAACAATGTCTGACTGGGCTATTAATGCACCTGTTGCAGTGCATTCAAAGGTCTCTTTTATTTCTGCTGAAGTGTCATTGTTCTCCTTACATCTGCATTGGACCCAGATAACCTGCTGAAAACAAAAGCGATCATTATTGTTGCTGTACTGATAGTATAGAGAGAGTTGAGAGAGTTATTTACTTTTCCTTGCATTATAAAGAGCCTCTCTATCTTCTCATCTCCGTGTTGTCTTCCACGTCACAGACAAATATCCCTGCGAGCACAGGATTAATGTCACAGGAATTAAATTCAAACACACTGATCTCTTACCATGTACTGCATCGCCCTCCTAACTTAATCAAATGGGTGTGCATTAATTTGAGATTAATATCCTCTCTCTATTGGTAATTATCTGTTATCTCTTTGGAAGTTTCATGTCACCTTGGGGAACAGGAAATGTTCTCATCAACTGTACGTGTGCAGCCCCGGGCCAAGTTACATCTGTGAAACTTCCCAAAGCTTATCTAAGTGTTTCCCATTCCAAACCTCTCCATTCCAAAAAGTGGTAATTAAAAATGGATTGCTTCCCATTATAAACCCTGATGGACTTCACAGGGGCCACAGTTGGAAAAGGGGGCATTATTCATGTGGCCTCCAGTGTCCCACAGGTAAAGCTCATTTTCTCTAACAGTAGGATGGAGAGAAAGCTGGAAAAAGGACTGTTTTCCTTTAGCTTCAGATGGGCCCCACAGGGTGGCTGTCATTTCCTTTAAGGTCACTTGGAAAAATGGTATTTTGGTACTGATCAACTGTTGTCGATCCAAGTAGAAATGACAAACCCCTGCTATTGACAACCCCCTGCTATTTTGATCTGTTCCATGCTCTCTCACTTGTTTTGTTTGAGATTATTTTTCACCATATCTCTTTTCAAAAAGTGAGCTACATCTGTAGACAGGGTCCCAACGCAAAGGATGTTCTGAAAGGTAACTTAATTATATTCCTTAGATACCTTCTTTTGGCTAAAATTTGGAGAGATTGCAATCCATGCATTGCAACTCCAGTGATCATTGTAGAAAAAAGCTCTGCACTCTGTATTCGTGTCACACTACTGCAAGGATGAAGACACAGAGAATGGCGTTAACAGGTTTTATTTTCGACACGGTATGCAACTCCTGTATACGGGAATGAGCTGGAAATAGCTGACCACTGGAGTCCTGATATACCCCTTTTCCACCAAAGCATTTTGAGAGCCGGTTCGGAGCCGGTGCCTACTCGCGAACCGGTTCTTTGTGTTTCGACAGCCAAAGAACCGGTTCTCGGCCAGGAAAACTGGTTCCAAAGCGGCACCAACTCTTTGCTGGACTAGAACCAGAGAACCGTTCTTTTACCACCGTGTCATGCTTACGGCGGGGCTGGAGGCGGGTTTAGATGTGTCCTAAACATATTTTATGACCGCAAAGCCAGGAGAAACATTTGCAGAAACACGATGTAGTCCACCATTGTAATTATTATGCTTGAAGTTGGCGCAAGCGTTTCTAGCTTTTTTTAAATTTTATTTTTTTATTGAAAACATTATGTAAGCAAAGAAGAAAACAGTCAAAATATAGAACAAATAAACGGAAAGAAAAAAAGACACAAGACAGAGGTACATAACTAATCAGAAATGATTACATATCAAAGGAAAAGATTAAAAGACTTACTTATTTCAATTGTTTTTAAAGCCTTCATGGTACACAAGTTAGAGATAATCCCAAAATAATGTACTTGCTAGCGTTTCTGTATGGCGACGTACACAGTGACGTAACGACGTCGTTCGCTGGGCGCTCTAGTCAGTGGGAAAACAAACCGGTTCTGAGAAGGTTTGAACCAACTCCGAACTAACTTTGAACCAGCACCAGTTCCGAACCAGTTTTTTTTTGGTGGAAAAGGGGTAATAGAGATCCGAGAATTCCACTGAAGAACACAGTTTGGAGAATCCCGGGGAACCACCGCACACAGAGGCTGCTTGGAATACACACACATAGGGCTGGGCGATAAAACGATAACAATAATTAATTATCACTATATATTTTTCCTCGATAAAACAATATCAAGAGGTCGATAAAGTTTGATAATGTTTATGCGAAAATAGGGGAACGAAACCCGTTTGAACCGCTCGCACCATTTATCCGCTCGGTTCAAAGTCCAAACCGCAGCGCGAGCTCACTAGAGCAGACGCGTTTACTCTGATCGGTCATAGTGAAGCGCTTCAATTCAGCGAAGAACACAAATGTCCAGTTTAAAGGCAGATGAAACAGCGCTGACTAAGACAAACAGAGAAACACTGTGCGCAACGATACAGTCAGAATCTGAATTGATACTGAATCCATTTACCATGGATTTACTAACTGCACCATGAAATGTGGGATATACATATTGAATTGTATTATATTATTAATGTAGACAATGTATTAAATGACTAATGGAATATAATTACAGTATTTAATAATCTATTTAGGCTACAGTTTTTCATACAAATACCATAGAAACCATAAAGTTACATTTTGCCATGATAGTTGTGCTTTAGGCTATGCCTGGTTTTATCTGTGGTTATCATGATATAAATGCATGATACTGGATGACCAATGGTTCATTTTAATAAAACTCAAACAGTCAGAATATTACATTTTGCCAAATAAAAATGCGGTCATTACTTTTTTTTAACAGATGTTACTGTTTTTGTTAATGAACATAAATTTAACATAGTAGTATTAGCTTGAGTTAGGGTGCAGATTTACTGGCAATTCACTGTCAAATATGCGTTTCGAGACAAACGGTTATGGCTTTAAATTGTCCAGTAAAATATAAGTTTATATAAGTTTAAATAAAAGTCACACTCAGTCTCTCTGTCGCACACTGTAAAGCACGCTCTCAGACACACTTGGTCTCTCTCGCGCACTATCGAGCGACACACTCGGTCTCACTCACGCAGTGTCGCTCACGGAGTTCGCTTCGCTTTTGTCCAGTCCGGAGCGCCTCAGTGTGCATGGAGGGGAGGGGTTGTGCGTGTGTGTATGTTAGAGAGACGTGTGAATGACAGAGACGGAGGGAGAGCAGGGAAAGGAAATGCAACTGAAAGAATATGCTGCGTGTTTTAAATAGTGTTAAAAAATGAATAACGAAACGCAATATGTGTTGATTCTGTGGCACACTGTGACAAATTAGTCTATGTGTGGGAAACACTGCATAAAAGTGACGTGGTAAATGCTCGGCTCGGTACTGAGGGCTTAGCGGTCAAGTTTCTTAACTTTTTGGTCGACGAAAGCAGAGCCGTGGAGAGCCGCTTCGCCATGCTATCATTGTTTTGAAGGGGGAGAGGCAGCTGAAATGACGGGAGGGGTTGTGTCGCCCAAATTTGCTTCCCCCGGTCTGTATTTTCCCCAGACATACGTTCTTCTCCCACACAAAAACATAATTTTTTTCCAAATATGTAAAATTCCGCGAAATTCCGCATTAACACTAGATTCCGCGTTAATTTGCCAATTCTGCGATTCCGTCCGCGATTCCGTGATCGCGGAAATTATAGGGCCCTACTTTAGAGCATACTGCAGGTAGAAATATGGTTTTGGGTAATTCTAGTCCTATCAATAGAGCATTTAATATCCAAGTGTGTGTGTTTTTGTGTGTAAACACAATTATGGAGATTGAGAATAATTATAGGGGAACATGTTGTAAGTCAGGTCTGTATGTTTCACGCAGGAGTAGCGTAGAGCCTCACCCTGTTTATCATTGTAATTATTCTGTCTTTGAACTCAGTATGAAGGAACCCTAGAAAACGCATGAGCCCTGGGACTGGGTGGATATTTGATGCAAAAATCAGAGACACAGAACTAATGTTCTCTTCAGCTTTCAACTGAATTCAGCTAAGATGAACTTGGTAGAGAGCTGCCTTTTTTTGCATTAAATCCCCTCTTTGGCTTTTGACTCCCTCTCGCATGGCTTTTGAGTGCTAAAGGGATGCAGTTGGATGGAGATGGGGAACGAAATCACTCATTTTTATCTCCCAGATGGGGCAGGCTGGCATCAGCCAGGGCTTGCCTAGCTTTATGGCCTTTTCCCTCACTTTTGTTTTCCATGCACATTCTACTTTTTTTTATGTGCCCTGTATTTTCCATGCCATGCCTTACTGTTTAATATGCATGATCATTTTTAGTCCAGTATTTATGCCCCTTCTACACGGGACATACTCTTCCCAGGGGCTGGCCCACTTGTCCCATGGATACAGCGGGAATGAAATGGCTTCCTTCTCAGGATGAGCTCATTTATTTGATACACTCTTCAGCTGAAAAGTAGGGTGTCCCCCACACTCATCCTCAGCCCCAACATTATAGGTAATTGAATAGCGCTTGTTCCATTTTCACTCTGTGAACAACAAGATCAACTAGCCTGATTTGTTGTTTTATTGTCCACTATGTGCACTTTTATGGGGATCTCGGAAACACCTGTGTGTTGGCAAGCCTGTTATTTTTTCTAAGCTGTGCACTTGCTCCAAATGCTCATTGTACCGAGACTGAGATGTGACTATGACCTTGAGGAAGAGGAGGACATATACACACCAATATAATATAGAAAAAATAAGCAGATTTCTGGAGAGAGCACAAGCTGTAGCCATGGTGCTAATAGGTGCTTTGAATGTTTCTGGACAAAAATGAACACATCTTGATGAAAAGTTAAAGAAGGGCAAGTTCAGATGAGTCTCTGAATGCAAAAAGTTCAGTCAACTCTCTAACAAGCTGTGCCTTTTCATTTACATTCCCTCCTTTTACGTTTGCTTCAGGAAATTTCTAATAAAGTTGGAATATCTCCAGCAAAATGCACACATTACCCAGCATGTGAACGAATTGAACTCAATGATCACTTCCTTTTTATATACAGTGCACATCTCACTCGCCACTGTGTGTGATGTAAAACTGTGGAGGGGGAGGGCATGATGCTTTCTATAGGGAGATCCAGAAGCATCCCAGCATGTGATATAGATATTTGCACAGCAGATGCCTGCATACAGCGTCGCCTTATCTGTAATTGCTTCACCATTATGGCAGGATGAGCGATAGAGCTGGTGGCAGCATCATCAGTGTCCTGACTCGCTGTCAGAGAAAGAAGGCAACCTAGTTTAACCCACCCCCATCTGAAAATGCATGCAGAATTTATAATATAGATATCACTGTGCAATTCCTGTTTTTGTGCTTTTGTCTTTTACAGGTGTTTAAAACCTTAGTGAAGACAGTGCATCTCAATGTTTAGGCAGAATTTATAATAGAGAAACCTGTGGGGTCTGGTTTTAGATGTGTAACTACTTCAATTGTCTAATTTCATCAGTCTGTCTCACATTTTACAACCAGAAAGTTGTTTCAACGGATAAGTATTATCAGGTATTGCATTTTGCAAGGCACAATGTTGCCATTGTGGTGGTATGCCTCAGCCATGCTCAACTTTATCCATTTTAGAGATGTTTATTGGCAGATATTGCACTTTAAAAATGCCTGGGAGTAATTCCTAGCTAACAGTATCCAGGGAATAATAGATAAGAAAGAATGAGAACAGCTTGGGTGACAGAGGCAGTGAAAACAGTGATGATGAGATACAGTGTAAAAGATGCTGAGTGAGAGGGAGTCTGTGGCATGACCTGCTACTGAAATGGATTTGATAACACCCAGTCTGCTGGAGTACCGTAATAGCCATTATCACCAATCTAAGTGTTAAATGGTAAGAGGTAAAATGTTCTGTATGTTGTCATCCTTTAAAGGGGTCATAACATGGATTTTTAAAAATTGATTTTTGAAAAGATTTTAATGTTCCTTAAGGTTCACCTCTCATGTTAATATAGTTTTTTGTGCCCTTTTTCAGGCCCTCTCTCTGCAATTATGTTTTTAAGGGACGTCTCCTGTTGGGTGTTTACACTTGACATGTTTTGTTTGATTAAAACAAACCTTGGTACGATTGCTCTGTGCGGTTTATTTGAATAAGTGTGAACGCTGCCATCCGAACCCTGGTGTGCACCAAACAAGCGGACCGAGACCGCTGAAAAGATGGGTCTCGCTCCACTTCTAAAAGAAATCTGGTACGGTTTTAATGATATATGAATGCAACACGGACCAAAGACATGTAAACAAACCAAAAACAGGAGGGAAAAAGGACAGAATGCTCACGCATACCTGTTTTACTGCCATCATAGTTCGATACGTACATCAGAACCACATCTCCTCGGAGGGATTTCTGCCTGCTGTTTTGACTCTTTCACACCTTTTATAAGCACTTAACGAGTTCTCAGCTGGTCAAAATACCATCATATGCAGGCTACGCACATTCAACGGGCGCGTTTAGCCCAGCACACAGAATTGTTTAAGTATAAGTTCCACAGTATAAGTTCCGTCTCAAAATAGGTCATAAATGCAGATCAATCAGGTTGTGAACGTATCCCTATGCCTTTAGGGTAAGGGTCTTTAGGTTCAGTGATAAAAATGCCAGTGTGAAAGCTAAGCGGACCAGGACTTAAAGTTTTTTTGCCGGACCAAGCGAACTGAAATACAAATGTGAACACACTCTTAAGGCTTGAAAGTAAATGGCCACTTTTATTATAGGCTTATGTCACTGCATAGAAAATGGTATCAACCCCCAGTCGCTATTGCACATGAGTACGTGTTTTGAAAACATTATCCATTAGGGGTGTAATGGTACACAAACATGACGATTCGGTACGCACCTCGGTTTTTAATTCATGGTTTGGTACGGGTTCCGTACAGCAGGGGGGAGTAAACTAAACACAAAATTGCTTCTTTTATTTTTTTGTTTTTAATTAAACTTTTGTTTTTCTTCTTCTTTGTCTCTGTGTTTAAATAAATTCAATTATAATTATAATTTTCTTAAGGATAAAAAAAATCTTGGCTAATGCTGTAAACTATATAAGGAGCCCTTAATACTATTATAGTAAAGGTTACAATTAACAACAGAGCCCAAATTATTAAATTCAGTTGCTATTTATTTTTAGATATAATAATCAATGCTCAAAAACAAACAAACATGTAAATTGTACATAAGGCAGGTTTTACATTAACTTCTAAATCTAATTATAAAGTACATTTTCTACTCCTATTCATTTAATATAATTAATTACACAGTTGCTGTCATAACGTTTTCATTACAAATTTATTTAAACATGCATTAAATAATAATACAAACTAACAGGTTTAGTAAATATAATGAATAGGCTAATACATTTTCTCACAGTACCTTCTGATTTTATCTTCATACCTCTCAGAGCAATTAGTATCATAAATGAGGGCAGCCATACCATCCCTGGAAAACATGTTCTTGCACCCCACAGCAACTAATTCTCTGACCCCAGATCAGTCGCACAAGTCTCGCTTCACCGCCAGTATAAGTAGCTGCAGCGTGCTCTCATGGACTCATCAGCAGAGCTTTAAGAATTAAACAAAGAAGATGAGAAACGGCCTGTTCATTTAGGTGAAAGTCGGCACGTCAGGGAATGGATGCTTTGTGTTTACAGAAGGTAGTGTGTTTGCCTCGTTAAGCATTTGAATGTGAATGCTTTTGCTAAAACATTTATTTACCTCTTTCCTTTTTTTGTGCCATACTGGCTTTTCTTTCTTTTGTTTTAGCTAATTTTCTTTGTTATGGTGCAAACAAGAAAGTGTCACGGGAACACACAGGAAAACAGGAAGATCCAAATGCAGTATATTTATTATTAGGGAAATCCAATTCAAAGTCATCCAGGCAGGGTTCAAAGTCCATTTTAGCAATCCAAACACAATAAACAAAACAAGAAACAGGCTAGAACCAGACCAGAAGTGTAGTGACGAATAACGACGACTCCGTGATAAACACTAAAACAGGAAGGGAACAGAAACAGGGGGTGATGGTTTAGCCGGCGGGCCAGGGCAAAGCAGACAGTCCATCGGGCGGCCAGGGCGAAGCAGACGACCCATCGGGCGGCCAGGGCGAAGCCGACGACCCCTTGGGGGGCCAGGGCGGTGAAGACCCTTCTGGCGGCCAGGGCGGTGAAGACCCATGGGGCGGCTAGGGCGGTGAAGAACCTTTGGGTTGCCATGGCGGTGACGACCAGGGCGAAGACGACCACTTGGGCAAAAAAAGTCTCTGGATCGGCAGACGTGACCTGAACAGTCTCTGGATCGGCAGACGTGACCTGAACAGTCTCTGGATCGGCAGACGTGACATGAACAGTCTCTGGATCGGCAGGACTCCTGTGTTTCCTCCATTTATGCAATACTGCCAAAGCATAAAAGAGGAAGACAGCACTCGTGGCCATGGCAGGACTTATGGTGGGCAGCTCCGGGACGATCTCCGGGATGACAGCAGGCTGCACGGGGATCACCTCCGGAGACGACAGCGGGTTGCACGGGGACGGCCTCTGGGACGACTGTGGGCTGTACGGGGACGGCCTCCGGGACGACAGCGGGCTGCACGGGGACGGCCTCCGGGACGACATCGGGCTACACGGGGACGACCTCCGGGACAACAGCGGGCTGCACGGGCACTGCCAATGGGACAACATCGGGCTGCACAGGCACTGCCACCGGGATGGCCTCTGGTTTCCTGGGGAGGCAGGAAGTCTTCCTCCTCCTCCGCCGTTTTTTATGGCGAGATGCAGGCTCCGGGCTGGACAGGACCAGCGGTGAAGGGAGCTCTGGGCTCAGCATCACCGGGCCATGGTCGGAGAAAGACCAAAGTGGAGAGTGGTTCCGGGGCTCACTTCTAGGACCTTCTCTCCTGCGGCCTCCACGAGTCCCCGAAAACTTGTCCAGACGGGTTCCCCTAAAAGATTGTCGGTCATCGGTGGAAGGGCGCTCAGAGGAATTGACCACCATGGCCTCAGTCTGGTGGGCCCATAAACCAAGACACTGAAAAATTTTCATACGGGGGGGAATCTCTTCAACCTGCGAATTCCCCCTCTGCTGCCTCCTCTCCCTCTCGGCATTTGGGGAAGATCCACAAAAGTCCATACTGCTGGATCTATTTTTTGACGGAGTCGTTCTGTCACGGGAACACAAAGGAAAACAGGAAGATCCAAATGCAGTATATTCATTATTAGGGCAATCCAATTCATAGTCATCCAGGCAGGGTTCAAAGTCCATTTTAGCAATCCAAACACAATAAACAAAACAAGAAACAGGCTAGAACACAGACCAGAAGTGTAGTGACGAATAACGACGACTCCGTGATAAACACTTAAACAGACAGGGTATATATCCATACAGAACTAACAAGGTGATGGGAAACATCTGGGTGCAATGAACTGATGAGTGACAGACAGAATGCTGGGAAATGAAGTCTAACGTGAAAGACACCGTGAGAATGAGGACCTCTAGTGACAACCCAGGGAACACAAACCAGACACTGTGACAGAAAGTTGTGGAAATTCAATTAGTGTGGTCTTTAGAGATTATTTACACAAAGATGTATCAGCTCCATCTCCCATACCTCATGCCTGTGTCTACCTCATGCCTGAAATATCTCATTTATTCTAGCTCAACACTGCTCCATGCTTGTCATTGCAAGCTCCCTAAAAAGCAACAATGGCTATGAACTGGCTTTGACCACAACACCACACAAAAAGCTAATTAATTATTACACTTTATGTGTATGAACTTCATTTTTGGCAGTAATATTACAATTAAGAGATGAAATAGTAACACCAAAGCATATTTGAGCTCTGAAGGTTACTGATGGCAGTCTCTCCCCACCTCCCTCCCCTTCAGTTTACCCTTCACATGTCAATAGTTTTCAGAACAGCCAGCTCCCATTTTGCTTTGTGCTACTCATCTACAATATTGGAACTGCATAGCAAGGTTACAACCCAGCACTAATTATTTTGAATATAACTCTAATTCAATTCCTTGAAGAGACTCTAAAGTTAAGTACACACTCCCTTTGGCCTCCACTACACCTTCCTTCCTGTTCTGCCACAAAACTTACCCCATACCCTCCGTCATTGCAACCCGCTTCACAACTGGTTCTGCTCTGACGGACCATTGTCATAAGTGTCAGGTTGGCGGTGAGGTACCGGGGGGGGGGGCCGTATACATGCATGAGATGTATGCTCGTTAGCATGGCGTGTGACAATCCAATCATAAACAACGGGGCGAGGCGAGAGCTGTACAGTGGCATCCCTCAAATGAAGCGGACTGGTGCATGGCAGGTGAGGTGGAGCATGCTCAGTGTGCCTGGCCTTGCTTGCTTGACAATTTGGTGCTGCTGTAATTTGGGAGTAGCAATTTCCTGCTGCAGTGTCTCTGAGCAGTATTACAGAGGAACCCGTACAGTAATTCATCGCCCCCTGCTTTCTGCTGTTTGCTGATGTAACTTGCATGAGCGAACGATTGTAATTGCAAATCTTGATATTTGTGAGGAGCAACATTTTGAGTGCTTTTTGGAGCCATCTATTCAAATTATTGCCTTCTAAATTATGCTTTTTGCAGTTGTTAATTATATAACTGTTGTTAAAGTCTACAAGATTTTCTCCATCCATGGCTTTTTCTTGTTTTAAATCACCTAGATCACTTTTTTTTTCTGAATCGTCTTGCCTTCATCTGTCTTAGAAAAAACTTATGTAATCAAGCTGGATTCGGGTTTACCTGACTCTTGGATGTGATTTAGAGTTTACTTAAGATGCTCTTGTATTTTAAAAATATACATGACTTAAAAGGTCTGCAAAGTAAAATTATGTTTTAATAATAATAAAATACATTTACTAAATTAACATTTATTACAATTTAATTATTTCTAAAGGCTAGTCAAAAACCACATTAATCACAATTCTTTTTTCCATTGTCAGTTGTAGTTTAAAGATAGTATCTCAGTATAATTTTTTTCCAGATAATATTTTACACAAATTTATATTTTTATTTTTCACACACAAAAAAAAGTGTATTTATGAATGAAAATATGAAGCTGCCTCTCTGTTATAGCATCCAAAGTCTGGAAACTTTTTTATAGGCTATTATATATACAGTATATTATCATCACTTTCTATGCAGTGTTTTTGGTAGCATGTGTATTTACACATCTTTTATCCCCCCTCTCACCACAGTTTAGTTGTTGTGATGCTACAGACGTGTTAACAAATGTTCCTCACCCTGCATCAATATGAATGAATCCAGCCTGCTACGCTTGCTTCTGTGGCAGTGCAAGGCAGATAAAACGCTCCGTGCATTGCTCGCCTCCACTAATTTTTGTTTATTATGCATTTATGGTCCATGCCTGAGATTTCCACTGATCAAATGCTACATTTCCAGCTTGGCTCATAGACTTGCTTTGGCACAGAACAGCTTTTCCCTCTTCTCTCACTCTTTTGCTCCTTTTTTATTCCTTTTCTGTTTTTTTAGTGTCAATTCTCTCTGTATGTACCCTACAGCACTTTTATGTTGTACTTTCTCTCCCTCCTGATTTACAGAAATTAAGGCACTTGATTTTGCAGTCTGATGAGCAATTTGTGTTGTATTTGCAAGAGCAAGTTGTGATTTTCTTCAAATAACAATGCATTATACGGACACTGTGAAGCTGCTTGCACAGCAAATTTTCAATTCATATTTACAATGTTTTCGCCTTTTAATTGCCCAGAGCAAAATGTCATAAGAGCACGCTGGAATGGAGCATGGTGGAGAAGACAGCTTGGGTACAGAACTTTGACATCCAGTCACACACAGTTCCTGTGCAGCCGTGTATATTTAGTCTCGTTTGAAAGCATTTTTCGTCTGTGGTGAATCAGAGTAAAGAAGTGTGCTGCCACCTCAGCACTTCCTGCTCTCTGCTCCTTAAGTCTGTGTCATTTTTTTATGAAATACACTAATGCGGAAGGCACCAGTCATGTGTGTATTGCTGATCTGGCATGAATACCCAATGAGAGCCGCTATAAGAGGGAATTGCCTGTGATGTAAGTGCTGTTTTAACTCTTTCAATGGTGTTAATTATTCATCCACCACCAGTCCAGTGAGGAGGATTGAGATGGCCTGGCAGCAGTGGCTCCCTCCCTGTGAGTCTTTTTCACACCAGTCAAGTTCATCTCAGCACAGCACAAGGGGACAAGCTGTGAGAAGACAGGGAAAGTTTGTGTCTAGATAACTCTTCCCTATTTTTCCTTCTTCTCTTATTTCATCTTCATCTCCTTCTTCTCCTTCTCCTCCTCCTACTTCTCTCTCCTCGCCCTCCTCTTCCTTTTCCTCCTCCTTCTCCTTTCTTTTCTCTTCAAGTCAAAGCACTTGTTTTAATTTTTACCTTTCCAGATAACAATTCATAATAGTAAATGGCTGTTTACACTGACAGCGATTTGCAGCAAACAGAAGTCCACTCGGACCTCTTGTACATTGGTCCTCTTGTACATTCTCTTGTTTTTTGTGAAGACTATATAGTATGTAAAATTGATTCTGAAATTAATCAATTTATGGAAGAAAAAAAATGGTTGTAGATATGTACCCTTATTTGTTGAATAAATAGTTTACATTATTGATTGGTTTCACATTTAGTTTGCACTATTTTTACATTTACATTTAATCATTTAGCCACTTATAAATGAGGAGAGCAATAGAAGCAGTTAAACTAACAATATGACAACAATATGTAAGTGCTGTGACCCTTCCCAGTTTAGTCTAAAGGAGTATATGTAAAATATTATTATTAAGAGAAAAGAAAGTGTTAGTATTAATGGATCAAGTGCTGTTGAAAAAGATGCGTCTTCAGCCATTTCTTGAAAATGGCTACGGACTCAGCAGCTCGGTTTTAGTAAATGTTAGTGTTGTGAATTAGCTCTATGAAATATTAATAACCAATCATAACTTGTTATAATTGATTATGAATATTTGTGTCAGTTAATCGGGTTAACTTAATGTAGCTACATTAACATTACAACCAATTACTCAGTTCATCCTGTGAACCCTCAATATTGGTTATTAATTAATTAATAGAAATGTACATTTCCGGGGCATGGGAAATGTCTTTCTTAGTAAGTACTACTAAGAGCAAGTAGTTAAGATCGATATGATTAGTGACTTTGGATATGAGCTTGCGGCACGGACAACTTCACGTGTGATATGAACAAGACTTTATTAACTAGACTAAACATTTAAACTACTCTAACATACACATACATGCATGCATACGGTCTACCAAGAGTAGACATGTGCCGGTATTCGGTAATGCGATAAATCGCGGTAATGAATATGCACGATATTGTTATCGCGGGGACTTCGAAATACCGTGAAAAATAATAGATCCGAATTTAGATTTTTAGAACGCGCATCAGCTTATTTTCCATCAACCGCTTAAAAAAACAATGCGTATATGCTGCGCAAAACACGTGCGCACTTTGATGTAAACAATCCCCACATCACATGTATAAGCACTGTGTGAATGCAGTGTGCACTCTAGTCTAATGTAAACAATCCTCACATGGAAAAGAAGCACGGCGGAAGGAGGAACGCTGCCGACTATTTATCCCCCGCATGGCTGCCAACTCTCACGCATTCAGCAGCTTGACTCACGCAATTGACACTTTCACACGGTCTCGCGCCACACATCCATTTTCTCACGCAGAGAAAAATCGCGGAGCAAAGAGGACACTGACACCGACAGACTAGACAGAGCAGGTTACTTTTGATATGAAAAAAATATCAGCTCTCAGGTTTTATAACGAAATTCAGACAATAAATACTGTTTTGGTGCTTGTAAATGACGTGACAGATTGCGCGCCTCAGTTCAAGTAAACAGATCATCTGTTACTTTTTATTAAAGATACAGTACAACCCACCGAAAGGTATACGTACTTTCGATCAATCAGTGTTTTTCAACCACGGAAAGAGGTCAATAACACTGCAGGAGAACAATTATGTCACAGAACGTTACATTTACCTCAGGAAAGCCATTTAATGTTAGTTGACTATAAGAAAATAGCTATAGAGAGGAGTATTTTGCTAAATATGTGCACTATATTACATATTTTAATATATGTTTACTTGTCATTATATAATTGTTATTATAATGAAAATTACGGCATATTACATTTTTATATTTATATTATTATTATATTTATATTGTATGCATTATATTTAATTTCTCTCTGTATGTTTACAGCATTATGTGAGATATATTTTTTCTTGAGAAAAAATTAAATGCAGGCTATCTACTGTAGCCTACCTAATATTTATCCAAATGAGTCAATATTGAATCAAGATTGAAATTAAATCCAAGAATTTAATTGAAATCATGAAAATTGTGTTAAGCAATAATACAAACAGTAGCCTCAGTAACTGTACCATGTAAACATTATAACATGTTGTGACTAAAAAATAAAATTAATGTTTTGACAATCACAATTACACATTGTGATGCAAGTTTTTTTTAGATACCCCCAATCCGTCTGTTTCTCTTGTGCAATTAAAATATCGTGATAATACCATATACCGTGATAAAAGCTCAATCAATTAATCGCAGCATGAAAATTTGATACCGGCACATGCCTAACCAAGAGAAAGAGAGCTGAAGAAGAATACAGGAAAGCAAGACGTTATAGCATTGTTTGAAATTCAGCAGATCAACAGCCTTGAGCAAATCATCAGTTTAGTTCTAACACGTCCTTTAGAAGATGTAAGGATACTTAATGTATCAAATAATGAGACTAAGTTTGATACTTGCATGTCTCGCCCATTTGAATTAAACTGTCCTGATGCAATTTGTTGAGGCTCCAGTTGATCTTTGCTGATGTTGTTTTGATAAGAGAGAACCAGTTGAAGTCTGAGGATCTTTGGTGAATGGAAAGACAAGGCCGCAGCCTGGCACAAGCTTAGGGATCTTTAGAACACTTCTAATTCAGCACCATCTTCACATCAGGATTTCAGAAAAAGGCTAAGAGAGTCAACGGGGGCTCAGAGAGCCAAGAGGGTCAAGAGAGTCCAAAAGCCAAGAGAGAGAGTGAGAGAGAGACTGATCTTGACCAGTGATTTTTAAAAGGGTGAAGATGTCACACCCTCTGGGGGTGTGTGAGCCCCTAAGAAGTTGTCCCTTTGGAGGGAGATTTTACGACTCTTTGTGTTCGAGCAAGTTATTTAAATCTGTAATTTCATTTGGTGTTTAAGAAAAAGAATATTCAAGATTCTTATAATACCCATGCATCACAAAGTTAGCAAAATGTAATGTAAATTAACAAATGGGGAACGAAGATTGGAGTTTATAGAGACCAAATATGCCACACATATGATTTCGGTTTACCATAGTATGCTAAGTCTGAAACATTAACCCATTAGAGTTTACAAGAAAAAAACAACATAAAAGGAAAATCATGAGATGGGAAAATTAGATACATGTTTATACATTTCTCAAGTAGTTATATGTATAGAATATATAGGATGAGCAGGGTTTAATTCCCCTTCTCAGTAAGAATTAATTAAGAGTCACATCTCTCAGAAATTCCCTTTTAGGGGTCGTAAAAGATTCTTATCTATGTAGCAGGACACTGTGAGTGTCCGAGTTCTGCCAGTTGTGTTAGCTTCGGGGGAAGTTACACAGATCTTTGTTGGGAGAGTGGGTTTGCCAGACTATTCATTAAATATAATGAATAATTTGTGTGTGTGATTGGTCCAGACACTACATTAGACTTAGAACTTGGATTGATAGTCTGGCAATTTTGTCTTGCAGCTTGAAATTCATTGTCTTGCTTGATGAGCTGTGGGTTAACTTTCATTCTGTTCCTGTCCATTGAGCTAGATGCAAGAACATGTTCTGTGTAAACACCCCATAAGAAATGCATTTGTTTGCACATTAAACTTTATCAGCCAAATTAGAGCTTCCTTAAGGGCTGTGTTGCAAGGTTAATTTTTCAACGAATTTGTGCAATTTGCTTATTGTTAATAAACATTTAAACTGTTTTCCATTGTATTTTATGTTGTTGGGTATCACAAAACGGAATATAATACGAAAAAGTAGGTACTATCTTACAGCGGTTTGCAACGATTCTCCTTTCCCCCACAATGCATTGCATTACGTCACCTTGGGGAGAGAATTTACCAAAGCCCACCTTGAGAGCATTGAGAGTGACTAGAGTGACGAGTAGTAGACGAGAGTATTCAGATAGCGCAGATTATAGATAAATAAATGGTAAATGGACTGCATTTATATAGCGCTTTCTTTGCCTCACATTCACCCATTCACACACTCATTCATACACCGACGGCGGTGTCAGCCATGCAAGGCGCCATCCAGCTCGTCGGGAGCAGCTGGGGCTAGGTGTCTTGCTCAGGGACACCTCGACACTTGGTCAGGTGGAACCGGGGATCGAACCACCAACCTTTCGGTTTGTAGACAACCTACATGAACCACCACTGCCGCCCCATACTAAATACATAGATATAGATAGATAGATAGACTAGATATATAGATAGACAGACAGATATATAGATATAGATAGATAGGCTAGTATATGCGGCAACTGCACATCCAATGGCTTTGGAGCCTCTGACATGCGACCAACTCTACGTTGTCAATCTACCCACTATATATTTCTATCTATTTATCTATATAGCTGCTAGCTATCTATGCTAACGTTATGCTATTTGGCTGTCTGCCTATCTCTCTCTATACTGCCCACACAAGCACCTGCCAAACACAGTGACAGACACGTGGCGGCTACGTTTGCAACAACATTTTCACCGGAGGAAGAGATAAATGCTTAGAAACGCCCATATAGCTAGCATGATGCCTTCTATTTCTAGATGACAAAGACAAAGTTTACCAGTACTACGACACTATGACAAAGGTTACCGGTACTTATCTGAACTAACGTCATGATCACTGCCACTAGATATAAAGAAAACGTTGATTTTTCACTCGGTGCTATTCAATGACAGTAAAAAAAAAATATGTGTCGTTATTGTGCACTGCTGCTCGTAGACTAGCTTCAGTGCTCATTGCTGCGCTGCTAAATGATAGCAACTCACCAGGACACTTCACCAACCCTCCACTCATCCTCCTCGGACCATGCATTTAATTGGCTTTGACGGCCATCAGTTCTTGGCAATTCTTCATTTGCCCTCTCACGTCTGGCAGGTTCTAAATTATACGGCTGCGGGCCATCATACATGTTGGCTCTTGCCACCTCTTCCTCATCCCAGTCAGTCGCCATAGTTCTAATACTAGGCTGAGGCTACCTTTCCTCCACTTCTCCCATATGTGACGTCATCACCGAATTGCGTAAAAAACCCCGTTAATAACATAAATGTAACAAACTGGTCTTTAAGATCATTTTTGAGACATTTTAAAAATGATATACATATCTTGAGTGATTTATATGCACATGAATCGACAGTGATGGTTAACTTGCAACATGGGCTTTAACTTGTCAACTAATCATTCAGAAAACATGAGGACTAATCATTTTTGCAAATTTGTAATTTTGCAGACTCAAAAAAGATTTTGCAAAAAAAGAAAAAAAGAAAAAGAAAACTCCCTTGAAAGCTACAGCAAGTTCTGTGCTACATTTTAATTTCATTTTAATGATAGTGTTTTTTTTGTTTGTAACATTTTGTTGTTAGAAACCACTGGGACTGTTGTCATTGTTACATATTATTTCTATATAATCTTTACTGTTGCTTAATGTAACTTACTGAGCATACATTTCTAATGGCATTTCTTAAACTCAAGAGCATATGCTTTTTCCCATTCTTTTTGCTGTAGCTTAATTTGTCCCAGACTCTCATTAGCTCATTGAAAATGCCAGCCAGCTGATTAAAAGTTGTATGAAAGCAAACATTTTACACTATATCCATGATAACAAGTAAGGGTTGCGTTTTAAATCACTATAGATTTAGGTTTCTGAGTTCAGCAACCCCCACTGGCTGCGTGGATAGATACATCTTGATCCTGGTTTTATCTGTTTTATTCATTGGACTTCTAAAGGAATAATTAACAAGGGTTTAAAATGGCTTTTATGGATCACCTGCTGTCCCTGATATCATTTTTGTGATTGCACAGCAGAAAAGTGGCAGAAACATTGACGATAACGTCTGGCACTGAATTGTCTTGCAAGATCAGTAAGTCACCAATTAAAGCGATATATCCCTCAGTCTACATAGCTCAGCACCTGGAAACCACAGAGCACATTTTACCACAGCATGAAGGAGACCAAAGAGAACAGATGATAATCCGTTCCATTCCTCACATCTTGTTAGACTTCTGTAAGTCTATTATTTCAACTGTTTCCAGAGCTTTTAGTTATATTTTAGAAGAATATTGGTTTTACTTAATTTTACATCTTTATGCACAAGATATGGACATTTTATTTAAACTTTTAAAAGTCTTGTGTCTCAATAAAATATTAAGTCAGTATGATAACAAAGTGTACCCAAAGAAATTACATTCTTATTAGACATTTTTGTAATGATGAATTAGTGTGATTCTAAAGAAATCATCATAATCATCTTCATAATCTTTAATCAAAATGCAATAACTTGCTTTGCCTCTGAACCAATTTTGTTTTCTGCTGATGTTACCCAGTCTGCACAGGCTATTGGACAGTTTGCTTACCAAAGCCGCATTTATTTGATTAAAATATAGTAAAAACAGTAATATTATGAAATATTATTACAATTTAATATAATTGTTCTCTATTTTAAAACATTTTAAAATGTAATTTATTCCTGTGATGGCAAAGCTGAGTTTTCAGCATTGAATGTGGTTTCATGTTGACTTCAAAGTTTGTGCTCTGCATAGTTGAGTCTCAAGATAACCACCCCATTCGACACCCGTCACTGAGAAACCTCTCAAAATGCACATACATTTGTTATGTTTGATGTGTTACGACCTGGTAAATATTATCATCCTACAAGCAAACAAACAATCCTTTTGGTGGAGATAAAGGAGCTTGTGGTGAGGTAATGGGATGGAGCTATTAGCTGTGTCACTCATTCTGCCAAGCCTGTCAGTGACGCCCGGTCTGACGCCATCTCCCTCCACTCATCCACCTGCTTATCTCTCAGATAAATTAAGTCGGGCAGGAGGCGGCCGGCTGGGGGAGCATGCATCAACACCTATCTAGTGATAGGAATACTGTGCACAGACCACTGCTCTATTGACTTTAGTTAATAGCACTGGGGTATGACACCGTTGCAGAAATCTCCGTCAGAATTTTTAAAGCCTGGCTGATTGACAGACGCAGGTAGGGAATAAACACCGGCTAATTACATGCAACCGTGTGTTTGTCAGAAACCTGACCCCTCACACCACGGTGCCCTAAAGACCACCGATTTTGCTCCCTGCATGCCTCTGAAAACAATAAAACTACCAGCTGTTCTGGTCTCGAACACATCCCTGACTTGACAATTAACCAACTGCATGTTAGCTAGTGGTCCGCTCTCTGTAAGGCACATATGAGGTAAGCTCCATACAGTGCACCTTTTTTCTTCCTCCACGCCACAGAAGTCAATCCCAGGGAGCTCACATGAGAGAATTGCCAATCAAAGAGCATGTCGGGCCCCAGGACGTTAATGGAGGCAGCCGTCAGCTGGAGGAAGCCAGCCACATGACGTTCATGCTAACATTTCAGATGACTCTCCGACAGGTTGACAGGCTTGGAGCCCTGGCTGCGGCCTGTAAAGGTCAACTGTCATGCAGTGTTATATATGACTGTTTGTTTTTGTATGCCAGAGGAAGAAAATCCCCCTACCAGCTGTATTCACGCCTGCCACTCTACTCTGATCACTACCTCATCACCTCTTTGCTAAGCTTAGTCCAAACCCATAGGCACGGGTAATCATTAAGAAATTTTCACCCCTAAGAACTTCAGCTCTGGTCTGAAATTCAGCCAAACATCCTTCTCTTCTCACATAAACTGACATGCCAACCTAATCTTGCGGCTATTTCCTTTTTTACCTCTCTTTCTCTTGCTTTTTTTCCATGAGTCGAGGTGCAAGACTGTCAGTCAGTCCTTGTGCGATGAGGGTGGTGAGATTAGGACCTGGTTAAGAGGTGTCTATAATTGAATTCCAGACATCTCAATGCACATTAAGGTGGACAGTGGGACAAGATAAAGCTTTTTCCCAGATGAGAAGAGAGCAGGAGGCTTCCTGACACTCAGCACCATCAGAGACCATCAAGGTGCTAATGCTAAGAGCCAAGGCTCATGGGAAGGGAGCGGTCACCCTGTGAAAACATGCTGATGAGATTCACTCTACTCTAACTCTCACTGTCTGCTTTATCTATCAGGGGAAAAGAGATTTTTTTTAACCTTTTGAAAATGTGAAACACCATAAATCTGTTTAAACAAAGAGGGGAAGTCTGTTCACAATCCCTAATCTGCTCATTTTCTTACGTATTGAACTTTTAAATCTCAAACTAATGATTTTGCTAATGTTTAATAATATAAGTAAACTAATTATAATGGCTTATGTTCCATTTACTTTTCAAAAAACTGTTAAAATAATGAGGAAAATTATACCGCACAAGTCCCGAAAGTCCTTTTCTCATAAGCACCTTATGTGAAATGCAAATGTGAACATATCCTTGCCATCATCAAGTCATTGTTATCTCATTAGTCAGGCAGTCAGTAATTCCTCTATATGTGCGTTTACACTTTGTCAGAATAATCTGCCAAACAAGGTTGTATTCGTATTTACTAGCAACATGTTTTGCTTACAGAGAAATGCAATAGATTTTTTCACAATATTGTTTTTAATAGTTGTTACACAATATCAGTAGACCAGACATTGTTGTGACTGTTATTAGAAGTATATTTTGCACTATTGGTGTTATACCTTTAGACAAGGTTTCTCAAACAGTTGTTTGTTAGGGAAATGTAGGCTGTTCGTGAGTTTGAGCTAATAATTTATTAAATCAATTGTAATATTAAAATAAACAAATTACACTGCGCAGTTAATAATAATAAAAACTGTAGTAGCAATATATCTGGTCAAAACGCAATTATCAAATCAAAAGCTGCAAATTTAATTATAGTACCTAATCTGTTGCACCACGTGTTTCAGTGTGAAAAGCGTCAATGTTCATTTACTCATGTTCAGCTCATGTTTCCAAAGCATCCTGGTTCCCAGTCTCTCTCTATAAGCGCTGAGCTCAACATACATTTTAGAACACAATGTGCACTATGTTCACTTTCCCATTTGCATAATTTCCAACATTTTTGTTGACAGAACTGACATTTCACAAATAATCTTCCAAAATAAAAGCTCAAGAATCTGAAATGTTAAAATCCCGAAGGTATGTGGTTGAAAACACTGAATAGTTGTGATATATGACAAGCGCTGAGCGCATCAGTCTCTGGCTCGGTGCCAACCAAAGCGCGAAAGCACATTTGAAATGAACAGTTGATCACGTGATGCCTTAAACGTTCTGATCACACCTGTGTGATCGTATGTGTCAAAGGGTTCAACTAATTTCTATTAGCAGTAGAATATTTGCTTTTGTGCCTGAATGTGTCAGCAGTAGCAATATGAGATCATATGAAATCAAGCGTCATATCACAGTTCGAATCACAATCGCAATATATGACAAAAGTAATCTCTGTATAATTTGTTATACATGCAGCCCTATATATATATATATATATTTTTTTTTTTTTTACATTTTTAAATGGAGAAAATCAAAATAAAACATTTACTAAAAAATATTACATATTTGACTTACATGGATGCGACCATTAACCAACATCAGAGAACCCTGAACATGTTAATGTTTAGTTAAATTATTAAAACATGAAATTAAAATCACAGGGGGTACATCAAGTAAATATTTTACATCTAAGTGTTTTGGTTGACAAAAACATTTGGGAACCCCTGCTGTACACAGAGCATTACATTGAGAGAACGGAAGCCTTGATGCCCCTTTTTTGCTATTGAATGAGGCCTGTTAATTGTTTGAGGGTCAAACAGCTCACAAGTAAGTTGGTATTGTTTGTTCGTCCAGCAGAGAAGATCAATACAGAGGGGAGGTTGTAAATAAATGGGCCAGGAAAGCACCTGTGGTGGCAATAGAAGCAATCCAAGCCCTGCCACCCTAAAACGCCACCACCAAGAGTAATGTGCAGCCTTGAAAGCCATTACTCAGGTCCAGGGAAAAGTTTGGCCTGGGTGTGAAGGATGTGGAGTGTCAGTTTTGTGCATGTTGGAGGAGTGGGAAGGCTTGGGCGGATGCGAGAAGTCTCAGTGGAGCATCCAGCAAGTGTCTTTACTTTAGAGAGAGGAAGATCAAAGAGAAGAGTTTAAAGGGAATGGGGGTAAGGGGAGCTTAAAAGTCTCCCTGCAGTTTTGGGTTTTGGGAGTGATCCAGGTATACCGCTAGTGTATTGATGTAGTGTGGTGTTGTTCTGTTCGTTCTTCCCCTTTTTATTTATTTTTTTCGTCCTGCCGATCTTGGCCAGGCTTTAAAATGGTAAGGTTCATTAAAGTTGCAGCCCAAATTGTATATTTTACCTCTCACTGTGCGCTTGTTCGGTTTAATGCAGGGTCTTCCCCACCATCTTCAATAGGTGATATGATCTCCGAGAGGGGTTTATGAGTGAGATATTCATATTTTGTAATAGTTCTGCATCTTGATGTGGTAAGATCCTTTTATTATCCAAAGTGAATTTTGCCTAATTTGCAATATCATAATCATAAGGCTTAATCAGGCACTGTTTATGCAAACAACCCACAGTACCCCCCTGCGAACGGCTGCTGTTGTGTCTCTTCACCCCTGAGGATGACAGAAACGGATGCGACAGCTATCTCTGAAGCCGGTGTTATCCGCGAAGGAAAGCTGGGTCAGAGGTGGAGTGCCATTTAAAGATTATGATAAACACACAAAGGCATGGTCAGTTCCAGTCACTCTGATAGGCGTGTAATGACTCTGTGTCACATAAGTAGCCATTCAGTGTGTACAATGTGTTTTTTTCCAAGCACTTGAGTGTGTGTGTACACGTGTGTATGTTTGTTTGTCTTAATTACCTGTCATTTGTGCCACATGCTGAATGTTGGCGGCACAGTGTCTGACATGTGTAGTCGGCTGGGATCCAGAAGGTTGCCATGGCGAGGCGACTCTGCTGTTCATAGACCGGAGAGTGGCTCATTAATGACTCTCTTAGCAATGCCACCTGCGGTACCTCATTGGGTTAAGCTTTACTACCTCAATTATGTATTACTGCCTGACTTCATTTCAGAAATGAAACAATAACAAGGGAACAAAGAAGGGAATTAGTGAATATCACAAACTTCATTCCTATAAATGTGGTTCACACTGTAAAAACCAACAAAACCAATAAATGTGAAAATTCTGAGCCTGTATGCATTTCTTCTTTCTGCAGAACATGTGCAAAAAAAGGTATTTGGAAGAAGGTTAGGGTAAAGTGTTGATTTAATGTAATATGTTTAGTCAAAAAATGAAAATAAGATAACACATTTTAAAATATCCACTTTTTTGTTGCACAGAGAAAGTCATACAGGCTTAAAATGATATGAAGGTGAGAATTTAAAGAAGTCAGATAAGAAGGAAGAGGATTCCAACAGCGGGTCAGTGCCAAAAACATCTTTACCCCCATAAAATATGGAGATATTTATTTTTAATCATTGCAGATATGTACTGTATTGAGTTGCACTTAGTTGTAGTTTGACATATAGTGTGTGTGTGTGTGTGTGTGTGTGTGTGTGTGTGTGTGTGTGTGTGTACACACACACACACATACACACACACATATATATATATATATATATATATATATATATATATATATATATATATATATATATTAGGGCTGTAACGATACGCGATATAAAATCGAAATCGCGATACTCAGGTCCACGATCCTGTATCGCGATGTGAGAAGGCAGAATCGCGATCACACCCCTTCCAAGTCCCAGAGTTATCCTTCCTGTCCAGAACCAGGGCTCGAATTTCGGCGCGGGTATTGCGCATAATTCTAATCATTCCCGCAGGTCTCCCATTTATAATGTGGGAAATTCCCGCAATCGTAATCCACACAGATAATAAAATAAAATCATTCTTTTAACAACTATCTTCCAGACGCAATTTCACAAACAGCGTGAGTGTTCAGCGGTGCCGCGCGTCTTCTATCTCTTCTCATAATGTTTTGTGCAAGGCAGGCATCAAGCGCTGCGGCGATAATACACACTCGCGTTTTGGAGTCGGGACCATAGACTGTAAGGTCGGGACATGACGGAATATTCACTTGCACAATCGGGCCAGCAGTGCATCGTGACTGAAGTCTTTTTAAGTCTTACCAGTTTAAACATTCAAGCGATTTTAAACTAATCAGTGCTCGCGCGCTCTCTGAGATTATTTTCTATGCGCACATTCATAGAAAATCCGCCTCAAAAACAGCTGGCTAGTAACTATTTTTCGCGGATTATATTGCTTTAACACGCAAAATTGTCAATTTCGGTCTTTGTGAGTAGGCTATACTCTAAATAGGCTATAGTCGGTTTTGTCTTTAATAAACATAAAACGCATGCCAGTATAATGAACACAGGATCCGTGCACTAGCTCTTAAAGTGACGGCAGCCATATGTGTCTGTCATTAATTTTGTTGTCAAAACAACAAAAGATGGCTTTAAGTTAAAGGAATCAGGATTAATAGCCTATGTATTTAATTTATTCAGGACTAAAATACTACCCAGTGTTATTTTCCATTTGATTACTTTATTCAGTATCTGTATATAAATACTAGTGTTAGACCTATTCAAAAACTTTTCTCTTTAATTGTCTTTATTTGTATCTTTATTCTATTGTATTTATTTGTGCTACTTTTTTCAATTTAATTAAACAATTTAAATCAAGCTTCCTTGTGATGTGTAAATTCTTAACAACAATAGGCTATTACCCCATTGTAAAAATGCAATGAGCGCAAACATTTAGGCAAGATAAATGTAATAATTTTGTTTGGAAAAAATGACCCCCCTTTCTCCCCTCAAACAAAAAAAATCCCCCCCATGAGAATCATCTAAAGGGGGGATCCCCTTTTTTTCTTCTCTCAAAATCTCTTTTTTTCACCACAAGCCCCGCCCCCTCAAGCCCCGCCCCCGTGATAGAATCGCGATACGAATCGAATCGTGGGTCAAAAATCGTGATACGAATCGAATCGTGGGTTTGGTGTATCGTTACAGCCCTAATATATATATATATATATATATATATATATATATATACATTTTGTCATGAGATGTGAGATGACCAAAGGGCACTGCTGCAGAAATCTGTCTCTGTCCAGTGTCTTTAAATCACGCACTGTATATGCACATATATTCAATGAGTCCAGACAAATTGGTGAACACAGCATTAGCACATTGCTTTGTTTTCTTCCATTAAAAAGGAAGTTAATGCTTTCACTGCAAAAAATTGTGATTGATTGCAGTTGACAGCTCCAATTCTCCTGCTCCTCACATTTGTTTGCACCCACATGTAGTTGGCTGGTACGCTTACCTCATCATCATGGCAACAATTTGCAAAGCAATTAGCAACATGCTAAAAACCTCTCAGAACACCTTAGCAACCTGATAGCAACCTGGCAGACACTGTAAAATTGTGGTTTTACGTTTGTATGTATAAATGTGTATTGATGTGTGTTTTTTTACAAACGTGTATAATATATGGCTAAAATTATCTTCCATACCCTTCTAATAAGGGGTTTGAAAACAAATCACAATGCTCCACCATTTCAGTTTTAAAAAATGATATGCTTCCATTTTTTTATTTTATTCAAGGACTTTTTCTATTTCAAAATGATAGTGACATAATGAGTCATATAATAGGGCCATATAATGTATATCTGTGTTTTTGTGTGTGTGTGAGAGAGAGAGATATTCATCCGTCTTTTTAGCTTACATAAACTGCACCACTGATTGTTGAGTGAAAGTTTGGAGTGCTGAGGTTTGAGCTCATTCATTACCTTTTCAGTGTATCCTCAACTCACTCTCATCCAGAGGTGGATCCTGTTCCACTCTCAATCCTCATCTCTCTGCTCGTCTCTATTGAGCACACTGACAGTGCTATCCATGTCCGAGGCCAGCAGCTCCTATCTTTCATCTGTCGATAGTTTACCTGGGGCCACTGGTCAGACTCCTACAGCCCGAGCATGCCGCAATGATCGACGGCTGGGAGATTTTCAACATTTTCAAGCAAAGGCTTGACAATAGAGGCATTTCTAAACAAAGTGACACAGCCTCAAGCTTGTCCATGGAGACACATGGCTGGCCTGGTTAAGAGAATGATTGATTGGATGTCTGAGATTGACAAGGAGAGTTTGACTTGGAAGACAAAAATGGCCTTGCTTTCAGTGGTGCAAGTATGCTAGTGTAAATGAGCAAATCAAAGTTTTAGTATTATCTTTTCACATCATTATACCCCCCCTTATTTGATTATTTGTCCGGATAGCTGAGTGGACACTGTGTGCTTCCTTTTACAAGACCAATTCAGTGTAACAGCCGCGGTGCTTCCACGTCATAGAAATAAACAGAAAATCTGCTGCTGAGTGTTTTCTCCGGGCTGACTGAAGTGTGTTAAATAACTAGAATACCCTTTCCTTGGAGAGATGTGCAGAACTCTCCCATGCACACAAGCAAACACGCACTCACATGACCGCCTCGACTCTCCTGTACTGATTGTGAGGGTGGCAATGGTCTGGAAAGCAGACATATCTGGTGTTGAAATTGAATCTGGTGCTGCGAAAATCCAAAGTGACAGAAAAGCAGATAATAGGTTTGCTGTAGCTTCACGCCTGAATGTATGTCCACACAGGGCAATTTCTAAAACAATGCAGTGCTTGACGTTTTTATGACAGCCTTTTTTATTGTACTTTTCCCATTACGTTCATGTGCACTATACACTTCAGTCAGACGTCTAGAAAGCGTTCAGTTATCTTAACTCCCCCACTCCTCCAGCGTGAGAGAATCTCATCAGTCCTCCTTTCTCCTCCTTCTCTCCTCTGATACCCTCCCATTACTTCCTCCACTTTCATTTCCGACATCTCTGCACTTTTCTGTCCTGTGCTTTTGAGCTCCCCTCTAACTTTTGCTTCCTTCTATTAATGTCCCTCTTTTTCCTTTCCATCGCTGGATTGTGTCTGTCTCTGAAATGTTTTTGAGCCTCTCCCTTTCTCATTACTTCCTCTTTGCTTATCTCCCTTGTGTTCTCTCTCTTTTACGCTGTCTGTTTCTCTCCATCTCCCTCCCAGTCTCGATCTCTCCCTCTGACAGTGACCTTGAAGGTTTTCCCTCCGCTGTGTGTTCAGACACAAAGCACTCTCCTCTCTCCCCCCACTCTGTTTTCCTCACGCAGCCCAAACTGCCTGGCTGCCTGGGATCCTATAATGCCCCCACTCATGTTTCAGATTCCTCAACGGCAGGAATACAATAGAAATATGATTTATTACATCTAAATCTGATAATGCCATATCAAACCCGAAGGTTTATCTTCCCTTTGTTTTATAATAAGGAGTTGATGGAAATCCCATAAACTTTCATCTCAACTTGTTATTCACTTAAATTGACTATTCAGATATTACATGAGTTTTTAGCCACTGTTTTTAGACATGCTCAAAAGATCTGCAAGTAAGGGATAGTGATCAGTTGGACAATAATTTTGTGCTGATCACCTTGTCTGGGTTTATTTTGCAATAATGCCTGACATAAAATATTAATTTGAGCTGAAATTAGTGTATTATGTAAAAAGAACTATTTATCAGTCATTATACTACAAATATATTGTCAATGTTACGATTGGCCAACCAGAATAGAGTATTCAAGAGAGCCGTGTATAAAATGATACGTAAGGCAAACTGCTAACTTTATCAGTCCATCTTGCTGATTAAAGTTGACAATTGTGTCTTTTAATTTCCCCTGTAATGGGTGATGTGATTGTTATGCGCTGAAAACAAAACTAATTGGAATTTGTTACTGAATCAAGGCCAATTAATTTAGAGCCACAAGTGACACAAAGACAGACTTTTTATGTGAATCATTTTCGCTGACCGAGAATATTTAAAATGATCAGGTTTCTCATTTTAATGCTAAAACAGAACAAAATACCAATGTTTATCATCAATTAATACTTTTTGTAGTGTCTTGCTTTTCTGCTTTAGTGGAGCTCATAAATAATAGCCCCTTACAAAAAGGTCACCCCTCTATTGTTTTCAAATGAGACCGGTGGACATATTTGGGCTTTGTGTCAGATGGCAACACTCTCAAGAGCATATTTTTGCATACTCTAATGAGTGCAAGCAAAGTAGTTGAAGGTAATCGAATGAAACAATACCTAGGTTCAAGCGAGACTGGAGCGTTATCACACAGCTCTGTAATTAGAAAGCACCTCCTAGTTTTTTCGTTCTTCCTGTCTCTTTTCATGATAAACCAAGTCAAAGACAAATCCAAGCAGAAGCTATGGGTTCATATCTTTCTCTAATGTGTATATTGGTTAATTAACTCAAATGCTCATTTAGATTACATCTGTTCTGGTTTTTCTTTGAGTTGTCCTCTAAGAAGCAGCGGTGGGTTACAGAGGTACCACCTTGCATAACATAATTTATCATATTCTCTTGCAGTTATATAAATTGTTGGAACAGTATCTATAAATCACTTTATGTATGTAATGACTTTATTAGAACAGAATTGACTTTGAATATCTTTCCTGCCTTTTTTTTTTTTTTTTGTGGAAATTCTGAAAGTCAGCTCAAAGTAGCAATTAAAGACACACTGCAGTGACCCACTCCAAGAACTTTTGTCCTGCACATAAACTCCTACAGAAGTTTTGCCTTCTAGAGGAATTTTGCTCCCCTACTTTAAATACAGTGCTGGAAATCTGTGCAACATGATCCTGTGAATGAACCATCCATCTGTCTCCAAAATCACTGCTAAAATCCCAGCCCTTGGGCATGCTCTCACTCATGTGGTAAATAGTCTGGCATTAGCAGAATTAGGAATTCAACCAGTTTCCATCAGTCTTGGTGTAATCAAGGGCTTGGCCCTCGGGTCAGTTGCATGTACGTGTGTGTGTGTGTGTGTGTGTGTGTGTGTGTGTGTGTGTGTGTGTGTGTGTGTGTGTGTGTGTGTGTGTGTGTGTGTGTGTGTGTGTGTGTGTGTCAATAAGCCTGTATCACTGATATTATGGTGGCAGCAGCTGCATGAGCCCAAGGACATAATAGTTCTCTGTGCTGTCTAGAGTAGTGATTCCTAACCAGCTGTATATGTATGCAGGGTCAAACAGGTACGTACATTTGGTTTAGAATTGAAAAGATTAAAAATTAAATTGAGTAAAATTTTAATAAATTAGAAATATAAAAGTTTTGGTGTAACAAAGTCCACGTTCAGGGAAAAAGAAGGAAGGAACTAGCAAACAATAAACTTGACTTTAATCACGTTTAAATAAATATTTGTTTTGTGAGGGGTGAGAATTGTTATAGTTGTCTTTCACCTAAAAAAAGTTTGAGACCACTGATCTAGAATCCTGTGCTAAGAGCGTTGAATCATTTGTTAGCACTTGCACTGGTCTCTGTACCTCCTGAACCTCTGTCTTTTTCTCACTTTAACCTCCTTTGTCTTGCTCTCTAACTGCTGTATATTTAATTGTCTGCTGAATGAAAAACCAGGCCCCATTTGCAATTACAGTAAATTAAGTGCACAATAAGGATTAGGATCCATTTCACAACCATCTTTAATTGAACCCTGACAGTGTTGCTTGCTTTGCTCAACAGCGTTAAGAATGAGTTTGGGTTTGATAGAGCGATCCAGAGTTCAGCGTTTTCTCTGGAATCACACTCCTGCCGGTTTTTGTCCTCTATCAGAATTCTCACTGTTGAGTCCTTTACCAAACAGACAGCGTGATGAGCCACCTGATTGGTTGGCATGTTCGCCGTCATCAGTTAAATGACAGACAGGCTCACAGCTGCACAGTGCAAGCTAAGCCAATTCTGTTACAATTAGAGGTAGCTATTTTAAGTTCCTGAGCAGAAAATGGCTTTCAGATGAATAATTTGGCCCGCAGGCATCATCATTATGCAAAGGCTTTGAAAACTTGTTTGTTCCTCTGTTTAATTGAGCCACTCTGCCCCCCGCTTTCTCTCCGGTCCAGGACAGGGATGACTAGGATGCATTTCAGGACATCACCTAGGATACCACCCATGTACAGATGAGTCATGTGATTAGTGCCTCTGTGACACCACAGCTATAATTTGTGCAAGAGATCTTGACCTTTCATAATGGGCCTGTGTGGATCTGAGAAAGGGGGGAACCAATATTACACCAGCTCTCTGTAGCGAGTGCAACACACCACCAACTGGGAACAATATCAGGAAGGGTGGGATGAAGGGAAGGAAAGTGCTGAGCTGAGGAAAAGAACCTGGCTCTCATTGCAAGAGGTGAAGTGGAGGCAGAAACGGTGTCACTTAATCCGCACTTGTGTCAAATGTTGATTTGACAGAGCCAATGTGCCACTGTGTAGACGAAAGGTCATCTATACCTTCCCTAATTCAACTAGCTGCACCACCTTTTACTTTGGTGTTGGGGGATTGATATGGCCAAGAGGTCAAGACCTTCTCTGGGACCTTGGTTTGTGTTCTGCTGCCAGGAGATGAGATATCAGACCACTGTTGAAAAAGAACAAAAAAACCTTTCTACACACTAACACCATCTGTCAAGCCTTGGTCACATCCAAGATTTTTGAGTTAATCAATTTAACAGACTTTTTTGAGCAGTGAGCATTTGGTTTTGAAAAGAGTCTGTAGAAAAGATACCATGTTTCACATGCATGTCCAGCAACAGCTCACATAAACCACCTTTTTAATCAGGGTTATGTTGGACAAAACAATAATACTTTGTTTAACGTCTTCTCTGTGGGTAGTCTTCTACTAAATGTCAGTAAAAAGTTCAGTAGAGGTGCTCCAAACACTGGTTGCAACAACCGCTATCGGCTACAAATAGTGATGCTCCTCTCGGTGACATGCAGGTGGAGGCTTGGTGAGCCAATCCAGCAGGCCTGTCAGAGCCCTGTAATAAAGGACGCTCTCAATCAGGACACATCCACTCCCTTCAGCTCAGCACAGGCCTTCACAATCACTGCATGGCAAGCCACAGGAAAGCAAATGAGTTTGCAGTCTAGACATCTGTGCTACTGGTGGCAGGCTGTAGGCAGGAAAGCCTACTGTGTCCCCACAGCAAATGAGCTGAGTGACTCGCTCCATCACAGCCAGGGACTTCCTGTTTGACAATATGATATGATTTGGAGGAGAGTGACGTCTTATCAGAATGTGAAGTTTATGGTGAGATGATTTTTTGAATAGACAGGATTTTGTCAAAATGGGATGTTCTGGATTATGTTTCCACATTTTTCTTGTTACACTTTGCTCTAAACAAGAATATCTAGCCACTGAAATATTTTAGATTAAACTTGATCACTAGCCATTGTGATGTTCAATTTGTGAGCAAAAATGTAATTTTGCAAGTTTTATTCAGTGCATCATTTACTAATTGTTCTGCATGATTTTTTAGCAATTCAGTCTGAATCAAAATAATTTCTATATCTAGCAATCAACAGGAAGGCCATCTGAAAATTCATTTGAAATTCATTGGTCAAAAAGCTTGGGAATGGAATATGTTACATTTTAATTAGATATAGAATATGTTATTGTACTTTCAAATTTATTTGTATCTTACATCTTAATTCTTTCAGTTCCTTGTTAAGAAAAGCAAAAAACAATGAATGCAACTGTTGTAATCTTAAATTGAATAAATATATTAATGTTATGTCAATACAAAATATTAATTTATCGTATGCATTTACATGTTAACTTTGAGCAGCATGTGTCCAAATTTTAATCTGAACCGTTCGATTTAATCAGAAACGATCTTAAAACAGGACTTTACTTGAAAAACTTCGAACTTACCCTTTAACAAAAGTTGTTGTTCCCCCTACTAACCAACCACATTGTCCACTGGTAAAAATCATCCTCTTTAAAAGCATTGAAATTGGCTGCAAGGGATAAAATGTGCAATTTTCCTTCCTTTTCTTTAAGTATGCTGTTTTGTCTTCATTACAATGGCTCCTGTAGGTTTCCGTTGCACTTACAAACTCAGGCTGATTGTGTGTCCTGAGCGTCGATCCTGAACTGGGTTGTTTTCTGTACAGTGGAGCCCCATTTCGGAGGCTGAGGCGGAGAGCAAGTGTTTGTTATGCAGGTTTAATTATGTCCAGGGGGCCGGAATGTGTAGGCCCGGTGCAGACTCTCCCTCTTTGCCCTCAATCCACAGCGGACAGGCTTGATGTCTTTTTTCCCTTTTCCTTTTGCAGTGAGTGAGGCAATTAAAGGTCATATCAATTAGAGCATGTTGCAGTCTCCAGCCTCATTGTAAAACAGCTTGCTCCCGTGTACGAGGGGCGGGCTGGAATGCTTTGTGTGAGCCGAAATCTCCAACTCGCAGTGTAATGTGATGTTTACAGAAAGCAGTAGACCCTTCGTGATTGAGCGGACATGGCAATCAGAGCGATGTGATGGAGATTAATGGGGTGATGTTGGGGTTAATGATGGCCCGTCCAAACTGTAATCACACACGTCTAATCCACAGGTTTTTCCTCCGTTGATCAGAATGATGTATTGGTGAAGTTTAATTCTCTGCATAAAATATTTTTTTTTTTTTACTGTTTCCAAGTTACATTTCCATGATTGCGGAGCATTTGAGTCGCGGGCCAGGCGACAGCGTGGTCTGATTTATTGTGCAGGGCTGCACAACAATGTCTCTCTGTGAACATAGAGCTTCTTATTTAAAGTTCCTATGGTTACAATAATGCACTCATGGCTACATGAAACTATAATTGTTGTCATTGATGATCCTCCAGTCCAAATGAAGAAACATTTGCCAGACAGTACAAGCCAGTATGTAGAACATTATTTTGGCTGCCATGCATATTTACACATTACTGGTATATGTACTGTAGGTGGTGAAACATTTCTGTTTCCTTGGCAAAAGTGCAACCTCGATTGTGTATTAAAGGAATATTGTGGATTCAATACAAGTGAAGCTCAAACAATAGCACTTGTGGCATAATGTTGATTACCACAAATTGACTCTCTAAAGGTTGTGGTCAGAGACTAACAATGGAATCAAATGGGGCAAATTTTGTTTGTGAAATAAAATATATTATTTTCTAAAATATTACATTTTATTATAAACTTATATTAATTATCCTGTTAACACTTTTGTATTATTTTAGCTGCAATGTTGTTCATCAGATATAGGTCTATGGATAAGCGAACAAACAGTTTTTTTTTTTAAAAAATACATCAAGTGTGATAAAAGAATCACAGAAGCCAGTGAATACAATAATGGAGGGGATGAAGGGAATAATCATCCCCTGTCGCTTATGTTAAAGAACTACAAAGTCATCAATCTTTAAAAAATATTCAATCATGAATATATCAAATAGTCTGATGATGCAGATGCAAACGTACCATGTTTAGCACATAACTAGGCATCACATGGAAATAAGGTTTAGGAGGCCATGGTGGCGTTTTGCCTCGCAGGTTATGATAATTTCCTCAGTCTGGTTTGAGTGACAGGTGAGCCAGGGGCAGGCTGAGAGTGCACTGAGCAGTTTACAGGTACTTCCTCCCCATTGCCTTTCTCACTGGGGAACTGAACTGTGATGGTGTATGTTGATGTGAGGGTGGAAACACAAACTCCCTCGTTAGTCATAATTGATATTGGACTGTATCATGCCCTTGCAGGGCTTTGGGACATGTTTATGTGATTGTGTCATATCGCAGGGCTTAATAAACATTCTGACTATTAAAAAATGCTAATCAGATGTAACCCTGTTTATAAAGGAAAAGGAAGTTGTCTGTCTTTGTGAAAGTGCAGCTAAAGATGCCCATTTTAGTACATCTTATCCTTGATAAAGCAAAGCAGACAGGGACGCAATCTTGTCACCTTGCGCAAAAATCACAGTTTTGAATCCAAAATAGGTTCTCTGCCAAAATAAAAGGCCTATGGTTTAACTTTACTGCCATAGTTTGAAATTAAGAATATCAGTGTTGTATTTTTACTGTTGCTCTAAAAAATAAGGTGATGATGATTATTGTTGTTATTATCTTTTTTATTTTACATTTTACATATTATTGTAATGTACTATTATTATTATATTTTCAAAATCTATTTAAATCAAATAAAACTTTGAGGAATGTGACTGTGGCAGAACGAACTTGCTGATTCACAGTATACTGTGAACAACTCTGTCACTGGTATTGTCAGGAGTGTTTCTTCAAAATCCTTATTTTCTTTTCAATTCAATTCAATTCAAATTTATTTGTATAGCGCTTTTCACAATACACATTGTCTCAAAGCAGCTTTACAGAAATTGCATTTCGGAAATGTACATAGAAAAATACAGTTAGTTAATCAAGTATTAATTTATGGCATAACATATCGCCGGCTTTGAGTCGTCTCTTCACAGGCGTCGAGTCGTCTCTTCACAGGCGTTGGGGCATCTGAAGTCTCCGTGAGAGGCTGGATACAAACTGGAGCTGACGAACGCTATTTACCTCGGGACTAGCGTCCCGAGATAACAGCAGAAAATTTTCTTTTGTGAAAATCTGTCTGTGTCTGAGGTTAACTCTTTACATGAAATGTGTCACTTCAAGCTTTTCCACTAACTTTCAAATCTTCTCTCTCTTTTCTGTTCCATTTCTGTTCTGGACCTGTGGCTCCTTGGAAATCTGGCATCCTCTGTTACTCCACAGGTAAGAAAATATTTGGCAATGCTTGATTTAACTTCAGCTGTTCAGGGGCATATGTTCCACCAGTAGTGCCGATTCTGTCTGATCCGAACGTCAATAATCTCCTCGGCTCCACCCGATGCGGGTGCGAGAGGCCGAAAAACTGTGAGGCGTCTTGCAAAGTTTGTAGATGTCAGTAAGAGAGCTGTCAGCAGGCCTCTGCAGCTGTTGTTGTTTTGTTGTTGTTTTTCAGTCCGTGGTGAATGTTAATGGTGGAGCCCCTGCGGCAGGGAGAGCTGGTTGTGTTATTATGGAGGTGGTGTGTGGCCAGGGGTCCCAGGGGCTTATCGTAATGAGACAGACCGGGGAGCCAGGCTGTGATCTGACTGGCATTGAAGCAGGGGTGCCTCAGCAGGACCCCTGCTCTCCCTGCTGGTGTCCGACCCTGTGTCTGTTTCACTGCATGAGTGTTTTGTTTTACCACATACTGGAGAAGCTGTTCTGGAGAGCTTTTCGGTTGGCCATTGATCCCAGGTCTCTCCACAGGCCGCGGTGTCCACAGCCCCTTCTAACCGAGCAGGCCTCACAGAAGAGTAGCTGAAAAAATAGGCAAGTACATCAATAGTTGAGTGCGGTCAATCTTCAGAAAGCAATTTATTTCAAGTGATCAATATTGCGTATATATTGAGTAAATTTCTGGCTGATGCCATTGTAAATGCTTGAAATATTCAGAACTTTTATTAACTGTTGAGTGTTGAAGCTTTTGAAGGAAGTTCGTGCACACTACTTTTTTAAAGTTTAATAAAATATAAAACTGTTATTCAGCAATAATGCATTCAATTTTTCAAAAGTGAGGGTAAAGAAGACCTTTGTTGCAAAAAAATATTACCAACCCCAAACTTTTGAACGGTAGTGTAGATCTAATAGCGTTGAGTGTAAAAAGTATGAATAACCACATCATTTGAAATTTAAATAGATATAATACTCAAGAAAGTGCATCTACTTTTTCAGTAATTATTAGGCACCCTATAATTTATGGTTAAAAAAAAAAATAGAAAAAGACCTTCCCAGATGTCCCTGAGTGACACATCATTTTCTTTACCATGACTTTAAAAATATATTTTTTTTGCAGTGTGCAGATTTGTAAAGTCTGTAAGAGTGTTGCAGTAATGATTCCAGCCACACAGTCAGGTTTGGGTCAGCCTGTTCTTTCACTCGGCTTTGACCATGGACATGTGGAGAGAGCAGTCACACCTTTGCACATTTATTTCACATATGTCTCTATGGTTTGTCTAAATGTGGTGGTGGTAAATGTCAGTTCAGAGGGAGTGCGCAAGACCTGACTCTGTCCTCACTACACACATCAGCAGAGCCAATATAATTCAAGCATGCAAGCCAACACATCATAGAAACCACACCTGGCCATTCTTGTATGCGTTTAGGCACCTGTTACGATGCATGTGGGAGAGACGCCCACTATTCTTGCTGTTACAGAAGGATGGGGCTGTGGTCAGCGAGCGCACAGACACCACATGAGTGAGTAAGACAGATGGGGATTGCATTGTGCTTTGGATATACAGATTTATGAAAACAGCAAGTGTGGCTGGGAATAAATTGACTGCGAACTACGCGTGTGTCTGTGTGGTAGAAGATGACAAAGTGCTGGGCGGGACGGTCTCGGAGCTAAATCCTGAAAAGCTGAGAGCTTGTTGGCTCACCGGGTCCCAGCGCAGTACATTGTTGTTTGAATTGATTTTGTCTTACTTGAGCTCCCTGCATTGTGTGTGCTGCTGTTTTGTGTCCTTGCTTTCACTTTGAACCCCAATTCATCTACCACAGGACCTCAGCTTGTCTCTCATATATCTTGAGTACTGAGATGTCTAAAGATGTTTTCTTCTTTTGACAAAATTGACAAAAATCAGATCTGACTATATTGTCTTAGCCTGTAGGTATGTGCAAAACTGCACATGTAAAAACAAATCCATTAAAGATCGGATAGTGTCATGGCAGAAAATTACCAGTAACCTTTTCCGTTCATTTTCCAGACCTTTCCTTTAACCTTAAATCTCAACACAATACAATGTGTAATTGAAAATCTAGGTAAAGCATCTGTGAAAAATCAATTCAGAAAATTCCATCATTGGCCTGTGTTTTTACTGACTTTGCTTAAGGCATCTTTACACAGAAAAAGCGGCACATTAACCAATTCTGAAGCGGCATAAAATCACAAAAATGTACATTTACACAGAATGTGTATTGCTTCTCTGAAGCGGCATAAATGCATTTACACAGGAATTAAAATTGCGGGAAACAATGCTTTGAACATGACTACTGTAGTGGATTTTTCCCTAAACCTAACTGCATACCTGGAACCTAATTATTTTAATTGAAAACTATCACTTGAGATTGGTAATAAGGTCTTTAGTCTTCTTTTATTTGGGGTGCCCAGTCTTCACCCAAGTGCCTCTCGTCGACACTTAACCCTCTGGGGTCGGCGGTATAGCCGGCGATACCAGCTCCCTTTTTTCATTATCAGAGCAAAAGAGACTCAAATTAATCTGTTGATTTTGATCTTACATATAAGTGCTGTAAATCATTACATCCTGTTAAGTGTCAATTTTTTTGTGGGTACTCACAATAAAAACAAAGTGTTGTGCTTTTCGTCAAATAAAGAAAAATAAACATGGTGCGCGTTTTACCTTCTCTCGTCAGTGAGGTCCATTCTGAAACGTGTCCGAAAAATTAACTGTAACTCTGTCAATACTTGTCACAGAGATATGAGAGATTTCTCTTTATGAAGCTGAAATTCTCTTCTTTTAAATGAAGTAGTTTATATAAAAAAACAAATATTCTCAGTTTATGTAATCTGTATGAAAAGAGAGAGATGTCAGTATTTTTCTTTCCAGCTAATTATACCTCATTACGCGTTAATGTGCAACGCCCACGGAGAGCGCGCAGTATTCAAACGCAAATGATCTAAGGCAAGCCATGCAAACATGCCAACGCCCACCAGCTGGATTATAAAATCATGTTTAGTAAGTTTCTTACTACCGCTGTGAACACAGCGTATCCCTACCCTGTGAGGAATAATACTATCTAATAACCCTGGAAAATGTACCAGAAGTGCTGGTAGTTTCATTTTGAGGAGCAACGGATCCAGCTGATGTAGTAAGTCATTTATTCTTAAGTGCTTTGTTCTAATCACGATATTGAAAAGTGTCTATAAACCGCAAAAAGACTGTTTAAATATGAATTGCGTGTCTGTGTGTTGGCTAAATGATGAATGAATGGCACAGGCCCGCGCGCTTTGTTTACTACACTTATACAGTGCGTCTGTGCCGTTCATTCACTCTCACATCTACATTAGTAAACATATTATTAAATTTACATGAACAAATCCAAACTATATTGCTATAGCCTGCTAAGATGAGTAAAAATAGACTGAAATATGTTGAAATAAAATGTCTGTATAAGCAACACACTGCAAATTAACATGTATATGCTAATATATCATACACAATATGTTACAGACTAAATATGAATGTTTAGACAAGATTTTGTGATTAGTTTTGGATATATTATAAAGTTTTGACTGTAAAAAAAGACTACTGTCACATTAAATAGGTAAGCTTTTGTTCACCAATTTCTGCTCATGTTAAATATACTATATGATGTTTTGTCAAAAATAAAGTAGGTATATTGAATTATCAACCAAGATGTTATTATAGTGTTTGTTCCAATATTCAAAATAATGAATACTTACCTTTTTTAATACGTATGATAAAATGTATACTTTTTACAAAGAAAGAATACACTTGAAATATTGTTAAAATTGTAATTGTTGTTGTAATTGTAACCTATTTGTAATTGGTTACAATTTCTAATTGTAAAATATGTATATATATAGATAATTTATTTTGTCCTTGCGTTCTTTTGGGACCCTGTGACACTCCTGTGTGAAAGGGCTAAGCAGCTCATTATGTATGTGGCACATTATCCGGCCTTTGTCTTCTCAGGTGTGAACACGCCTCCACGCATATTGCCTTTCCAAACAAAAGGTGTCTTATAAAATTTAAATCAATGTATTGTTTTGTGTAAATGATTAGGCAGGATGATTTTCAGATCATTTTGAAGCAAAAACTCTAAGCAACAGCGCCCATTAGTCAAAAGTCTGGTAGACACATATTTAGTATGTGTTTTGTGGCCTTATTTCAGACACTTTAAGTTTTAGTTTTTTCAATAACCATGCATAAACAATATTCTCTCAAAAATACAAACATGTACATACATGTTGCTCACATATTACGGTAGCCCCGTTTTCTGCTATATAGAGTGAATTTACACCTTTGCCATTAACATGTTTATAAATAACTGAAAAAAGCACAAATGTCAGAGCATGTCAGAACACCTCCAGGACCCAGAAAACCCCTCAGACCCCTGAGGGTTAATCTATGTCGTCTCTAGTCGACACTCAATATATAGCGTTTCTCGTCGACACTGGCCGAGTTCCCTAAACTCTAACTTACTTACTTGGTTCCCTAGTCTAACCTGTTGCGCAAGACTCCAACAGACTCCAGCAAATGTCCTTTAAATGCTTTAATCACGGCCAGGAGAGTTCTCGAGCAGTTCTCAGAGAATCTCCCTAGAAGAAGCAAGGCCGGTGGATCTCAGACAAATCCCATTGAGAATCCCACCAGTCAACACGAATACAACAGTTTTTATAATTTGACATGATACATTATCACATGCTTTCAAACCCAGACATCTCAAAACAGAATCATCATGACTAACATATCACGCTCTCCATCATCACGATTGGTTACATTGTCAAAGCAAGTCCCCCCTTTCATTAACCTTTGTTTAGTAACATCAGCAAAAATATCCTGTATCATCAAAATCATTGTGAGGGGTTAATATTTCAATCAATCATTTCACAATATAACGGTTAGTCCAAATATATAGTCCTTTTACCAAAGTTATATTAAGTCAAATGTTTAGGAGGTTAGACATCATCTGATGGCTACATCCTAGAGAAAAAGGAAGTAAGCTCAATTTAGATTTATAGTTAGAATCAGGAATGGAAGTTTTAGTCATCTTCAGACATAGGACCAAAGGAAGTGTTAGAACTTATCACAAGATGTTAGTATACTTCAGATCTTTATGGTTAGTAACATAATTAATCTTTATCTATTAAAAAATCCACCACACCACCGTTTTAACATTGTGTTATAAAATGAGGTGTGATACAGGTAAGGTTAGGGGCTGGTGTGGTGGTATGGGTAGGTTTAAGGGTGGGTTAAGGTGTAATAGAAGGGTCAAAAGTGTAATTACATTCATTAATTACAGCTGTAATTACACGCAGGTATTTTCAAAATATAAGTACAATGTAAAAATATGCATGTACACATTTAGTCCATTGTATCAAATTATTAATTTCAATGTAAGTACATAGTACCTATAGCCACTTAATATAAAGTGGGACCATATTGAAACTTAAAGGACAATTCCGGCCAAAAATGAACCATGTGTAAATAACACATGGGTACCGAGTCCACTGTTCTCTGGGATGCGTTTTCATGATAATCGAATGTACCCAGTTTTATCTTTAGTTTTACCACAGATGAGCTTATAATGCTAGTATACAGGGCATAGAATAAGCAAAAATAAAAATCGCTAGTTAATATCACTAACAAGGCTCAAAATAGCCCCAAACTAACACGGTAGCATAATTAGGGTCTCTATCTGCAAATTTAAGCATTTAGAACTTTGTAAGTGTACAGAGAGTTTAATAAGGAGATACTTTATAAAGACAGTACACTTCGCGTATATAGGCAGGAGCCATGTTTGGAAAACAGTCTCGACCAGTCGAACCATGAATGGCGTGCTACGTGGTGGTCGATAGTCACAGTTCAGCTCACGTAGCACAGCGTTTGTGGTTCGACTGGTCGAGACTGTTTTTAACAGTTCCGAGTAGCGGAACAAGTTCACGTTCATTCACACTGAACCAAAACAGTATCAGAGTCGCCTTTGATACTAGGTGCTGAGGTCGGTCAGACCCGTCAAATTTTAAGTCTGCTTATAGGCGACATTGCGTCTTTACACAGAATTCTGAGCAGACACAGAGCTGCTTTAGAGCAGCCTTAATTCGGCTGTGTAAAGATGCCTTTAGAGTGTTGTCAGTGGGTTTGCTTTCTTTTTTTGTTGTTGCTCTCATTAACTTTTAGAATATCAGCATTCTCTGCAAGTAGTGTCTTTACAAGTAAAAAAGTTTTTAAGATGAAATACCTAATGACCATCTTGATCCATTGAAAACAATTAATCAGTAAACTGCTATGAATTTTTCCCATGCCATGACAGCTGTTTTAAGCCCTACCAAGATATTCAGTGAGAAACATATTGAGAAGTCAATACCATGTTGATGTTTTTAGATAATTACAGTTTTTACAAATACCATTCAGCTGTCATCCTTAATGAACAACATTTAAAATAATCTTTGTACATTTTTTCTTAAGTTTCCAGGCAGGCCAAGATAACCCATAGGAAGTTGAACGACATTGAGCTATGCTGTTCTTTTACCACATTACAAAAATGTTAAAGCTGCGGTTTACTGTCTTGACAATTTAGTTCTCACATTGAAGGTTTTTTAAGTGACATGTGAAGGCCAAGCATGGTAACCCATACTCGGAATTTGTCCTCTGCATTTAACCCATCCAATTTGTGCACAAGTGCACACACATTAGTGGCAGTGACTAGTGAACACACTCACCCTGAGCAGTGGGCAGCCATTTTTGCTGTAGCACCCGGGGAGCAATTGGGGGTTAGGTGCCTTGCTCAAGGGCACCTCAGTTTCCTGCCGGTATTGACAATCAAACCCGCAACCTTCGGGTTACCAATCTGACTCTCTAACCATTAGGCCATGACTGCCCCCAAATAGGATTTTTTTTTTCCTATTTCAAATTACCTTTGAAAACTAATAGTCAGAACTAGTCTCTCCAGACTTACTCTCACCAGTGAGAACACTGTAAGACATGTAATCTTGACACGTATATCAGAGATGCACCGATTGCAATTTTTTCCTGGGCGATACCGGGGTTTTTTTTTGTAAGTGTGACCTGCCGATACCAATTTTTGCCGATTCCGATTTTCTTTCAAATAACTAATTTACACCATATACAAACAAAAATCTACTTTTCTTCTATACAAAATTTTATTTTCATAAAAAACAAGTAAAAAGTTAAAAGTAAATAAAAAAAGAACAGATAAACAAATGTACAACAACATCATAAATAAATACAATAGAATAAAGAGAGATATGAAATAAATAGGCTTGTGCGCTCCACTTCAATAGATCAGTGGTGCGCACACTTTTGGTGTGAGCGCAAAACCTGCGGGAATGAGTAAAATTATGCACATCACATGCACTATTTAACCGGAGGGAATAACATGAGTGAGTGAGAGGAGGCGGGTGTGTGTCACTTCGCCGTCAGAGAGATGAGAGCGAGAACGCGCAGCTGATGTTATTGCCTGCTCAGAATCGTAAAGACGTGAGACTGACCGGCCGGTCACCAGCCCAAGCCGATCATGCGGAAAATCGCTGATTCCGGTCCCTGGTCGGTCGGTGCATCTCTAATGTATATTGAACCTTTTTGTCAGAAACTTATTCATAGGCAAATATAATTCTAGTTATTGGACCAAAACGTTCCTGACAAATAATACCTTTCACATTTTATCCACTGGGCAAAATTAATGCAGGTATTTGTCCCTCCGTATGAAAATGTTTTTTGGGGGTTTGTGAACACTACGCACACTATCTGTGTTCCCCACAGCCATCTCTTCATTTCTAATTATCTCGCATCTTTTGCATCTTCACCTTTTGTTGCTTAATTTTTCTTTGCACTATGCTGAGTAAGTTAAAAGTAATGGGAGTTCTACTCTCAAGCAGTGCTTGTCAAAGCGCTGGAAGTGCAGAAGGTGTGGATTTGGATTTCTAAAGTGGAAGCAAGGCCTCAGAGTTCCCAACTGATGCTCCTGTTTGTAGCCTCTGGACCTACAGATAGGTGAAGAAGAAGATTCGCAGAAATGCAAAGAGAAAAACTAATGTCAGGGATTGAGAAAATAAAGAAAGATGAGAAAGAGAGAGAATAAAAGCACCCCTTTGAGAGAAAAGCAAGGATAAAGAAATGGATGGATGAAACAAATTTCCATGCTCTGTGAGGGAAATAAAGGGGTGTGAGAGGGCAAGGCTGTGTGTTATTCCCAAGCGGAGGGTTCAACAGAGCCTTTTATCACCTGTAAAAAGAGTGTGAGGAGGCAGGGGCCTTGGGTCCCTCCAGGGAGAGACACTCACTGGCCCTTTATTGACTGTCCGCACTACAGCCGAAACACAACACAGCAGAAAAACAAACAGAGACTATGAACAACTTATCTCTTGATTTTTAAGACCCTTGAATATTTTTTGTTTTTAGTGACACGTTATTGGGATTTAAAACTTAAAGGAACATGCCGACTTTTTGGGACTTTAGCTTATTCACCGTATCCCCCAGAGTTAGATAAGTCCATACATACCCTTTTCATCTCCGTGCGTGCTGTAACTCTGTTTAACGCACCCATCGCTGGCCTTGCTTAGCACAAAGACTGGATGTAAATGGCTACAGCTAGCATACTAATCCCAAAAAAGTGACAAAATAACCAAAACATTTTCCTATTTACATGTTGTGATTTGTATAGTCACAGAGTGTACAAATAACAAGGTCATATGAGACAGCCATCTTTTAACCGTATAAATATTGGGATCTATATTCTCAAAAGGCGAAGCACTGCTACTTGGGCGGAGTGATAACCGCAGCACCTGAGACGCACCGTGGTGAGGAGCAGAGAGTTCGTTCAGAGATGGAGTAATAGAGTCAGCAATTACTAGATAGTAAAAGCATAGTTTACAATCATGGGTGTTCGCTGTATTGTAAAGAGCTGCGACAATAAACAGGAGAGACTAGGTAATACCATGATGTTTCATAGAATTCCAACCAAAAACGCTGACCTGATGAATCAATGGCTACTTGCTCTGGATATCGATCCAAACACACCTGAAGAGATCATCAAGGACCATCGTGTTTATTCAGTACATTTCACTGAGGATGACTATTTTGAAAAAATAGAATTTGCCACACGGACCATGAAACGTTTGCTGAAGGATACGGCCATCGCATCGATAGCACAGACGGGACAAAGTGGATTGGCTGCGGTAAGTGTTCCGTTATGTTTTTAGATGACTAGCCTACTGTAACAGTGCCATTAGCTAGCTCTAATGTAACGTTAGTGACACTATTATATTAATAGGGTGGTCACTACTATTGCAGTTGTTCCCGTGCTCCATGTATCCCCTTTAATGTTAGTTGTTGTGTTGTCAAGAACGCGCTCTATCGCCCCAGTAACAAATGAGCGGAGGTAGAGGTAAACAAGAAGAAACAACGGTGCGTCTCAGGTAGTGCGGTTATCACTCCGCCCAAGTAGCAGTGCTTCGCCTTCTGAGAATATAGTTCCCAGTATGTATACGGTTAAAATATGGCTGTCTCATATGACCTTGTGATTTGTACACTCTGTGACTATACAAATCACAACATGTAAATAAGAGAATGTTTGCATTATTTTGTCACTTATTGGGATTAGTATGCTAGCTGTAGCCATTTACATCCAGTCTTGTTTTTATCTAACTCTGGGGGATACGGTGAATAAGCTAAAGTCCCAGAATGTCAGCGTGTTCCTTTAATGGTTTCATTTCAGTTTTCTGATAATTCTGAGATTGCATCTTTGGTATCAGGTCAGTCAAGAGGCTTCCCTATTACTTGAGGCCTGTATGTAAGGTATAATTTACAGTTAGCTGGTAATTATCGCAATTTATAACCACTTGTCAGGAATACTCAATTCTGATTGGTCAGTTGCAGCATTCATGGTCTGATACCTCCTAATATTTGCCGTCATCCATGGCAATGCTTCATGTCTTCATATCACACCGCATACTAAGGGTGTCGATCGAAATTAATTCACAATCTCAAAAATCGAAATAAAAAATGGAATCATCGATGCTGCCACGCCCCCATGTCGCACCCGTGATGGAAAGTTCGGATCGTTTTACTGACTCTATTGTTCAATCTCGTTCATCAAAATTAACTAATCTTTTTTGTAGTCATTTCAGGGGCTTTAAATGTTATACTTTTAAAGGGTCATGAAACCCTAAACCAAATTTTCTGAGATTTTAACAGAGGAATGTGTGTTGAACACCATTGAAGACAATGTTAGCATCTGTTAGATTTAATAGTAGGGTGAAAATGGTTAAATTTTAGTTTCTTTCCGCTATTTTCGTCTTCCGGGTTTAAAATCTTCATCATGTTCACGTCACAGGCTGTGACGTGGCAGAGCACTGTATAGTGCGTTGATGACTCATCGGTCTCTCATAATTATTAATGAGACTGAGTTTTTATATCCTATGAGAAGACATGGTCTCTTAATTATTCATGACACCACGTGGATCTTTCCAATGACAGACATGTCAAACTGTGATATCTCGTAGTAAAGGAGAGAGACAATCATAGGATGCAACTTAGTGTATATTTTCGTGGTGCAAAAGTCAAAGTGGGTTGAATATATTTCCCCGCGTTGCTGCCAGGGCTAGACTCTGGCTCCGGGCGGTTGGTTGGCCATCAACAACGGACACTTCTTATACGTGTACCGCAAATATTTTACCCGAGAGAGCTTCGAGAACTGGAGAATGGTGGACTTGGGCATTGTCGATAACCAATGCAAGTTACGTCTTGCGAGTAATGCGGTACCAAGTCCTGAGGACTTTTCTATTCCTTCATAGGTATGTGTGTGTTTCTAAAATGTAACCCTGGTCATTTTACTTGCCTTTTGTTAAATAAGCAATCGTTATGAAAATTTTAGATATTTCGATAATATATCAATTGTATGCTTAATGCGGGAGACTTGTGAATGTGTAGTGTTAAAGTGCGGGCCGGTCGACACCGTGTGGTGCCTGTGTGTGTGTGTGTGTGTGTACCATAGACTGTAAAAAAAGATGGACGACGTCCTTTCGTTCTCATCCATTGGCGAGAAGTGAAGCCGCCTTTGTCCCGATATGGCGCTGACATCTTGGGACTTGAGTCTGCGCAGTTGCGATTTCGGGACCAGACATGCGCAGTAGTGAGCGGGAAGTAAAGCCGCGAAATCAACGTCCTTCTCTGGTCCCGCCCTCACTCTCGCTGAATCAAGCGTAAGCACGCGCCTCTGCTGCAGAACAAACCATTATGTCGGTGTGAAATAATTAATTATAGAAATTTAGATATTACATTTAAAGCTCCAATCTCCTCAGTCCTCCAAAGATCCCGAAAAAAAGTCTGTTGTTGCTTCAGTGACTACTTTGCTCAGAGAACCTGTCAATCACAGCTGTCAATCATGTACGCCACAGCACCGTTTTTATAGCATCAAATAAATAAATAAATAAAAACTTATTTTAAAAACAAACACTTGAAATTACATCAGCGTGATGAAAACGTCTCAGGTTACTATTGTAACCATAGTTCCCTGAGAACAGGGAACGAGACGATGCGTCCATCGACGCCATGGGAACGCCCCCAGCGTGACTGCGTCTGAAGCATCTATGTCAACTAGTCCAATGGAAAGAATGAGCGTCACGGGCGGGTGACGTCATGACCAGGATATGATAAAAGCACATCCGGTGCAAACCGGCATTAGCTTCGAAAATTGCCGAAGCAAGCCGATCACAGGGATGCAGGAAGTATGGCAGGGTGACGCATCGTCTCGTTCCCTGTTCTCAGGGAACTATGGTTACAATAGTAACCTGAGACGTTCCCTTACGAAGGGAACTCAACGATGCGTCCATCGACGCCATGGGAACGAGAATACCCAAAGCGCCAGAATTCCAAGTACCTGAGTGTCAGTCTGTTGTAACTAAGCACTAAGCACCTGAGAACCTGGGGCAGCATCCAGGTCCAAGCTGTAAAACCTCATGAATGTGAGCGGTGAGGACCAGCCCGCCGCATCACAAACGTCTTGGAGAGAACTCCAGATAATACGCTTAGAAGCCATACTCCTAGTGGAATGAGCCCTGACCACCAAATGGTTGGCCAGAAGACTCACAAGCAAGAAGAATAGTCTCGACTATCTATATGCTCAATAGGTTGGATTTTCTCGACAGAGAAGTCCGATGAACATAAGTGTCCAGTGCTCGCACTGGCACAAGAGGTTCAGCTTTTCCTGGTCCGAAAAATGGGGGAGGACAGAAACCTGCAGCACAATAGGCCTCGGAATAATGGTAGGCACCTTTGGAACATATCCATGTTTCGGGTAAGATTGCCTTGGCCATCCCGGTGCACTCAAGGCAGGTGGGGACCGAAAGGGCCTGAAGGTCTGACTCTTATAGGGACGAAATAGCTAGCAGAAAATAGTCTTAAAAGAAAGGAACTTCTCTGAGACCAAATCTAAGGGCTCGAAGGGAGCCCCAGATAGGCCTTCTAGAACTATTGCAAGGTCCCAAGCCAGCACCTTAGTGCAAGTTGCATGCCTCAGCCTCAAAGTGCCACGAAGGAAACGAGTGATCAGGGGGTCTCGACCCAAAAATGTACTACCCACCAGGGCGTGGAAAGCCGCAATGGCCGCCACACATATTATACCTTAAGCGTGGAAGGACATAGACCTGATACAAAGCGTTCTTGCAGAAACTCGAATACTGTGTTTACTGAACAGTTAACCGGATCCCACTGACGCTGGTAACACCAAGAAGTGAAAAACTCTCGAAATAGTGAATATAGTTTCCTCGTAGCGGGAGCTCTGGAGCTTAGAATGGTCTAAACAACCTCGGTTGAGAGACCACTCTCTATGAGTTGGGCCCCCTCAGAGGCCAAACCCACAGTTCCCAAATCCCCTGCCGGGGGTGCAATATTGCATCCCCTGCCTGAGACAGAAGGTCTCTCCTGATCGGGACCTCCAAGGGAGGTCCGTCGAGGAGAAAAATTAGGTCCGCAAACCAAATTCAGCTCGGCCAGGCTGGTGCTACTAAATAGGCTTATTCCATCCTGGCGGATTCACTCCAGAACTCCTGGGAGCAGAGCAACGGAGGGAAATGCGTACAGACGTAGCCTCGGCCACGTCTGCACCATAGCATCCAGCCCCGAGGGGACTGGTTGAGTGAGGGATAACCAGAGTGGACAGTGCGTCGTATGCTGAGACGAGAACAAATCCACTTCTGCCTGGCCGTAAAACTCCCATATTTGCTCCACCGCCTCGGGGTGGAGTCCCCTGGCCTCAGCCCCTGCCTCGACAGGGTGTCTGCTCCAATATTCTGGCCCCCCCTGGAATATACACTGCCCTCAGACAGCGTAATTTCTTGAGGGACCAAAATAAGAGGCCACCAACGTGTTGTCTGTGGGTCAAGAACCAGAGTTTCCTCCATATAACCAAGGCGCGGGGATACTGCCGCGTGATCTTGATCGTAAGGAGTGGGTTTCCCCTCAGGGAGAACCCTCTGGTCCTGAGCCACCTCTGTAAAGGTCTCACGTACAGCAGGTCAAAGGGTATCACATTGGACGCTGCTGCCCTGAGGCCTAACAGTCACTGTTCCAGAACAACACATGATGGCCCCTCAGGTCTGGGAGGAGATGTCTCAACGCATTGAAGACGACCATCATCTCTAGGCAATTCATGTGCCAAGAGAGATGATGACTCCTCCACAAGCCCTGAGCTGAGCGGCCTTCCAATACCGCTCCCCAGCCGGTGAGGGAAGCATCTGTCGAGATCACAACTCGATGGCAAAGAGCTCCCAACACCGGACCCTGGGTTAAGAACCAGTGTTTCCTCCATATAACCAAGGTGCGGAGACACCGCCGCGTGATCTTGATCATACGAAGTGGGTTTCCCCTCGGGGAGAACCCTCTGGTCCTGAGCCACCACTGTAAAGGTCTCATGTACAGCAGGCCAAAAGTTATCCCGTTGGACGCTGCTGTCACAAGACCCAACAGTCTCTCTAACTGTTTTACAGTGCGTGACTGGCCTAGCCTCAGCTCTTTTGTGGCTGTTAGGATAGCAGCTACACGAACGGGCGACAGAGTGGCCCGCATCGTCACTGAATCCCATACCACACCAAGGAAAGTGGTTCTCTGTACTGGAGAAAGCACACTCTTCTTGGCATTGAGCCTCAACCCCAACATCTGCATAGGAGCGAGAACGACACCTCGGTGCCGAACCGCTAACTGTTCTGATTCCGCTAGAATCAGCCAGTCATCTATGCAATTCAGAATGCATATACACTGCAGCCTGGCGGGGCCAGAGCTGCGTCTACACGCTTCGTGAATGTGCGGGGTGATAGAGCTAGACCGAAAGGAAGTGCCTGATACTGGTGTTCTTTGCCCCAAAGAAAACCTCAGGAACCTCCTGTGCTGAGGGAGGATGGAGATATGGAAGTATGCGTCTTTTAGATCTATCGTGAAAAACCAGTCCTCGGATCTGATTTGAGTCACGATCTGTTTGAGTGTCAGCATTTTGGAATTGAGTTCCAGCACCAAACACTCCAACAGACGAAGATCTAGTATGTGACGCAGCTCTCCATCCTTTTTTGGAACAATGAGATAACGACTGTAAAGACCCGACGCAATGTCGGGTGAGTACACCTGCTCTATAGCTTCCTTTGCTAACAGGGCCTTTACCTCTTGCTCCATTACCAGAGCCTGCTCGGGATGCACCACTGTGGGCAGCACCCCGTTGTAACGAGGAGGACGAGAACCAAACTGGATTCTGTATCCTTTCTCTACAATCTGCAGGACCCAATGAGAAATATTCGGCAGAAGCTTCCACGCTGCCAGAAAATTTACTAAGGGAACCAGCCTCTCGAGGCTGGTCTCTGGTGTTATCGAGACAGCCAATTCCGGAGCCTGAAACATAATGGCAGGAACTACCTGAACTGGCCGCTCTAAGGCCCCCCTCAGAGGGCGCGAAACCGATGCTGTGCCGCAGCATAGCATCAGCGACTCGCTGGAGACCGCTGCGCCCTGAAGCACCGAGGGTGGCAGGGTTGGCAGAAGGGTCTCGTGAGGACCCCGAAATGGAACGGGCACCGTAAAATGAGGTGTACACCGCTCCACTTCGGTCGGGGCTGTCCTCACAGGCCTGATGCGTGAACATCAGGACCTTTTTTTCTTTTGAGCCGCAGCCTTCTCAGCGTGAAGAACGGTCCTCGGATCCGGCTTCTGCTTTGAAGGCTTTGGCTGCTGTGTTGTGTATGAGAAACTAGACGGCTGGAGCTGCTCACGCCCAGCAGCCCCAGGGGGTTGGACATAGCGAGGGAGAGATTATCTTGTATCTTTCTCTATGATTCCCATCAAATTGAGCCAGAGGTGTCTCTCAGTGACCACAAGGGCTGCCATCCCTGAGAGATAAATCTGTGGCCCGACGGAGTTCTCAAACCCCATCGGGCCAAACTCCCTCACTTCTGTCCAAATACCGCAGCAGGTCAGCCTGATATGCTTGTAGCACTGCTATGGTGTGCAAGCAGGCCCATGCTAGACCCACTGCCATATATGCTTTTCCCACTAGATTAAAAAATAGTTTTCTTTAATGGTTTAGTGAGAGAAGCCGACGCCTTCAGGTACGATACTGAACCGGGAGACAGATAGCTCGCAAGCGTCTGTTCTACCCGGGGTATAGCCATACCCTCTTAACCCCCAAATATCTGAATATACATGAATGTGGGGGCTAAAAGACAAGAGGAGAAAGGCTTTTTCCATGATCTAGACAGCTCGCTGTGCAGATCGGGAAAAATGGAAGGCCCCGTGATGGAGGTGGAAAAATAGAGGGAAGGAAACTCGTTTAATTTATTTTATTTTTAGGACGAGTGCCCCCTTATTTCTGCTGGCCATAAATATTTAATTTATCTACAGCCTTAGTAAACACTTCCACCAGCTTATTATTTTTTATATATATTTTTTATATATATTCACTTTATTTTATATATAATATATAAACTATCATATATATATATATATAGGCTATATATATTTCTCATACGCTGGGGAAAGAGATGGCAAATTCACTTCCCCCATGATTGTGTCACTTTCAATGCCCAGCACATCTACCTCCTCGGAGGTAGAGCACTGAAGCATTGATTTCTCTCTCTCCCCGGGCGGAAGAGACCGCAGCGCGGGCTTCCGAGACCGGCGAGAGAGCACTGGATCCCTCGTGGAAAGGGAGGAGATAAGATCCGCGGACCCGTCTCCAACCCCGTAAAGAGATCCTATTCGCGATCCACAGGAATGCATTCTCCGCGCTGCCTCGGCAGACGCGGGACCTGTCACCCTGAGAATTGCGAGCCCGGCCACTTTCCTCGAAAAGTGACAGGCGGGAGCGGAGCATGCGAAGCGAAAGCTTCTCACAATGTTGGCAATCAGCCCCCTCGGAGGCTGATACCGCATGCTCTACTCCCAAACACATCACACAAAGCTCGTGTGTGTCCCTACTCGTTAAATAGCGCGAGCAGGGAGAACACAGAGTTGTGCAATTGTTTAGTTTCCATAAATATATATATATCAGACAGACAACAGTAAATATAACAGACAGTTTGACACAGATCGCTTGCTGAGGCAACAGAAGCTAATGCCGGTTTGCACCGGATGTGCTTTTATCATATCCTGGTCATGACGTCACCCGCCCGTGACGCTCATTCTTTCCATTGGACTAGTTGACATAGATGCTTCAGACGCAGTCACGCTGGGGGCGTTCCCATGGCGTCGATGGACGCATCGTTGAGTTCCCTTCGTAAGGGAACTACAGTAAATGACAGAAACTATCATCTTTGGAAAAAAGATATGTGAAATGTAATTTAATTGTTTAGTTGGTCTCACGTCCCATTGAATAACACGGGGAGGCGGGGTTTATGAGCTATACTAGGACCAGTCACCGGGGGGCGATCGAAACACTATGGCTTCACTTTTCAGGGCTTGTGCGGCACGCTTGGTGTGTACGTGCTTGCGTGCAGGCAGGTGAGCCTGCGAAATGATTCGGGGTCAGAGAGAGAAGCGGTAGGATGTGTTTGGATGAACGACTGAAAACTCTGAAATAGGGCTGTGAATCTTTGGGTAGGCAGCGAATCGATTCGATTCACGATTCATAGGTTTTCAATTCGATTCAAGAACGATTTTTGCAAATTCAGAAAGATTCGATTCGATGCGATTCACATTAAAGTTTGATGCGATTTGATTAATTCGATTCGATTCCTTATTTTTTATATGCATTCATAGGATTTTTAAATGCTTCCCCCAATGGGTCTAAGTCAGGGTGTGAATTACACAGTGGTCTTCGGGGGTCAGAGAGTGGGGACAAAAACAAAAAAAACCACATTTTGTCTATTGTTAATGTTAGTTCATGCTAGTTTTTAATTAATTTATTATTATAAAAAATATTTCCAAAGCCTATAAATTAGCATTTGTAGAAATGTAAGTCAAGATTTAAAAAGCATGATGAACTAACAATACTTTTAAAGCCTAACTATTTTGTAGGATATGTTAATGGATACACAACCTTAAAGTGTTCCTGGTACATCCTTCCATTGTGAGACTAAAAATACATGAACTTTCCCGCTAAACCTTAACTAACTTTTCCTCTTGGAATAGTAAGTATTCCTCATGGAATACTCTTTGTTCTCTTTATACTGAACATTTTCCTATGATTCTGAGGGAAAATGCGCCGGGTGTCTACTTTTGCTATAGGCTAGTAACGATTACGAATGCAACTTTTAATGCGCATCTGATTGATGAATAAACCACGCGCTTTTATTTCAGTGTAATTAATATTGTAGTTATTTCAGCAGTTTCCTTCGTACATTTAGTTTAATGACATAAAGTTAAATTTCATTCATGATTCATAGGAAGCGTGTGCATTTTATGTCTATTTGCGTCTGCTCTTTCCATGTAATAAATGCGCACCCTTGAATAAGTGGGGTTTTACTTCAGCTGCTCAGGACGGGTATGACCCATTTCCGTAAAACTTCAGTATATTATCTTAAAGAAAATAACGGCGACATTTCCACGCAACGAACGCGTTGTTTCATAGCCGTGCCCGCGCAATGACATGGCAGCTTTATCAATGGCTTGAGCGGTTAGACTCAAGACTTGCTTTCTCGATAGAAAGCTGTCACCTGCTCATGTGAACATCAGTGGCTGTCCTGAGGAGAGCTCAAACATGGACTGCTCAAAAATCTGTAGATGAGAGCTATATGGGACCGAGCGCGAACGAAATCCAGTGAAAGATGGTAAAGAGTGCAGCGAGTATCTGTGAAGGAGAGCTGGGAGGACGCCAAATGACGTCGCACAAGTAACGCCTCCATTAATTCACGCATGTAGTCATTTAATGTTTACATATTGTAAAGCACTGAATCGCTATAGAATCGCAAATTATTCGATTCTTAGCATTTTAAATCGATTATTGACCGAAATAAACGATTCACGATTCAAAATACATGTTTCAAGATCGATGCATATGCATCGTCAGGATTTGTAATCGATGCATTGAGAAAACGAGTGAATCGTTACACCCCTACTCTGAAATTATCGTACATTATGGGATTTTTTTCATTATTAACAGGGCTCTCAAGTGTCACACATTGAGCGAGACAGTCACTCATTTCGGTCTTTTGTCACGCTCTCCCGCCACACACTGTATTTCTCAAGCTGAAAAACTATTTGTAATATATTTAATATGCCGCAGCGTCCAAAACTCTGGCCGCGCCGCTCTCACTGTGGAACCGGCAGGAATTAGTGATGGGCGGATCGATCCTGAAGTATCGATACTTCGATACTGATGTGGTATCGAAAAGGATCGATCCTCACACAAAAATATCGATCCAAATGTGTGTTTTTTTTACCAGTAATTTTTTATTAATTTAGCATGCAATTCGGTGCGTAAAATAAGCTTCTAAGTGGAAAAATAAGCGAATGTTAGCGGGTAATTGTGTAGGATAGAACCTTTTCTCCTAGTCATCTGTATACAAGTAGAAACCAATCAATCACAGAGAGCGTTCGATGCTGGTGCTTCGCTGAGCTCACAGGCCCAGTGCGTTTGGGAAACGAAGCCTTGCTTAGATGACAGAGAAACAATCGTGAGTTATTTCGCAATAAACAAACCAAAACTGTACATAATGGTTTAAAATGTTGACGTCAGTAAGATCTTTTTAATGAAATTAATATTTTTATTCAACAAGGATCGATACATTAAATTGATCAAAAGTGACAGTCAAGGGTTTTACACTGTAAAAAAAAATCTACTTCATATAAATGCTGTTCTTTCAACTTTGTTCATCAAATAATTCTGCATAAAATGTATCATGGTTTCCAACAAAATATGAAACTGTTTTCAACATTGATAATAATAAGAAATGTTTCCTGAGCAGCAAATCAGCATATTAAAATGAATTATCATCATGACTGGAGTAATGATGCCGAAAATTTAGCTTTGATCACATGAATAAATTACAGTTTACTATGGCATAGAAAACAGATAGCCTATGTTAAATTGTTAAATTGTAATATTACAGTTTTTACTAAGAGAAATAAAAATCTTACAGACCCCAAACTTTTGAACAGTAGGCTAGTACTATAATTTGGGTAGTTTTGTAAAAGTCACTGACTAATTAAAGGGGAGTTGAGAGCACAGATCACAAAATATTTAGGCCTAGTAGTCATGAAAACGTGTTCAGATTTAGCATATTAATGATGCATTCACCTCATAAATCATGACACACTGCTGTAAGTGCATACAAGTTCAAATGCATGCTTTTAAAATGAAAAAGTATCGGTATCGATATCGGCGATACTGGCCCTGTATTTACTTGGTATCGGATCGATACAGAAATTTGCAGTATCGCCCATCACTAGCAGGAATCAAGCGCGTCTCCTCTCGTGTTGTTCATCGAGCTACACAATAGCCAATCAGAAAATAGCACTATTGTATCTGGGTAAGATTTAACGCAACAACCAATGACAAAAATACTTCCAACTTTTATTTATCTGTTGCAGAAAAGCTACAAGAACAACTAAAAAAAAAAAAGAAACGTTTTACAGGCCAGAGTTTCTATTTATAACATGTTTGCAGCGTTGAGCGATTTAGCCAATCACAGACATATGTGTTGATTTCTTGAACACAATGGCCAATCAGTAGCATTGAAGATAGACTCTCCTCACCGCTCAAAACTGACTTTTTGTTCAGTGCTGAATTCTGTAAGCTGGCAAATCCTCTAATTATAACAAACAAAGTGTAGGCTATATATTATGAAAGATTCATTGTGCAGTCAGCTTCATTGATAATAACAGAGATGTGTGAGATTGCGAAGAACTGATGTCAGCTTTTTAGGAGCAACAGCAACCTGTGCTAAAAAAAAAAAAAAAGAAGAAGTAAAAATCGAGAGTCGAATCAAACCGTGACCTTAGAATCGAAAATGTTATCGAATCGTGGATTTGGAGAATCGTGAAACCCCTACCGCATACTCTCTGTTGTTTCATACAAATGCAGATTGTATCATCTGGGGTTATCAAATGTACTGAAAATGACCTCAAAGGACTTCAGTACTAGCAATATAAATAAAGGTGACTTGACTTGACTATCAATACTGTAATGTTGTTGCAGTGTTAGTGTTGTTGCTAGGCTGATAGTTTTTTTTTTTTTTGTAAATAAATCTTTAGTGGGAAGCCTATTTAATTCAATTTCTCAAAATGTATTTATTTATTCAATTACTTGTCTTTACATTGTCTGCTTACTAAACAAGTAAATATAGTGTACATTAAATATTGAACTGATCATTTGATTTGATTTGTTATGTGAAAATCAATAATGCAAGATACGAGAGGCATGAATATAGCACAGTGTATGAGATTGGTTTCCCAGAATAATGGTCAAATATATAGTTTAGCATTACATCAATTATTTTACTGGAGAATACCATGATTTGACCAATCAGAATCAAGTATTCCAGAAAGCCATGTCAAGTTGAGATATTTAATAGCACCAGCTGAGTTTAGTACTGCCACGCTGCTACAAGTCAGCTCATCTTAGCACACGATGGCCCCATTGTCAACAGCATGATTAATATTTACTCTGCTCTCTTTCCATATGCAGTACTCGCAAGAGACGTCCAGCTCTCAACAGAAAAAAAAACAGAGGAGAAAGTGTGTGCTCGTGTTTGTGTGTATTGTTCTTCACGCATGCCCTAGAGTCACAAAAAAACAACAAACCAGCAAACAAATAAATGACAGACTCATCAGAAGAGGCTTGAGATGGATGCAGGGAATAAGGGCTGGTGTATAAAGGATGTGAATGCTGCCTTGAAGGCCAGGAGATTTCCATTCTCACTCATAGCAGAAGAGACACTGAACACTGGTCTCTTACTTTGTGTCCTTTTCTTTTTTCATTCTCTCCTGGCAGACTAATTACAGACACTCACAATGTGAGCGATGCACAGGATGCACACTTCACAGAATAATACGAAACAAAACCCGGCTAATGACACTGCGCATATCTTAATTACAAATCTGCTCAAGAGGGACAGAAGATTTCTTTTGTAGGTCCCCAAAAGGCGATCAAATAAGCCATTCAACGCATCTAGAATGCTTCACCTGGATCTCTTTGTTGGTGCAGGTCTGCGTGCGGATCATTTAAATGGGATCTCTTGATTCATTACGCTTCTATCATTCACACCACACTGTTTCGATGTAACAGCATGTACTGATTATGCAGCCACTTAGATTTGATCTAAAAACTCAGTTAAGTCAGCTTATTCACAACACTGCCTCCTTGTGGTCCTACTGTATTATTCTAGATAATGTTTGCAGAGGTACAGCATCCCCAAAAATTATTTGGACACTTTTGGACTCGTCACACTTGATGTCTACTTTTCATTGGATTGGATAGGAAACCAAGCAGCATCTTCAAACAAATGGAGCTTTTCTCAGAACAAACTTCTCTTTCCTGAGCCATTTTTGCTGTTACGTTTAGCCAGCTGGGACCAAGGTGATTTGTACTGGATGTATGAAGTCCGTTTTTCTCAATTTTACAATATCTGTTTACATTTTCCCCAACATCTGACATCCTTACTTTTGTACAATATAATTTATTTTAAAAATATATTTTAAAAGTTAAGTGTAAAGACATTCATGCACTGTGTGGATAAAGTGTCCAGATACTTATTTGAACCACAATTTGACATTTTCTTTATATGGTTGCCCATAGTTTTACATGTACTGGGATGTTACTTGTCTTCAGCTTGTAGCAACCAATCAGCCTCTCATTGCCATGTACCCCCATGTTTCCTGTTGATATTCAAATCTTTAGTATGTTTTTTTTCTTTCATTTGTGCATCTGTCTGCTTTCTCACACGCCCTCGCTCTCTCGATCTCTCCCCATCTTTCATCCTTTCTCTACCCATTTTGCTCCTATTCTTTGTCCTTTCTGTCCTGTGTCTTCACAGGCAGATTGACTTGCTTCATCTTCTTTCCTTCACATTTCAGCAGCAGCCCATTTCAATTCTCATCTCTCCTTCAAAGGGTCTTTCACTATCCCCCTCTCGCTCCCTCGCTCTCTGGGGAGTGTAGAGGGAGAGAAGAGGGCAGCCTTGAAAGACAAAGATGAAAGAGAAAAGAAAAAACAAACACGCAAACAAATAAACCCTGCAGTAAAACAGCTTTTTCCATCTTGGTCATGGCAGGAAATCCAAAGTGGAGGCAAACCGACAATGCCCAGGTGGTAATGTACATGTTCAGCTACAGAGCTTAGAACACTGACCCAGAATGCAGTGAGACCAGGCTGATGCTCGCTGCACATTTAGTATTGTGTTTTCTTATGAAGATGCTGAGAAATACTTGCTCGTATGGTTATGTAACATTTTTAGCTGATTTCATCACATCTTTCTGTATGCTATTTACAGAACAATATCTGAAAAATTAGCCCTGAAATCTATCATAGTCTGGCAGGTAATAGAAAATATTTTCTGTAGTTATTAAATTACTGGTAAACAAAGTCTTAAAGGGATAGTTCCCTCAAATTCATTTACTCACTTCACGTTGATTTAAACCTGTATGACTATCTTTCTTCTGGAGTCTTAGATCCCGCCTAATGATGCCCTACTTGAACAAAATTTAAGTCACTTAAATGAAAATCACAGCTGTGGTCACCATTTACTTTTCACTTTTATTTTATGGGAAAGAGCAGATTGAATACTCTGCTATAACTCATTTTGTGTTCCAAAAAGAGCAATCATACAGGTTTGGATTGAAATGATGAGTAAATGATGACAATTGTTTCATTTTTGGGTGAGCAATCTATTTAAATATTCCCTAAACCTCTGTTATATATTTACCCCACTTGGAAAATCTTGCTTTGGGACATTGCCTACAGTAAAGGGTTCAACGTTCTCCTCTCTTTCTTGTTCTTGTACATCTGTTCCACCCATTCTCTTTCTCATTCTTTTGTTTTGTGTGAGGGTTTAATGGAGTCTGGTCAGAGGGGTGTAGTAGGGTCTAATGAGGGCTACATCACAGATGCAGGCCGATGTCAAATGTCTGCCCTTATTTACAGGTGAGGGCTTGCAGGACATGGAAACGGGCACAGAGAGTTAATTAGGCAGGAAGGTAAGGTGGTCAATGATGGTCAGCCCCATACATACACACAGCGGATGGGAAGGATACTTGACCTTCAGTGCTGGCAAACAAACATTTTGTACAGGCGATTTTCATGCCTGTGGCACACGAATGCACATTAATTGTTTTTGAGGATATACCTTAATTTGTTTTGTTTATTTACTATTGATTTCATTTATAGTATATTTGCATGAACCCCCACCCCCAGTTGAACATATCCCTGATTTTTTCCAATCTGGGTTTAAAAAAAAAAATGTAGGTCTGTTGGTCTTTAGTGGTACACAAGACTAATACAATGCCACAGTCCATTTTTTGATAACCCCAGTACATTTTGTAAATTGTAATGTGAAATAACACACTGGAGACTAATGTTAGATTTCATCACTTGTCACTAAAGGCGGAGATGGGCTAAAATTTATGCTCTTTTGCCTATAAAAGGCGACACGGGCAGACAGCTCTCACTACAGACTCGACCACATTATCACCAGTCCCTAATAAAAGGAATGTCACAAAGTGTGCTGAATGTCATTATTAATAAATCACAATTGTTGGAAATTGACCTTTGATCCAGATCACACAGCAATGGAAAATTCACTAGAAAGAAAGCCCTGTCCATTTATGTCAGTCACGGCCCACAATCCAACACTTTATTACTGAAAGAGACAATTAACCTTTTTACACTGACGTCACTTGCCAGTGAGAGAGGATGACAAATACACAGTTCATAATGATTCAAGAGATTTAAGATCCTGAAATTGTGATCTGTGGTAAACTTTTAAACAACAGGTGGAACATTATAAATATCCCCCCCCCCCCTCCCCCATTGTAAATGAGATTATGTATTATATTAATAGTAATTTATTGAAGTTTAACACAATTATTATTCTGTTACACCAGTATTATTCTCGTACACCCGTGACAGTTTTTGAGATGGTAAAAGACTAAAGATAGACACATGTTGCTTTCATCCTGAATGTTCGTTTCCTTATTTCAAACAATGTTGTAATCTAGTTTTAAATGACCTTGTTTCACAAATTCCAGTGTTCTTTGTGCAATTTTAGAATTGTTCTTTATAATTTGCCTGATGTGTTGCTTATCATTCTTTTTTTCAGTGTCTTGCTCCATAAGCACCTCATTTTTAAGATGATGTACCTGTTGCAGAACTACAGAATGTCTGCATTGTATTTGTTGCTTATTTTGCATAGGCTAGTTGATCTGACTGGGAACTTGTGTATGTGTATCTTTATTGTAGCCTACAGTACATCAGAAAGTGTAAAATCTACTTCTTCAGGTCCTCTTCAAAGAAACCTGTGCATTAACACATATCTACAGTATTTATGAGACATAAGTTAAAGGAGAATATAATTATTTATTACTTATTTTATCTAGCTAAGAGAGGAGTGTTCACAATTTCAATTTGTTTATCTGACAACTTTTTAATTCCATTTAAAAGTCTGAAATATATTTGATTATTATTCCCAGTGCAACTGCACAGCAAATAAAAAATATATTTTACCTAGTAATTTGGGATTATTGCTTAAATCTTGTTCCCTTTCAAGGGAACTTCGAGCTGCGTCAAACGCTGCGGGAACGCCCCTGCGTTGTGCGTCATGAAGCACGTATGGAATCAGCCCAATGGAGAGATGAAACGTCATAGGCGGGTGACGTCATCGACCAGGAAACTATAAAGCACCCCAAAACACAAGCGCATTAGCTTCTGTGCTTTCAGTCGCGCTACATGTGAATCTGTCCCTGTGTGATATTGTCTGTCTTACATACCCTGCACCACACAAACAATTTATCCCTATATATATATATATTGAGAGATTATGGCGGACGAACAGCAGTTTAGAAAGTGTGTTCCTCCCTGCTCGCGTTATTTAACGAGCGGGGATACACATGATCTTTGTGTTGTTTGTTTGGGAGTTCAGCATGCCCAGTTTGCTCTCGAGGGAGCAGACTGTGAGCATTGCGAGCGTTTGCCGTTAAGGACGCTCCGCTCCCGCCGGTCGCTCTTTGAGGAGAGCGGTTCGGTGCGCGCTCCCCGCGGTTCGGGTCCCGCTTCTGCCGAGGCAGAGCGGCGGCGCTTATCGTGGGGATCGCAGATGGATCTCACAGCGGGGTTTGAGACGGGCTCTGCCTTATCTCTCCCTTCACCTGTGAGATCCAGTGCCTCAGTCCCGGGTTCGGAAGCACGCGCTGCGGTTTCTTCCGCTCGGGCTGAGGCACCAATGCTATCCAGTTCTGAGGAACTTGATGTTGTTAGTGTTGAGGGAGATGTGGAGGATTCGCCACCCCACACTCCTGAGAGTGATGAGCTTATGGAGGCAGAGTGTCGCGTCTCGTGCTCCCCCTGCTGGACAGTGGGCTCAGCCGCGACACTCTCAGCCGAAGCCTTCTCCCAGTAGAACTGATCTGAGGACAGTTATATTGGCTAAGAAGGCTTCGGCTAAGAAGAAGTCCTGACGCCAAGCCGTTCAGGATGCTGAGGGTGGTCCCCACCGAGGCGGAAAGGTGTTCACCTCTTTTTACGGTGCCCATTCCTCCTCGGTGCCCTCAGGGGCTCGTTCTGCCAACCCCGCCTTTATGCCGGGGCACAGACGATCCCAGCGAGCGCTTTCCCGAGGGACGCTCGCTCCCTCTGAGGAGGGTCTCAGAGCGGTCAGACCAGTTGTTCCCTGCCGGTGCGCCGTTACAGGGCGCTGCGTCTGCTGCTCAAGTTACACCAGAGGCCAGTCTCGAGAGGCTGGTACCCTTAGTAGAATTTCTGGCAGAGTGGAAAAGCCTTCCAAAAATATCTCATTGGGTCCTGCAGACAGTAGAAAAGGGTTATGCTATCCAGTTCAGGTGTCGTCCACCAAAATTCAGAGGGGTTCTGCACACAGTGGTGGGCCCCGAGCAGGCTCTGGTATTGGAACAAGAGGTGAAAACGCTCCTTCAAAAAGAGGCTATAGAACGGGTTCCTCCTCCCAGTTTGGAGTCAGGTTATTACAGCCGATATTTCATCGTTCCAAAGAAGGATGGGGGGTTGCGTCCAATTTTAGACCTGCGCATATTGAATCGCTCGGTAGGGAAGCTAAAATTCAAGATGCTCACTATCAAGCAGATCGTGTCTCAAATCAGGTCCGAGGACTGGTTTGTCACGATAGATCTGAAGGACGCATACTTCCATGTGTCCATCCTTCCACAACACAGGAAGTTCCTGAGGTTCGCCTTCGGGGGCGAGGCGTACCAGTACAGGGTTCTTCCGTTTGGCCTAGCTTTATCTCCCCGCACTTTCACGAAATGCATGGATGCAGCACTAGTGCCTCTGAGGCTTCAGGGCATTCGTATTCTCAATTACATCGACGATTGGTTGATTTTAGCTCAGACCGAGCAGATGGCGGTTCGGCATCGAGATGTCGTCCTCGCTCATATCAGAAAGTTGGGGTTGAGGCTGAACGCAAAGAAAAGTGTATTATCTCCTTCCCAGAAGACCACTTTTCTGGGTGTCGTTTGGGATTCGGTATCGATGCGGGCGCGACTCTCTCCGACCCGCATCGCTTCGATTCTCTCAGCTGTGAAACAAGTGAAGCTAGGCCAGCTACTCACTGTCAAGCAGTTTCAGAGACTGTTGGGTCTGATGGCAGCAGCGTCCAACGTTATACCTTGCGGCCTGTTGTACATGAGACCGCTACAGTGGTGGCTCAGGACCAAGGGATTCTCCCCGAGGGGAAATCCGCTCCGCACGTTCAAAGTCACGCGGCGCTGCCTTCGTGCTCTGGTCATGTGGAGAGAAACTTGGTTCCTATCCAAAGGTCCTGTGCTGGGGGCTCTTTGTCGTCGCATAACGCTAACGACGGATGCTTCCCTCACAGGGTGGGGGGCGGTCATGAGTGGTCGCCCAGCCCAAGGTCTGTGGCAGGATCATCATCTTTCGTGGCACATAAATTGTCTAGAGATGTTGGCTGTGTTTCAGGCTCTGAAACACTTCCTAACAGACCTGAGAGGCCATCATGTGTTAGTTCAATCAGACAACACGTCGGTGGTCTCTTATATAAATCATCAGGGGGGCCTGCGGTCTCGCCGGCTTTACAAGTTGGCCCGTCAGATCCTCCTGTGGTCCCAAGGGAAGCTACTATCTCTGAGAGCAATGTATCTCCCTGGGTATTTGAATGTTGTAGCAGACTCCCTGTCGAGGCAGGGGCCGAGGCCAGGGGAATGGAGACTCCACCCCGAGGTGGTGGAGCTCCTTTGGTTGAGTTTCGGTCGCGCCGAGGTGGACCTATTCGCTTCCAAGGAGACCACTCATTGTCATCGGTGGTTCTCCATCACTCTTCCAGCCCCCCTGGGGTTGGATGCTATGGTGCAGCCGTGGCCGAGGTCACGTCTGTACGCCTTTCCCCCGATTGCTCTGTTACCAGGAGTTCTGGAGAGGGTCCGCCGGGACGGGGTCAGTCTACTACTAGTAGCCCCGTTCTGGCCGGCCCGAGTATGGTTTGCGGACCTGATTTCTCTCCTGGACGGTTCTCCTTTGGAGCTCCCGGTCAGGAGGGATCTACTCTCCCAGGCGGGGGGCACGATACTTCACCCCCGCCCAGAATTGTGGAAACTGTGGGCTTGGCCTCTGAGGGGGCCCAGCTCATAGACTCCGGTCTCTCAACCGAGGTTGTTGAGACCATTCTTAACTCCAGAGCTCCATCCACGAGGAAGCTTTATGCCTTGAAGTGGAAACTTTTCACTTCTTGGTGTGGAGAACACCTGCAGGACCCAGTTAACTGCCCAGTGGGTGCAGTGCTGGAATTCCTGCAGGAGCGCTTCTCCACAGGGTTATCCCCCTCCACACTAAAGGTGTATGTGGCGGCACTAGCTGCTTACCACGTCCCTTTCAGTGGAGTTTCTCTTGGGAGACACCCGCTTATAACTCGTTTCCTCCGTGGCACTTTGAGGCTGAGGCCAGCAGTTCGTACGAGGGTGCCGACTTGGGATCTGGCCATTGTATTAGAAGGTCTTTCCCTAGCTCCTTTTGAACCTATCGAAGAAGTTCCCGAGAAGCTTCTCACTTTTAAGACTATCTTTTTGCTTGCTATCTCTTCACTAAAAAGAATCGGAGATTTGCAGGCTCTGTCGGTTTCACCCTCGTGCCTGGAATTTGCACCTGGCATGGTTAAAGCTTTTCTGCATCCTAGACCAGGTTACGTTCCTAAGGTTCCTACTAATATTGTTAGACCTACGGTTCTGCAGGCTTCTGTCCTCCTCCATTTATGTCATCGGACCAGGAGAAACTTAATTCACTCTGCCCTGTTAGGGCATTAGACGCTTATGTCCACAGAGCTGCCCTGTGGAGGAAATCAGAACAACTTTTTGTATGTTTCGGGCCACCCAGGAAAGGGTGTCCGGCGTCTAAACAGAGAATGAGCAAGTGGGTGGTTGAGGCTATCTCACTTGCTTATGAGTCGGCTGGCCAGCCTTCACCTTTGGTTGTCCGAGCTCACTCTACCAGGAGTATGGCTGCTTCTAAAGCTCTTTTGTCGGGGGTTTCCCTGAGTGATGTTTGTGATGCGGCTGGATGGTCTTCACCGCATACTTTTATTAAGTTCTATGACCTAGACTTAAGCTCTACCCCTGGGGCACAGGTGCTCTCGTCCTCTGTGCGCTAGTCTCACATGACGGTCATTTGGTCCTATGGCGACGTGGGTATTCGCGTTCCCGCAGCGTTTGACGCAGCTCGAAGTTCCCTTGAAAGGGAACGTCTCGGTTACGTATGTAACCCTAGTTCCCTGATAGGGAACGAGACGCTGCGTCGCTCCGCCATACTCCCGGCACTCCCGTTAGCGCTTCCTTCAAGCCTATCAGAAGCTAATGCGCTTGTGTTTTTGGGGTGCTTTATAGTTTCCTGGTCGATGACGTCACCCGCCTATGACGTTTCATCTCTCCATTGGGCTGATTCCATACGTGCTTCATGACGCACAACGCAGGGGCGTTCCCGCAGCGTTTGACGCAGCGTCTCGTTCCCTATCAGGGAACTAGGGTTACATACGTAACCGAGACGTTTACTGATATCTCTTTTTGTGTAAAGTGCTTTATCTTTCTGAAATGTGTTAATGTGTAAAATTCCACTGTTTTATAAAACAATTTGAATACTAAAAACAAAGTTAAAGCAAATCAGCATAGCTGGTCCTTGTTGGGGAAATCAGGGGGAAACATTTGTATTTTTCATGTAATTCTCCTCTCTTATGCTGCCAGTTTGTTGATGAGTTTATTTTTGAGGGCCTCACTCTGTCTCTTCCTCTGCTTTCTATTTCCATCAAGGTTGATGGCGTGTTTGAGCATCATTGTGGGTGAGCTGTGGTCAGTGAGGCCAGTTTAATAGTCATGGTAACATTGAAACCCAGGTGCACAAGAGTCACTAGTTATCTATGCAGTATCCTGAAGTGGAAACAGCTTGATTTGGGAAGATAGCCCATATTAGCAGCCTGCGTGTTTCCGTCCAAATGAATGTGAATTGGTGTGTGTGTGCTTGCCATGCGGAAGCTACACTAGTATAGAGGAATGCACTTTGCTCTATGTGTCTTAATTGGATGGACTCCGGACCCTGGGGTCGGCCCACCTGCTCCTCTCATTCTGGGGGAGAAGAGAGAGCCAAATAATTCAAAAGAGTGTTATTTGATTTTTAAGATAATAATGAATGCTGCCTAATGACCATATATTGCCTCCCACAGGTTGGCAATAATAGAATAGTCATAGCAAGAAACTTCTATACTGTATATCGCCATTTTCGTTGATGTGAAAGACACTTCTACTCATATTTTGCACTGATTGTGTGAAATGCGCAACTGTTATGGTTTAAATTTTGGGCTGCAGTCTCAGATAATTTAGCTAATCTGAGCTATACAAAATAATCAGACGTAATTCAATTTTAAAACAAATAAATAATAATAAAATGTGAAAAAGTTTAAGTAACACACATACACACATATATCAGAACATCATTCATCTTCTTGACATATAACATACACAAGAGTCACAAAAGTCCTCTAGTGAAAAAAATTGCATTTTAATAATAATAATAAACTGTTATTATTATCATTATTAATAAAATACTCATTTAGAACATTTTCTTTTCACTAGTGCTCTCAGATTTTTCATCATTGTTTTCATATAGAATTATTATTAGCGCGATAAATGAAAGTCATGGGGTCAACAGAAATGTCACACGATAAGTTTTATTTTTATTGTGGTTCTTCTATTATGAATGAGATAGAAAGGGTTGCTGCGCAAGGGTTTGGCCTGGTAAATATTTTGGCACATTAATATTTCATGGTAGATGAGGGCTGGTTAGGTGATGGACACTGGTGTGTCGCGGTTCAGTATTAATGAAGAAGTTTACCCAGTTTAACCTCTTTTTAAGTTGCAAGGAGAATGAGAGGGGGCGGTAGAGAGTGTGTGTACTGTGTGTGCGCGTGCGTGCGTGTGTATGTTTGTGTAAAAGAGAGAGTGAGAAAATGAGATGCAGGGCTACCAGGCTGACTGAGGCAATTAGATCTATTATTAGTCCAACAGTGGAAGGATTGATGCATACAATAGTCAGTGTGTAAGCAGAAAGCCAGGGACGTGAACCACATTTTAATAGTGAGAATCTCCTAGATTATAGAGGCCTTCATTAACATTTTCACACATGGCTGCTTAACAAATGAGAAAAGAGCCCCACCATACAGGCAGATTTATCAGGTTCTTACCACCAGGCCTCGCCTGCCTGCCCAAAGGCTCACTCGTCACCTTTTCAGCCAAGAGGAGGACAGAATCCGCGTGGAAGCAAAGGGCCTGAAACAACAGACCAGCCTTTAGAGCTAAGCTATTTTTGCCTCTGTCAAAGCATCTTTCTCATTTCAGTGATCAACAATAAGTATGGCCTGCTGACCTGGGAGAGTGCGAGAGAGCTTTGGGCTAGCTGACAGAAGAGTCACAAGTCTTTGAAAATCTTAGATTTGTTGTTCTCATATAGTACATCTATTTGTATGCCTTGCCCATTTAAATCTTAGGCATCCTGTGATGTATTCAATATTGTTGTTGTGAATTCTGCTGATTTGTCACCAAGATGATGTAATCTAGCTGGTTAACATAGATGAGGTTTTGTCGAAACTGCAGAAATTACTCATTGTTTTTGAAGCATCAGTAAGAATATCTTTAAAACTGTAAACAAGTCAGTAATGTTTTGTGTTATGTATACCATATTTTTTCAGGAAAAGTGTGTTATTGAATTAAAATATACAGCATACTGTATATATTATCCCTTATTAATATAGATTTACATTGCAAAAATAAATAAAAATGGACAATTCTCTTGAATTAGGACAGTGTAAATGTTGGCAGGGTAAGTAAAATAATGGAAATACTATCCTGACTGGACCAACAAAAGGAAAAAAAGATCATTGTTAAGTCCTGTATTTTCTCCTTCTCGTGCACGTGATACGCTCAGGTTGGCTATTTGATTTTAACATTAGCTTTGGGTATCAGAGCGTACCTCCATGATCCTGGGTTGAATCGGGTCGAAAGCCACACGCGCTTCAGATGACATAGCGTACCTTAGGTTCCCACCTGCTGACTCAGTCAGAAATGTTTTTGTGAGGGAAATTTCCCCCCTCTGAAAGCTTCATTCAAATGAAAAATAGTCTGCTTCCATAAATGGAGGCATCAACAGAGCAGCAGCTAAAGAGAGTTCTGGGAGAGGTGACATATTGGAAGGGAAATGGATTATACCCCATTAGTTCTATATGATTTCTTGAGGAAGCTAAGGACTCACTTCCACGTCTGTCTCGACGGTTTCGCTGACTCACTCATACTTTTTGGAGATCTGTCAGAGTCTTCCTTTTACATAGAGCGAGTGATAGGTGTGGAAAGGTGGATGAAAACTCTGAAGCAAACACTAGATAGTCCAATTATCAGCAAGTAGTGAGTGGGGGCTGTCAGGCTCTGTGATTGGCTGGAGACGCAGAGTTCCTTCCCTCCTTCCCAATGCAGTCAGGTGTGAAAAATCCGGGACTGCAGATACAGGAGGTGGTAGGCTTGTTTTGGCCTTGTGCCAATCTCTTCTCTGTATCAATAATGAACATTTTAAAGAACAGCTTAGGCAAGGAGCAAACCCGGCTAATGTCCTTAAGACAAAGGGAGATATTGCAGCGGACAGGGGGCCAGAAATCAATTTCCCATTTGCTGCTTTAATTTGGGTGTGATGGGTGGAGAGATTAGGGCTGCCGGTACCTGTAAGCTTCTTTTGGTAGGGCCGTACCTGACGCCGGGGGTCTGCCCAGCTCGACCCTGTGCTAATTAAAGTTCTGGATTGATCCGCAAACAATGTGATACCAATCTGTCCTCCACAACCCGAACAACCACATCTTCCCAAGCCAACATCTTGATAATAGGCTCATAAAGCAACTGCTAATGGCACTTTCTGGGCAGAGCCCTGTCGGATCACACGCTTAAGACTTGTTTGCTTATTCTGCACCTTAGAGGTGGCATGCCACACCATGAATGTCTGTGTGGATTGCTGCATTTAGCTGTCCTCTAAATTCTGAGAGTGTCCTTTCTGTGATCTAAGGTGTGTACTGTCCATCCAGTCAATTGTATAGTCACGCTCTCTGACTCTGGTCAAACATTCTCGTATGCTTCCTAAGTGTTGTCTTTTTTTTTTTAAGTTGTGAATTTGCTTCTAGGAATGCATGATACAGAGGTACCAACAGATTGCTTATTTCCCATATTTTAACATTTTAGATGAACTTTTCCATTATCTAACACACTTTAATTAAATCCTTAAAATTACTACTAATAAAAATAAACACTACTAAAACAATATCCATTTTCATATTGTACGTTATAATATTGTGATGACTCGATTCAATTTTAAAAGCATTTACAATTAAAATGTTAGTGTTTTTTATTTGTTATATATTTATTGATTATATTAAAAATATTTTTGGTTTATCATATTGACAAGAATTTTAAAATTGACTCCTCCCTATTTGCTTCCTCAGCTTCCTTCTGCAAATGAACCATATCTGATAACAACATATGAAGTTAATGTCCATGTGCCTTTCCAGACCTCAAATGGTCTAACCAGTTTTATTTATTGACTTAAACATTAATTGCAAAATGGTACATTAGTGAAGTATCAGCAAGACATTTCCTTCAAAATGATATGGACTGACATCAGTGATTGGATATGATGTGGTCATTTTCTTTCTGGGAGGAACATGCAAAGCACTTTATGCAAAGCACTTTATGCAAAGTAAACATTCATAAGCTTGGTTTTTCTAAAGGTGCCTAGGTATGGCTATGTGTGTCTATGATCCTGCATGTTAAATAAGAGGCTTTTTGGAAGGGTTCCTCAGAGGAGTTAATTAAACTGCTACCGGCTGAAGCTGATGAGCCACCCCACTCTGACCTTGAGGCTGCGGTTACCCTATGTGTGTGCATTTACACCTACATAATCAGCCCCGCCCCCATGCTGCTGCCACCACCACATGGCCACCAGACTCACATGTTATAGAGTCTATTAGTGAGTGATGTCCAAAATGGCATACCGGTATTAAAATTTTTGCTGATACAGATGGATAATTAATTTCATGTTATGGCTGTTAACATATAAATGGCCACTATAAATATTTGATCCAAGTTTAATTTAAATAAAAGATATTTAAAATAACACTAAACACTAAATTTAGTCATCAAAATAAAACAACATTTAGTTTAGTAAATGTTATAATGTTCAGTATGAAAAATGGATATTCATTTTGAGATTTGCTAATGATAACATTTAACAATATTATTAGTGCTTTTCTAGATTACGTCAGTGCTATGGGATTATGGCAAAGGTAATCTACATCTTAAAATACAAGAAATAAGCATGTAAATTAGAACATTTGTAAAATAAATGATTGATCCATGCATGCATGCCAAATATTTTCAAAAGAATCTTTGAGGTGAACTTGAAACATCATATAAACATAAAAATAAAAGTTCAAGATGTGACATCGGCCCAAAAGATCCATTTGAATGTGTTATGTGCTAAATGCTATAGTGGTGCGATTAATTTAAAGACGTAACTTGCATCATGACTATATCGATTATTGACATGTACACTTTGCGGTATATTAGCAGCTTTGTAACAATATGTTACATTAACTGCTTTAAAGACTAAAACCTGGCATGATTGTAAAGGTGCTCATCCAAGCATGTGGCTTTCATGAGTCCTTTTTCTGAGTGGGACATGATGAAGTGTTTGGTGTGACAACGAATGCAAATGATCCCTCTGTCAAGGTTGCTTATTTTAATATGGCAGGCTGGGGATTTATTAGGCTTGCTTTCTACTGGCTGTAGTTGGAGTCTACAGCAGTATACAGCTGCTGGGATCACAGACTGGAGACGTACCAGTGTAAGTATGTGTCCCCAGGCATCCACTAGATCTAGCACTGCATCATAAATACATGTTGTCATATGTAAGAATAGACATATACACTTACTCCCTATTCCCACCGCAAAGCATGTGGTTTATCTGTAAATCTGCAAACTCAATCATGTATGTTGTGTGGGTAAGAAGTGTTTTACTTTCAGCCATTAAAAATACATTAGGGAGCGGGCTGACGATGGAGGGGGAAGACAGAGATGTTCTGAGATGAACACACTGGAGAGTGCTGTGTGGAAAGGCTTTATATTTACTGTTTCAGAGTGCACAGCAGAAGCCGTGGGTCTCAGCCCCGTTTCCACCTCACCAGGTCAGCGCCACCCCGCCGTGTCTGGTCTCTGCACCACATGGTGCGGGCACGATCCGCTCAGCGAAGCTGTCTCTTTGAAAAGCTCCGTCCACACATGAACGGAGCGCAAACTAGGAAAAAATGTTTAGCAAGAATGGAATGTCACGGTGGATAAGCATCACAAGCTGCTCCATATTTATTATGTGCAACAATTTGACTTACAGAGAATTTAGATTAATAACGTTGAGCCCCAGGAAGTAATTTCCTTCTGAGCGAGTGATTTACATGCAGTATCGCCTGGAGAGAAGCTTTTCCCAGGTCCTTCTTTAGTGTCAGCTGAAAATAATGACATTTAACATTGTGTCCAAGGTTAATAGGTGCTCCCTCATCTTTTGAACTCCATCCCTCTCATGTGCTTTTGAATGTAGGAGTGGTTTTATTATAAAGTTATGCTTCACAGGACACTGATGCGAAAGTGTTTGTAAAGGTCATCATAGATAGAAAACTTATGCTTGACGAAGCAGTCCTCTTGTTTTTTTAGCCTCAGGTAAGTTTGTTCTTGTGCTAAATTTTATTTAGAACTCAGGGGCCAATATAAATGACGTAGCTTGAGTGTGTACGTCACATTGAAATCCCAGTCTTTTTGTTCTGCCAGTTAGATGCCGTTCTTCGGCTGATGTTCATATCGCTGAGCTGTGTATCACAGGTGTTACTCATGTTTCTGTTTCTGTCTGATACTTCTGCTGCCCTAAGGGTCTAAAGTTGTTTTGATGGAGTCAGTTCTCTCCCAATAAAGAAAACTAGTATTTCAGCTGGGGGATGGTGATGCACCACCCTGAATAAATATATTTTTCATGATTGCCTCTTCCCTGTGTCATATGATTGTTTTTAACAAGCCTGACTCCCATGCCTGTTGTGCAGGATACTTATTGATAAATGATTAACGGCTGCAGAAGGTATGAGGAGCCGGATTGTGCCTTCCTTCGGTGAAGCAGACCTGCTGTTGAATATTTCATCGGCTCACAGATGTGCTGCCGATGTCTGTATAACCGCTCCTGGCCCCTCAGCCCTGCTCTATTAGAGACCCGTGAACAACGAACCGCAGCCCTCTCCGGCACCCATTCTTAAACACGAGATAACGCTGGGCTTCTATCAACTCTTATTTCTCAATCATAGTACAAAATGTGTGTGGGGCCGGGAGGATGTTGGCATCTGTTGAGATTTGATCTCCATTCCGAGCTCACATGTCCACTTTTGCCTTTTATAAGCTGCGACTAAAATGTTCTTTTCAAACGTTCTTGACTAGAACTTTCTACAAGTAGACAGACTTTTTTTGAATACTTCTAGGATGTTGTTGATGTTGTGCATTTAATGTTGCCTACTATATTTAGATATAATATATTGCATAAAATATTTTATTAAAAAATAATAAAATGGGAAGCATCTACCAGAAAAGCTATAAAGGCTATTCTAGCTAGCCAAAGCTTGACCACGTTGGTAAACATATGTGTTTATGTTGACATTGTGGTGCCAGGCGTCTGTCTGTGTTACACTGCCATCTCCTGTCTGGGAGCCCTGGGCGAGGAGGCAACAGGGATTTGGAAAGTCTGAATGTTCTGTCTAGTTCTGAAAAAAACCCAACTCCGATCAAAGAAACTCTTGCTTTAATCCTCCACACTCAGCTGCCTTCCCCAAAAACACTGCCAGCCAAACTGCCCTAAAGTACTGCTGCTATTTTTACTCTTCATCATAGCACAACAACAGAAAAGGGAACCCTTGCGTGTGGGTGAATTTGAAGGAACAAAGCATCAGGGAATAAGAAGTTAGAGTGTGTATGTGTAAGTGATAATGTGTTTGTAAACTTTGAATTTAGAACAAGTGTTGTACATAGAGTTAAATTATTTTGTTTATAGTCTATTTTAATAATAATAATAATGCATTTTATTTCTAATGCGCTTTTCTTAGACTCAAAGCGCTATTTTGTGTTTGTTGAGCAATAAGCATGTTCACTTGCTTTGTTAACAAGGTTATGTCACACTCATGTCAGTTTCTCCTGAAATTGCCACAACTCTGTCGCCCAAAATCTGTTAACTGACCCATTTGATGCATGCCAACCTGCTATTGTGGTATCAACTATTTAAGTAAAACCCACCTAGAAATATGATATGAAAAGAAAACAAACTGTGATTTATGCCACTAATCAGAAGAATGGCTACTGGATGAAAATGATGATGATGTGTGTGTGTGTGTATGTGTGTGTGTGTGTGTGTGTGTGTGTGTGTGTGTGTGTGTGTGTGTGTGTGTGTGTGTGTGTGTCTGTGTGTGTGTGTGTGTGTGTGTGTGTGTGTGTGTGTGTGTGTGTGTGTGTGTGTGTGTGTGTGTGTGTGTGTGTGTGTGTGTCTGTGTGTGTGTGTGTGTGTGTGTGTGTGTGTGTGTGTGTGTGTGTGTGCGCGCACATTTTAATTTAATAGTATGTAGAATAAGTAGGGATACACAATGCATTTGTTATTTTTGAAATTATACATTTTCTAATTGATCTGTATCTGTTAATATTGGATATTTAATTTTTATCAACTGATATAGACGAGGCAAATAGGACATTTTCTCATGGTTTCCATGTTTATTTTTTATATTTAGGTTGCTTTTGTGGTCAATGCTCAATTTAAAAAAAAGTGTTTTAATAATTATTTAGTTTTAGTGTTTATTATTTTGACAAAATAGTGGATAATTTTAATAATAATTTATCATGTATTCATCCATGACAATGCAATCACATATCCCTAGTGACAGAATTCAATTGAAAGTGTAATCTTGATATTTGTATTGATAGACTGTCTTTGTGCACCCATCTCAGAGACTCGATCATAATTTATCCCAGACGAATAGAGAGAGCCTCTTCGCCATTCTGATGGGTTGGTATCATTTTTTATTAACTGAATTGTGAGGGAATGATCAAAGTCCATAGATGTCAAGTCGTCAAAGTCACTGCTCTCATATAGAGTTATAGGATTGTGCTGTGCCTCTATATTGACCTTTTTATTATGCAACACACTGCCTAGCTGTGGTTGCAGGTCAGAGAAATCCTGGCTCATAAAATAACATGCTAGATGACTTTACTCCCACCCTCTCTCACTGTTATGTACGTGTGCTTCATGGCTCATTAAAATATAAATAGTTTTGTTTACATTTTGTGAAGCATTGCTTTCTCAGATGTACAACAGAAAGCAAGAAGACTTAACAGCTCTGATAGGCTGGGCTTAATTGTTTTTGCCATGAGCATTAGGCAAATGCACAAGGTTTATTGCACATGCCTCGCATGTTGCTAATATCCCCTTAAATCTTATACTACATTCAGTATCTGTTGTAGATCCCATCGCCCTGGCTACTTTACAACCTGATATGACCTTAATGGAGCATAACGATTTACTATGTTGAACTCTTTGGATTAGCAGGCTAACTTCTTCATTGGTAGATTGGTATTTTTAATATACAGTAGTTATTTATTTATTTTACTTATGTATTATCATGTCATATGTTATCCTTAGAGATGGGTCATAGTAGTCTTTTGCATAGATATTTATTTGCACATATATTTTTTTAGCAGCAATGCTTTTAATTATTTGAATTATTTAGATATTGGACAGTTTGCATGTTAATATCCTCTTGGAGATGCTGCGTCATTCCCTTTAAATCACTCCTGCTACAGCCATGCACATGCAGAAGCATATTATTGATCATTGCATTGTGCTTTGTCTGTTTTTGATTTTGTCGATTTTGTAAATATGTTGTTTTGCTCATCTCTATTCATGGCCAGTATTCAGTGTGAAGTGTGTTTCAGATCACAGAAGGCCCTTGTGACTAGAAGGTACATGGTACATGGTTGTGGAAGGAGACATAGAAACAAAGATTAGAAAGACTGACAGAGAATGGAGAGAAGGAAGGGAATTAAATGGCCTTACCGAGGGAAAGAAGAGGAGATGTGGGTTTGGGGTGGAGAGCTGGCCAGCATCGGATGAAGGATGAAGGTGGGGGCTGGAGTAATGGCAATGATGAATGGCCCGTGGCTCATCAGCGTTCGCCAGGTTGGTGTGCAAAGATTAGATTTTAATGCAGTGCTTTGACTTTTCATCAGTAGCAAATAATCACAGAACATCCAAATTAAGTGTTGTTTTGATAAAAAAAAATGCATCAAATATGAGACTCTGCCCTTGAACAAGAGCCCTTTAAACTATGAAGGATACATTAGTCCATTAGAGAGAGAACTCTGATAGGCAGAAACAAGTGTATTTGGGTAGAGCAACTATTTGTTTCAGCTGGATTAAATGTCTTTCCATTAAACTTATTTATAGCTGTCTGTTTATGAAATACTATGTTTGAGTTTCTTCCATTTAGGCATTTCTTTAAATGCGATGGTCAAGTTAACTTTGTTGCATTAGCAATAATGAGATATGTATGCATGTACACACACACACACACACACACACACACACACACACACACACACACACACACACACACACACACACACACACACTGACACACACTCACTGACACACACACACACACACACACACACACACACACACACACACACACACACACACATCATGATTTGATTATTATTTAATTAAAGTAATATGTATTTTTAAATATAATTAATTTGTATAATTTATATTTAGTTCTGTGTATTCTAACATTTTGTCACAGTTATTTAATTATTGTGCTAGTTATCACATTAAAATACACATTGTACAGCTGATGTACCTGATTATATGAAGGTTTCATAATGTTAAGCTTGTGTAGGAAATTATGGTCTTTACAGCCATAATGATAAAACAGTAATGGTACCTGTATTTGCCCTGGTACTTTGTGTCTTTATGACAGTTTTGAGAAAAAAAGTTTTTGTGACAGGTTTGACAGTCTTTTTAGTTCTAAAAGAAAAGGTAGTTCTATCATTTATTTTAAAACCAAATAGACTATTTAGCAACAGATTATTAGCAAATGCCTTTTTAATAAAAGGTAGTGGCGTCCAATGATGGCTCTTTGCAAATAATTTTGTCTCAGACCACTGTTAGTAGTGTCTTCTGGTCCTTGAAGTATAGTGAAAGCCTGCCGCCTTTGCTACACACATCCACCACCCTAGTGGCCGTGCGGGGGACAAAAATAGTGTTCCGTCTGTTGCCAAGGTTACAACATTGACAACAGGACATGGCCATTCATTCTCAATACTGTATCTCTCTGGCCTTCTGTGAGCACACGTCTGCTAATCTCAGGCCTCAATCTGCCCTCCTGTCTATTTTTGAAGGGTGTGGAGATGGTTTGCGTTGGTGGGGCGGTGGAGGGGGTATCTTCCCTTCTCACTCAGCACATCCCACCAAAACACACACACACACACACACACACACACAACCTCTACAGCAGCTCGCTGATAACACAATGAGAGTTCCTGCTCGCCACCAGAGCGTGAGAGGTGTAATTGAAGCCGTTTCTATGCAGGCCCATGTGTCACTCCTCCATTTGCAGGTATGCTCTGCTGAGAGGGGATGGCACTGAATGGTAGAAGAATGGTAGTCACATTAAAACTGTAATTGAAAGATATGTTATCATGCCCGACTCTTCTCGGGAGTTGGCACTGTGTTCAGAGACAGAACGAGAGGGGGAGGTATCAGAAGCACTCTTCCGCTAAAGGAGAAGAAAGGAGACCTCTTTTAATTAAAGGGGGAACCAAAAGTTGAGACTGGAGGCATGTTTGGCATGAATAAGTTGCCCCTTGCCTTTGTTCTGTGACATTGACAAATAGAGTTCTGGGATGGAGAGAGAGAGACACACTTATCTTTGATGCATAATGAAATCAAAGTCATGGAAATGAACATGTTCTTTGAGGTTCAAGGGGCTCATAGTGAACTCATATTATCTGCTTTTTACAAAACACGAGTCGAGGCAGTGTCACACTGTGTCATTTTTTAAATATGGGGTTGGTCAGTGTTGCCGCCGTCTTTTGGAGCCTTTTTATGAAAGCATCAATCGGAGTTGTTATCAGATGTTTAATTACTCAAATGAGACCCTCATGGTTAGATGGCTTGATTGACAAGTTTTTTAATTCTGGATGTATAGTCAGGTTCATTACTGTTGAGCTGATGAAATCAATTCAAATGGCAATTTGGTTGCTTGGAAAATCTGCTTCGAGGTGTACTGTAGGGTCATTGAGAATATTGATTTAAACTTCAACTTTCCTCTGATTTGCTGGTTTGAAATGGAATTAGACGAAACGTTGGTGAATCATTGGTATTATTCAAATTAATATCGATCTATTGATTTTGAGGAGGCGGGAGCAGATGTTCACCTTTTTGATAAAATATATTTATTCTAGATATCACATGATTTAAGCTAAAGAACTTTGATGTAATTGTTTGTCAGAATGTATTTCTGATGTGAAATGTTATTGCCTACACAGAATAAAACTGTACCAAGATGGTTGCTGAGTTGACTGACTTTCCTTTAAGGGTGTTTAGCAAAACTTCAAACAAGGTAGCCTATATTGTGTAACCACAAAACACACAGCATTTATATATTAATAATAATAGGGCTCCAGACTAACTTTTTTTACTAGGAGCGCTCTAGCCCCTGACTGAAAATTTTAGGAGCGCAAGCAGAGAATTTAGGGGCACACTTTAAATCAGCTTGCAATGCAATTATTATTATTTATAAAAAATTATTAAACTGTAAAACTGTATTACTGACAAATTCTTTAATAATAAATAGACGTAACGTACAAAAATTACAATGTGCAGTTTTATTTTAAGTTCACAGGGCTCCAGACTAACATTTGAGGGCAGCAATACCGGAGCCACTGAGTACAAAAAATATATGCTAGCACTGAGGCTGACAATAAAGCAGTACGCTTAATTTAGGGTTTAACTAATTATTATCATTCATAATGTCTTAATATTAATTAAAAAGCAAAACGAGTGAAAAAATTTATATTAGGGAGTGAAAATAACCAATAAGCATCCTACTTTTTTTTTTTTTATTAAATAAGTGTTTAAATAAGAGTTTTCCTACATTTAAAATTTTTTAGTTTTAGGACAATCTTTGAAGGATGAACAAAAAATGTGTTGGTCATCACATTAAAAATAACATTTATATATTATAGTTTTGAAGTGCTGGAAAAAGATGTGTAGTACTTGTAAGCGTTTGACTATTTGTGTCACAATACAATAGTTATGGTTAGAGTGTACAACATTAGCCTAAATCCATGCTGCATGTTGCTGATTTGTGGACTGAAGGCCATCTAATAAGTAATTCTCCTGGTTTCTGAGTCAGCGCTGTTTGATCTGATATCTATGGTTTATAACAGAGAATTGGAATGTTTCTCACTGGATCTCGCAGCGATGATGTTATTAATTCTGAGGCGAATTCAATGGATTTCTTCACTGGATCTCCTAGTAATAGTGTCGTGTGATCGAGATCGGCCCGCTGGCCGCGACTGGCAAGTTCGGGGCACTGCCCTGTCTATAATTGGTCCTAACTAAATAAATGGTCTGTGAAGCATAAATGAGAAGCGCATTTTCGTTCCGCTTTCATTTTGTTTGCATTCGCCGCTCGGCAACGTTGTGGTTGCGCCAGTGCAACCTACATAAATATTTGGTCGCACCGGCAGGAAAAATGTTCGCAAAATGCGACCAATTGGTCGCTGTCAGGGTTCGTAGGAAGGATGACGGAGATGAAAGTAGAAATAACACTTTCTTTAATATAACAAACTCAGGAACAGGCAAACGGGTGAGACAGCGTGTATAACACAAACAATACCGGACATTGAAGTGAAGACAGGCAGGAACTTAAATACACAGTGAAGATGATTACAAAATGACAGGCAGCTGTGAGGGAGGTGATCAGTGTCCATGGATACAGATTGGTGGCGGGAAACTCAGACGGGGAACACACGTGGCAAATCAAAACAAACAGAAAGTCCAAAGAAGCCTAATGGTGACATTCGCAGTCTGGAGCCCTGTAATAAGACCATTTTTATTACAAATACACATTTGATTAATTTTATGCTTATTTGTTCTTGTTTTTTTTTCTCCAAATTTTTTATTCTAATTAAATGCCTTTTTTCACATTGTCCTTGTCATGTAAACAATAACAGAATTTTTTTTATAAGCTGCATTTAATAGCTGTTTTTTTTGTCATAACTTTTATCATATTGTGCATTTTTAAGCATTACTGGAACCTTAATTGACCAACCAGCAGTCAGGTCCGGAGCCATTTTGTAATACTTTTTGGTTTTATACAAACTTCTGTATTTAAGACGGCGGATTGAGCTGAACTAGATTGAGACATCGATCAGCGCAGTCTATGCTTGATTACAGAGCAATTGTGTAAAAAGTGGCTTTACTTCCTCACTATAGGCTTTACCCATCAGCCTCATTCATTCATTGCCCCAGGTCATTGAGCAGTGGAAACATGCCTATTTAACCAGTGCCACCATTAACAGCCTTCAAATTTTCATGACAGATGCCATTTCTCAGGATGTTCACATTGCCGTTTTACTCAATGGCTCCTAGCAGCATTCCCAAATAGATTTAGCAATGATACTGTGAGGCAGAAAAGGGGGAGATAAAAGAAAAGGGAAAAGCGACAAAAATAGCCTTTTCTGCAGTTCATTTATGGGTGCCTTGAATGCATTTGAATTACGAGTGCTTCATCTGCCTTGAGCTGATTTTTATTAGATGCCTCTTTGTGCAGGATTACAACCACAGCATCCATTTTGTGCCATCTTTTTTATGTTTAAAGCATCATTTTTTGTTAAAAAATTTCCCTCACGCACAGTCTGTCCACCCTGTCAGAACAACGCATTCACTAGTTTGTTCTTAATGGGTAATTTTAATGTCACTGGCCACAAATTAAGAAACAAAGCTTGCAATTAAAAAAGTTTATTATGCACATTTGTGGCTCCTTGGTTTTAGCCAGAACTCTCTCATCTTAATGTCCTAAGAGAATGCGACAGATATTCAAATTAGTTACTTTGTTATTACCTACAGTGATGCTGTGCTTTTCAATTCCTTAAAATTAATTCTATCCTCATGAGTGGCGTATATCACATTCATCTTGTTTCTGCTGAACACCAGTCTGCGATATAGTTTCTTAATTCACGCTGTAATTTGGCCACAGTGAGGAATGTATTGTGTTAGATAGGAGAAAATCATCCTCCCCAAGTGAGAGGCCCTGGTCCACTCCACCTATACTCTTGTATGTATTTCCATATGGACAAAAATTGTACTATTTGTGCTATGAACCTTAATTCATGTGTTGTTGTGAAGATGTTTAACAGATGAAAAAATGCCATAGACTTTGATTAAAGACAAGACTCAAGACAGATCAAGAATATTGACTGCGTCGACTACAACACTTTTGGGGAACGCCCTTAGCATAACGCATCTGAAGTATGAATGAAACGAATCAAATCCTGATTGGTGCTGCGTCATGACGTAACATGTGACGGCATACACAGAAGCTACAAAGGGACGCTGGCACACAACAGAGTTAGCTTTTTGCTCTTCAGCAAGCCCTTTGTGTCAAACTATCTGTCCTATTTGGTGTTGTTTGTCCCATAAGAATTGTCCTAAATAAAGGTCTGCATTGCAATATAGAACCTAGTGGCCCGGATCTCGCGTTTGCCGAGGCAGCACGTAGATTACGGGTCTACTCTGCAAAAAAGATTCTGTGGCTGGGATCTCGTGTTTGCCGAGGCAGTGCGTAGATTAAAGGTCTGCATTGCAATACAGAATCTTTAGTGCCTCAGATCTCGCATTTGCCGATGCAGGGCGTAGATTACGGGTCTACTCTGCAATAAAAATTCTGTGTGGGTGCGAGGCAATGACAGTCAGCTCCTGAGGGTGCTAGCTGTGTTCATTGAGAAATAGCCATGCGTTTTTGGGTGTTTCAGTCTTGTGCTCCTCGACTTTCTTCTTGAGAGATGAAAGCCAAATATATTTTGAACGACTTGAATCTCGCGTTTGCCGAGGCAGCGCGTAGAAGAAAGACTTAATTTGCTCTGCCCTGTCAAAGCTCTCAAGATATATCTCCAGAGGTCTACTTCATGGCAGAAGTCAGACCAGTTGCTGGTGTGCTTCGGGTCACCGCATTCAAACAGACCATCCGTAACTGGGTCGTTCAGGTTATCTCTATGGCCTATCAGGTGCGCAGCTTGCCTTCACCTTTGGCCGTGAGGGCTCATTCAACCAGAGGCATGGCGTCCTCTAGAGCTCTCCTTTCAGAGGCCCCGATCCAAGAAGTGTGCGATGCAGCAGGATGGGCCACCCCTCATACTTTTATCAGATTCTATAGCCTGGACATTTCTTCTACGCCAGGCACTCTAATGCTCTCGTCCGAAGTGTGCCTGTGCGCAGCTTTACACTGGGACAGGCAGGGCTTGTTGTGGCATAGTGGGTACTTGTTCCCCAAAGTGTCGTAGTCGACGCAGAAAAGGAATGTCTCGGGTTATGACTGTAACCCTTGTTCCCTGAGAAAGGAACGAGACACTGCGTCCCTCTGCCACGCCTTCCCCTGCCTGGGAGCGACTTGCTTCATCGCAGAAGCTAACTCTTTAGTGTGCCGGCGTCCCTTTGTAGTTTCCGTGTATGCCGTCACATGTTACGTCATGACGCAGCACCGATCAGGATTGGATTAGTTTCATTCATACTTCAGATGCGTTACGCTAAGGGCGTTCCCCAAAGTGTCGTAGTCGACACTAGGGCTGTGTATCACCAACAATGTCACGATACGATACGCATCACGATACTAAAGCCACGATACGATACGTATCATGATATGGATCAATTTGGAATTTAAATTTCTTTTTAGCAGAGTTTAGTAACAGTAATATCTTTATTGAATAAACAGTGTTATAACAGTTGTGATAACTGAAAAACTATTTAGTTTAGAATACGTGTTGGAATGTGCACCAAACACAGTCATTTCTTTACATTATGTTGAAATCATTTTAAACAAATAAATACAATAGAATAAAGATAGCCTACCAATAAAGAGAAAAGTTTTTTAATAGGTCTAGCACTAGTATTAAGAACTTAATAAAGTAATAAAATGTAAAATAACATTGGGTAGTATTTTAGTCCTGACTAAATTAAATACATCGACTATAAATCCAGATTTCTTATAATTAAAGCTATCTTTTGTTGTTTCGACAACAATATTAATGACAGACACATATGGCTGCTGTCACTTTAAGAGCCAGTGCACGGATCCTGTTTTCATTATACTGTTACATCACATGCATTGTATGCTTATTTAAGACATAGCCGACTGTGTTGGATACTCACCAAGACAGACGTTTTTGTCATCATTTTGCTTGTTTTTGGCTGTAAAAGCATTATAATCTGCGAATAATAACTTTTGTTACTCACAGGCTGTTTGTGAGGCGGCTTTACTCAATGTAAGCATTTAGAGAAAACCATCTCTCAGAGAGCGTGCGAGTACTGAATAGTTTAAAATCGCTTGAATGTTTAGTGTGGTAAGACTTAAAAAGACGAGCGAATGGTAAACTTAAGTGACAATGCAATGCTTGCCCGAATATGCAAGTGAATATTCCGTCATGTCCCAACTCCTAAAAGCTAGAGTGTAGTTATGTAAGGAACGTCCTGGTTGCGTATGCAACCCACCGTTCCCTGAAGGAGGGAACGGAGGACGTAGTCGACGCGACTGAAATGGGATCACGCTAGGGAGCCTATCATCTTCGAGTACTATTGAACGAGCCAATGTAATTGGCGTGCGTGATTCGCATCACACACTCCGCCCCCGCGGCGCGGGTATAAATACGGAAGTGGATGCACGCACTAGTTGCTTTTCGCTGAGGAGCCGAGAGTAACCCGGGGTCAGCGGTGGTCCAGCGGTAGTGGCAAGGGGACTACGTCCTCCGTTCCCTCCTTCAGGGAACGGTGGGTTGCATACGCAACCAGGACGTTCCCTTTCAGTCGATAACGTCGGACGTAGTCGACGCGACTGAAATGGGATCAACCATTGAACACGCCACTAACGCTGCCACCTTCCAGTGCCTAAACCAAAGCCTCCTGATGCCCCCGCAAACTTAAGGCGGGGAAGGACAGGGCTTAGGCCAGGGAAGTCACTGCTGTTCCTACAGGACCACTGGGAAAGCGTTCCCCGTACGTTGGAAGGAAGGGACGCTGCGGAAGCCACATCCAACCCGAGGGAGGAAATGTGGAGAATACACATATGAACTGGGCGGAAACCGGGCAGTCTAACATATGGAATGTCACTGGGGTGGCTCCAGCCTAAGACGGGGGGAGACACACCGGACAGTGACGGCAGAGAGACTCTGCCGAGGGAAGACACGGGCTCACCGCAGGGAGCCGTATCGTGGAAGAATACACATATGGGGTCACCGAAGGGACCGCAACATATGGACCCAGCCTAACACAGGTTCCACACTGCTTACGAGTGGTAGGCCTAACACCAGACGTTCCGCACGTCCGACGTCGGAGGGGTGTGGAGGAACTCAACAGGGTTCAATTTTAAGGGAACTCAACTGGAGTAGAAAGGCGCACGTATCCAGTCCATAGGAGGGGAATGGCGCCGCAAGCCGACACTTGAACCGGGCTCACGGTGAAACTGGCTTCATGAGAAGGGAGCCCACGGGAAGCAGCGGTTCAACTAGGTGTCGTCCAGCCCCCAACTCTAGAATCTGTTTAGCAAAGTATATCGTCAACGCCCAGGCGGAGCACTTTACACTCATCATAGAGGAGCTCAACACCTAAGTGGACATGTTGCATCTCGGATCTTTGCCGAAATGAAGGCAAGCACTAAGTGCAACTTTGCATGGAAACAGCCTTCCCTCTCTGCTGAATTCCAACAGATATTTGAAGAGCTGGTCTGAGGTCTATGACTTGCATTCTGTACACGTCCAAGCGAATCGGACAGAGAAGCCAGGGCTGGATCTGCCTCCTCCAGGGCAGCGCTTGCAGGCTCACCACCTGCTCCTATTACGGGAGAGGTAGGAACCTTGGGCACAATCCGAGCCGGGGTCTCAGCTTGTGAGAGTTAGCCGGCCCAGACTCCAGGCACAATACGTTGACCGAAAGCGAGCAAGTCCCTACCCTCTAGTAGAGACCACGCGAGCAGGAGAACTGATATAACAGAATTTTTAACTCACTACCTGCAGTGGCTCAGGGGCGGTCTCTGCAGTGCAGTCGCACCAGGGACAAGGCCCAAGAGGATAAAGAGGGACACAAGGATTTACAAGACCTTGCTCCTCAGGAACCTGACGATCAGAACGTGCTTGTGCATACTTCTGCAACACGATGAGCGTCGTTTAAACACCGAGGCAACATCATTTTGAGGGTGATTTAGGAAAACAGCCTACTGCAACCCATTTTGCAGGAAAGAGAGCACTGAAGTGATCGAAAGCTTTCAGGATCTCCTCAGGGGAGAAGACGCACTCAACGACTAGGTTCCACTTCTAAAGGCGTAAGCACGCTACCCAATTCTAGGGGGTGCTCGCAGAAGTGATGGTAACTAACACATGTTCTTGTGATAGCCACCTGAACCTCCGCGTTCAGATGTAAGACCGCCCGGAATCTCCGGGGGAAGAACGCGTGTGCCATCGTGCCCCGTCCCCGAAAGAGTTTCCAGGGGAAGTCAGGAAGGCTGTTGAAGGGAACCAGGTCTAGTTGGGCCAATGAGGGGCAACTATGAAGACCTGTTCCTCTCCTGACATGGCACGTAGGTGCAAGTGACGGGCGCAAAAGACAGGAGCATTGCTCAACACAACATGTGAAGATCACTGGGCTTCAGGAGCATTTTCTGCTCAGCACTTCGGTGTGACAAGTTCACTGAGCTTCAGGAGCATTCCTGCTCAACACCTGAGTGTGATAAACTCACCGAGCTTCAGGAGCATTTCTGCTCAACACTTGAGTACGAAGAACCTCACTGAGCGACAGGAGCATTTCTGCTCAGCACTTGAGTGTGACAAGTTCACTGAGCTTCAGGAGCATTACTGCTCAACACCTGAGTGTGATAAACTCACTGAGCTTCAGGAGCATTTCTGCTCAACACTTGAGTGCGAGGAACTTCACTGAGCACCAGGAGCATTTCTGCTCAGCACTGCGTGTGATGAATTCACTGAGCTACCTGTGATGGACTCACTGAGCTACAGGAGCATTGCTGCTCAACACCAGAGTGCGATGAACTTCACTGAGTTTCAGGAGCAAATCTGCTCAACATGAAGAGTGATGATTTCACTGACTTGCAGGCGCAAGGCGACCATGAGTCGCAGTCACTTTTAGAAGGCTCACTGGGGTTAAACGCATTTCTGCGGGCCCCTGGGGCCGCTGAGTCCCAGTGTTTGTCCAAGGGTAGTCCGCTCGGTTTACACAAACACTGGCGGAAAAATAAAACCGGGGGGGCAACTGAGCGGCCCCGGAATGGTCATGACCCAGCCGGACCCAGGGGATGGAGTCTCCACTTGCCCTGGCTATAACTGTCGTGAGGCTCGATGGCGGCACGATTGAGTAAGCAGGAGGAGTGGAATAAGGCGCCCTCAGAAGCGTCTGACTCCAAGGAGGAGGTGACGGGTGAGTTTGTGACATGCAAGGGAAGCTTGCGCAACGGTCGCAATGTCTAACAACTCGAGGCACGAATGCCCGTGTAGTCGGGGGTCGCCCAGGCCCCCGTTAAAACACGCCCCTTTGTACATGGCCGCTCTGTTGAAGAGGGTTTGGCAGCAGACCGGGATGAACTATAGTCACACAGGGTGAGCTGCTCTGCCACGGTCACCTCGGGACTCGATCGTGAAGCTAGCGCTGAAGCGGTCACATATGGAGGGAGCCAAAGGCTGCGACTACCATATACCCCAGGAGCCTCTGAAAGTTCTTTCAGTGGGACCCTTTCTCACTTCAACACCAGCTGAACACATTCTCATTGGAGAGACATGTTGGACCGAGTACCTCTCCAAAACTAGAAAAGAGATACTCAGCCCGTGGGCGAGATTACTCTCTTCCAGTTGACCTGAAGACCCAACGGGCTCTGGAGCACTCGAGGGGAAGGACACTGTACTGATACTCCACCCTTAGACGCAACACACAGGATGGCCTGCGGTGCGGGAGGTAGAGATCTGAAGCACATGTCTTTCAGGTCAAAGCTGCAGACCAATCTTGGGCCAAGATGGTCACGACCCACCACCTAGTAGCACGAAGAACGAGTTTACAACTGGCCTTCGTACCGGCTGGAGGAGCGGCTATATCAAATCCTTCGCCAGCAGGATAAGATAAGCACGCACAAGTCAGGAGCACTGCTCAACACTCGGTGTGATGAATATCACTGAATTTTCAGGAGCACGTCTGCTCAACACCTAATGTGATGACTATCACTGACTTGAGAGGGGTAGCCGAGCCTGAGGTGGGGCAGCAAAGTAGAGAGAGTGGTGTTAGTGTGCTGTGCAACACTTACCTGTCTCCACAAGCGGCAGGGGGCGCGTGAGAAGGCGGATGACCGGGTCCTCGAACGCACCAAGCTGCCTGCTGGCGACCAAGGGGGAGCTGAGGGGTGTAAGGCTATACAGGGTCACACCCGCCAGACTGGCCCTCTTGGGACCCAGGAACAGATGAAATTGCTCTCTCTTTGAAGTGTGGGTACCGCTTGCTCCGCTTTTTTTTTTTTTTTTTTTTTAGGGAGCCAGCGGCGGAACAGACACACACACAAACAAAGGCTCCACCCGGCCCTCACCCGGGGGGAGGGAGTGATCGTGCCACTCCAAGAGCATCTCATCCATTCCTGGGCGGCCCGCTCCGGAATGCTTTCGCTGTCGCTTGCCACCTGACTTGGCAGCGCCTGGAGCGGGCTGGGCGTCTCTACTGCGGCCGGCTCCCTGCTGAGGCCTGGGTGGAGGCTGCTGCGGAGGGCCAGCAGGAGCGGCGGCCGGAGAACGCCCACGGCGACGAGCAGGCGGAGGAGCTGCCACCGGCGGCGGGTGGAGGCAGCAGCTGGCCACCGGGGCAGGATGTGCCGGATGACCTCCGTCTGCGCTTGAGCGGCAGAGAACTGTTTGATGCAGTTCTCCACCGCGTCGCCGACCAGCCCAACCTGGGAAATTGGGGAGACCAGGAACCGAACCTTGTCCGCATCCGCCATACCAACCAGGCTGAGCCAACGAAGGCGCTACTGGACCACCAAGGTGGACATCGCCAGACCGATCACGCACGCTACGACACCCGTACCCCGGAGGGTGAGGTCGGATGCAGTGCGGTGCTCACCTATGAGCGCACGGTCTGGATTACCCTCGTGCATGCCATGGGTGCCCTAGCCTGCAGCAACGCCATGGCACGCAAGAGGAAGGGGCTTGCCCACAGGCTTTGTAAGCTCTGCCCGTCGGAACGGACGAAACTCACAGGCCTTAGGGGGGAGACGAGGATCCCCCCAAAAGGCAGCGGCCGCCTGGACACAGGTGCACCTGTGTCGACAGACCGCTCCAATGGAGGGACACCTCGCAACCCTTCACCGTTCCTCCATCAAGGGTAATGAGGGGGAAAAGCTATTCAGGCAGTTTCTGGCAGAGAAAGATGCTGTTCACCACCTGATAAGCTCTCCATGCATTTCGGGAAAGAAAGGCACTGGGGCGGCGAGCTGAGAACCAGCGCGGCCCGCCCCAAGATACCAAACTCCAGATTCCAACCGAGACTGAACGGGACACGGTGGAGGTTCCACTCGAGCCCGGCAGCCTCGGCGGCCCGTTTCAGCATAGCTGATAATTCTGGATCCGGCTCGGGCAACATTGAACTCCCGGAGGGAGACAATGCAGCCGAGTCATCATCTCCAGAAGTCAGCTCACCCTCTGATGCTGCAATCGGCGTCCTGTCCTCCAGGGGAGCCCCGAGTGAAACCGCTGGCCCACCCATTACAGATGGACCAGCAGAAAACACCGGAGGCTCCAGTGGTTGCAGTGGAAGGGAGGAGTGAGGAGCCCACAGGGAATGGTTACCGGGCGGGACATCCAACACTATCCTCCGGTCACCCATCCCACACAGCACCCGAGGGTGGGGCATGGTAATGGGGACTCGCTCTCCGCGAACGAAGGCGAGTCTCGCCCTCAACACTGCGACAGTCATGTTCCCACAGTGAAAACATGAGCTGTCCACAAAAGCTGTCTCAGCGTGCTGTAAGCCAAACACGTGACACAACAGTTGTGACCATCAGAGAGAGACAGGGAACGACCGCACCCAGAAACGCACGGGCGGAATGACATCTTGAAAAAGACGCAAACGCACCCGTGTTGCTCTTTCAGAAAATAGGACCGTCACCAGTGCCGGAGCACACAGGGAAATGACCGCGGCAACACTGAACAGAGAACTGAAACAGTGAAGCACTCACTTTTCCGCCCTCTAACCAGCCATCAACACACACAAACATTTAGAAATTTGTTGCTGTTAAAACAGCAGTTGAGAGCTCAAAGCTCGCGATCACCGCTGCACTCGCGCTGTAGAACACCAGCACTGGGAGAGTCTTCCTGAAGAACACCGACACACTCGCTCGTTGTAGACAACAGCACTCTCAGAGACATCAAACGATCGGCTCCGAAGCGAAAGGCAACTAGTGCGTGCATCCACTTCCGTATTTATACCCGCGCCGCGGGGGCGGAGTGTGTGATGCGAATCACGCACGCCAATTACATTGGCTCGTTCAATAGTACTCGAAGATGATAGGCTCCCTAGCGTGATCCCATTTCAGTCGCGTCGACTACGTCCGACGTTATCGACTGAAAGGGAACTCAGCTTTTTGGAAATATTAATAATCAATAATATCTTGTTATTATTAATTATAAATATTTGGGTCAGTTAATTGGATTAACTTGATGTGGCTGAATTAATATTACAATCAATTAATCAGTTCTTCCAACGAACTCTTTTGATTATTAATTTATTCTAAGAAAAGGGTATCTTCCATGGCCAACGAAGAATAATTATTTCTTCGCCTGTACTTGTACTTTGAGCCAGTAGCAAAAACCGTGATCGTAAAGTGACTTGTATTGCAAGCAAAACAGAACCAAATACATATTATGTACAAGTTTTATTAACTAAATATAGATATTTATATGAATATAAATAAACTAAACAACATACACACATGAATACATAAATAGGTTAGTGATAGGATGAAATTGGAAACCGGAAGAGGGTCTTTGAGAAGAACCATCAGAATTTCATTTTCACATTTCATTGAATTGAATACTTCTATTTGTAATGGGAACAATTCTTGAAGTTGTTGAAAATTGAAGTCGTTGATGGTTCCGGCAGTGTCAAGTGGAAGTTGGTTGAGCGTTCTCTTTCTCCAGGACCGCATGGCTGGTTTGGGCAAGGCCTGGGACTCTGTTGAGGCCACGCCGAGCACCCAGGAGAAGTGAGGAAGTCGGAAGGATGGGTGATTGGAGTCGTTGTTGGTTGGAGTCTTTGTTCCAAAACTCTTGAGATTGTCCTTGGTTCTTTGTGAGAGAGTCATCTCTCTCCTGCCTGAGCCCATATCTGGTTGGAATCGAGGCCTGCTGGGCCCTGGGGCCCCCGTGGAGGGGGAAGGGGGTTCCCCAGTAACACCAGAACAGTGTTCCGGCTGGATGAAAGAACTAAGAGAGGGAGGTCACATGTGGACTGTCTCTAATAAGGCCTGGAGAAGATCCTCCCCTAAGGGTTGAACTCGACCAATCAGAAAGGGGACATGTCTAAGAGGGAAAGTGGCTCTTAGTTGATTTACGGATCTTTGTCCCATAATATGATTATACCTTCATTAATGCTAAAATAGCTATAACACATCCACACTGCATTCTAGAAGAAGGTGATGTACATCAAAGTGTGAGTCATTAAATGAGGATTATTTAGGTAGGAGGCATTATACAGGTGAGGTTACATTGATCGTTAGTTGGTTGTATACCAGGATACATACCATAATATATACCTAATAGTACACGAGACAGTAAACCATTTACACTGTTTCTTTCACAGTTTTATGCATGTTCATTTATAGATCAGTTAGTCTATGATTAACGCAGCAAAGTCTGTTTTAAAGAGGGTTTCTGTTTCATAGTTTCTCTCTTGAGTATGTGGCCACATTCCTCGGAGGTCGTAAAATCTCCTTATCATGCCCTGTAACATGACACTGTTTCTTTCACTTGTGTTTGTTCATTTGGGCTGTGTGAGGAGTTTCATAAACCTTTGTATATAATGAATAAATAGTGTCTGATTGGTCCATACCCTACAGTATCGCCGCCTTCAGCGCGTTTGACACTTGACATGAGCAACCCATTTTGAGAGACAGAGAGACATAAGCATAGGACAGAAGACGCGGCACAGCTGGACACTCAATCAATGTTTGAGGGAATTTCCGGCATTATTAGTGGGATACCTGCGGGAATGATTAGAATAATGCTTAATAATCGCAATCCCCCGTGCTGAAATTCGAGCCCTGAATTGGCTACATTCAAAAGCACGACAGTATGGATACAGCAGTTGCTGTATCGATACACGCATCGCCAGGAGTTCATGATGATGTATCGTCGTGTCGATATTCTGAGCACAGCCCTTGTCGACACAGTGTTTCATTCCCTTCTCAGGGAACAAGGGTTACAGTCGTAACCTGAGACATTTTGCAAGGGCAAATACCATTTATATGTTCTTCAGAGAATGTAAAAATCTAGTTGAGGGTTGTTTTGCTCATTTTTTGTGTGTGAGTTAAGCATCCCCATTACTGGCAGACATGAGATGCACATGGTGTGGATTTGTCATAATTAAAGCAGGACTTGGCGCAGCATCTGAGGGAGACACGCAATAAAGTCTCCGGTTTATTTAGAATACTCTCTCTGGTGCCTCAGGGGACTTGGGGGACCTCCTTGCACTAAATCTAGTTGCCAGAACATATGAGGGGGATAAAGAGGTTGTATTAAATTTGTTGACTCTCAGATCTCCTCTCAGGCAGCTCAGTATTGCATTTGTTGGTTTCTCCAGCCCTCCTAGCCCCTTTTCTCAGTTTGTTGTATTGAATCAGACAGTGCACAGATCCTCTCCACTGCATGAGTTGAACACTATTGAATTGCTTGGCTTGTAGATCCACAATTTTAACTTCTTTAGACCATATTGAATTTACCGGCATAGGGATCAATAATACTTTTTTTTTGTGTGTGTGTGGACAGTATTGAACCAGGGGTTCACACCACATCTGAAAATCCTGGAATTGGCCAGATTATTTTTGAATCTGCCTGCCACACCTAGATAAAGGCTTTTCAGTCATTGTTGAGAAACTGGGTCAAATTCTCACTTGTGTATTAATATAAAGATTGAAAAGGCTTTAGGTCATGGGTTTTCAAACTTGGGGCCTCAATACGGGGTTCCCTTAAAACTGGACAGTATACATTATGTGGATGTATTTTTTTAGGACTAACAAAGTGAACCGTAAATCTGTTTAGGATCGATATTTATTGTGAAAATCACTATACAAATACATCCGAATTTAATTGAAAATGGTTCTTCAGGTTTGTATATTTAATTACTCTGGTTAGAAAAAGATACACTTAAGTCAGTAAATTATTAGATAATTTGGCATGGTATTGCTCACTTTTGGAGGGTTTCGATATGTGTACAGTACCAAGTACCAGGTAGTTTTTTTAGTATTACCTCGGTTGAGGTTCCTAGCGAGTCGTACCGATACTAAAATGTGTAAACACTGCAGGTCACTGATTGGTCAGAGAGAATCGTCACTACCAGTGTCATTGGATTTGCCACACAAGACACCAAACCCACTAAATTTAAATAGTCAGCAACAGCCATATCATTTGTTTGCACTACTTTTTAAAATGACTTGCTTCAGACTTGCGTTTGAATAGTGCGCGCTCTTCGCAGATAATGAGCTATAATGATCTGAAATGAGAACGACTGACATCTCTATTTTTATATAGGTTACATAAACAGAGAATAGTTGTTTTAGTTTTGAATTAGATCATTTAAAAGTACACACTTAAATGATTAAATAGATATATTGCTCATGCCTGGGTGAATAGTATTTTCGCTGAGTTTTGTTTAAGTTTAGAGACGTGCTCCAGAAAAAAAGTTCACGGAGACGGAGAGGCAGAAAGCACACCCTGTTAATTTTCTTAATTTCTTTTACAAAAGCACAATGTTTTATTTCGATTGTAAGTGGACACATAAAAAAGTAGACATTTAACAGTTTATTTTGGTCTGTATGACCAAAAATTACAGAGTATTTTAATTTCTATTTTGCTGCTATGTGAAAAAAATTGAGCAAAGCGCTCCGGTGCGTTTGTTGACCCCAGAGGGTTAAACGACCATCGCACGGAACTTGAAAAAATAAATATCTGTATTATGGTCAGTAGACAAGGTGGCGGCTATATATATATATATAACTATAACGATCAGTCTATAATCCCACCCACTTAGAAGCGATACCAAACTGCAGTGCAAAAGCAAACTGAGCCAAAGAAAGTGAGCCGAGTCGTGCTGAGCCGTGCCAAGTCATACCACGCAGTGGAAAAACACCTAATGAGTTTATAGCTGCTCATTTATAGCTGCCTTTTTTGAGAGGGTGGGTCCCCTTGCAAAGGGATCATCATATTCAGAGGTAATATTTGAATGAAAAAGTTTGAAAAATACTGCTTTAGATTATGGTTATTGTTGAGTAATAACTAAATTTGTGGGGGTCGAAGAGAGAGTAATGCTACTGAATTGGCATTTCGACTAACCTAAAGCTGCACAAACAAATAAAAATAGTCTGACATAATTCCATGTGCACTTTAACCCAGAAATTTCCCCTTTCACAGTGAGAAACGGGTTTATTGTATGGGCGATGGTAGTGCATTTGGATTTTTACCTCCAGGGTAATGAAAGGCCTAATAAATAAAAACATCAGTGTTGCAGTGAGCAGCTCCAGCATATGACTGGAATGCAGTGAGGCCTGGATGTGCACAGTCTCAGGGCGGAGGGGTGGCAGTGGCTGGCAGAGCTGATGAATGGATGGCACGCTGTATTCTGACAGAGACGAATGTGACGGCCCTGTGCTATCAGAGCGGGCGGGTCCCTGCTGAACGGGCTGCGGGGAGACCACGTGACCAGACCCCATTCTCCAATCAGGCTGTGGCAGAGGAATAAGACAAGGATCCGTGGCTTGTCTGTTGGGCTCCACAATGACCTTATGCCTCAAAGTAAGTGTCCCAGATGGCCATCTCTCAAACAGAGCAAAGTGATAGGACTGGGCTGCTGTAGTCCGGATAACCATCAGCTCACTGGATTTGTCCTTCATGCGTCGTCATTAGTGTTTGGTCAGGTTAGGCGCCTGGAGACCATCCCACAGGCATCAGATAGTTATCCCTGCTCAGCTGGAATGCAGACGGACTGAATCTGATGTGTTTACGCTGGTATCAGTACATGGTAAGGTTAGATGCCTGGAGAGTGTCTGGGGGCAACCACATTAGGTCAGTCCACCGGATGGAGAGTGTCATGGTTAAAATATTACAGCATCTCATTTCAACTCAAAAGAGCAATCCTTCCACCTCCACTCACCAGAGAATCGCTTAACGTTGCACTGAGCAGGCCCATTACAAAAAAGAACTGAGTCAATGGGAAAGGGAGATGATTAAGAGGCTTTCTGTGTTAACAGAGGAGAATATCAGGTTTTATTGAGCTCCCTTCTATTCACTAGAAGTCTGTGTTGCAGACTGAACTCGAACGGCGACCAGGCTATTAATAGACTATTGATGAGTATTGATCTCTGGCTAGCATGACACATGAGATACAATGAGCAATAGATCCCTATGAAAAGCAGTCTTCTCTTTTTGCTTTGCACCAATTGCATATTATTATGGCCTTGGAGAATTTCTCTGATAGATTGGCCAGCTGGTCTTTCATAGTTTGGGGAGGGAAAATGGGTAAAGCACAAGCTCAGATCGGTGACCATTTGTAATATGCTCAAAGGAACTTTTAATCACCTTGCCCACAAAGATTTTAAAACAATCGATAACACGCGTGGGATCGGAGGCGACAGACGCCTGAACAGTAATGTGTACGTGTTTTATATGGGCGTGCGCAAGGCCTCGGTTCCTCACACAAATGAGAAGAAAAGTTCAAAGCCCTGACATATGCAATTACACATGAATTAGGGGGATAATGACCAGGGAGAGTGTGTTATATCAATAACCCGTTTAATGGTCAATCTCAGCAGGGGTGTCTGTTGACTTGTGTTGGATTTACTTTAATTGATGAAAAGCCGTATAGCAGGTGGCTTACTAGGCCTCAAATGAGAGCAAAATTCAAATAGCCAAATTAAAAACTAAATAATAGATGAGAGACACTGGGATGCGATCAGGGAGGGAAAGTGTTGTAATTATTTGCCTGTGGAAAGAGGAGCTTCTCTTGTAATGTGGCTCCTTATGTTGCATTCACCAGAGTGACGAGAGATAGGTGATATACTCTGACTTTTTCATTGTGTCCTTGTGGTTGGTTGAGGAAAGTCCAACTGCTGTCTTTATGAGAAATTATTTAAATTCAGAATGACACTATTTTAATGGAATTAGCCACTGGAATGAGAGCCAACGCTTGTGTATTTGGGCGTGCATGATGGCTGAGGAAAGGTTGTGGTGGTTGTTGTTGTTGCGAGGCCAACTTGCTGTCACGCCAACTGTTTGGAGCTGATGTGATGCTCTGCTTTCTGTCATCCTCAATACTCTCTCTTGCTGTCAGCACATACGTGTTAGCAAACATCCTTGGATGATTTGAACAGTGAGGGTGAATTACTGTTGATGAAATCAGTTCTTTCTCGCTGCGAGTTTTCGTTCATCCATATTCTCTTGTAATAACAGCCTGCAGTCCTTCTGCTTTTTTCCTGGCAAACAATAGTTATTCTCGTAATGATTCAATTTTTCAACTGTCTTTGCAAATGAAAGAGACCATTTATTCTTGTTTTGCATTTTTAGCCGTAATGATGAAGAATGTTAACGAGCAGCACTGGGTGCCGGTGACGAAACGTCCACAGGGCATGGAAATCTGCATATCAAAGAGGTCCCTGTGAAGGCGCACTCTGAGAAATGTGTTCGACACTACTCTCACCTCCCCGTAGGCTGTGGGCGGCAGCAGAGGATGCATCCTGAACATGAGCCAGACATGTTTGCAACATAGAACTCTCCATAGTGTTGCCTTTGAGACACTGTCACAAGTTCATCTGATTTGGCGTTTGTTCTTTCTAGGAGTTTAAAGCCGTTTCTCAAAATGCGTTCTTGTCTGTTCTTGTGGACTTGTGAAATATCATCAGTTGCTGCCCATGTGCTGTTCCAATTCAAAGTTCACATCTAGCCAAGTACTGTTCAAATCTCCAGATGTGTTCTTGCTCTGCCCCTTTTATCGAGGATGCATCGAGAGGTGACTTGT